>NW_015505288.1:949730-953569 GCF_001515645.1 Sinocyclocheilus grahami | reverse complement strand
CCCCCCCCCCCCCCCCCAATAATGCATGACAGATGTATATCAACCATACACTTGGTGATGGCAAGATCTAGCAAATGTGAAGCCAAAATTCCCAAGAGTCTTAGAGATGTTAACTTGCTCTTTCTACTCATTCCATCTGGATTCAATGTGCTGGGTGAAATGCATCGACAATCAAACAAGAAATGGGTAGAGAATGTATATTTCACCATTCATTCTCTTCTTTTGCCAATTTGTTAATCATTCCCCAAATGCTGTACTTACTTCCTCTATCCTCTTTAGGTTAAGCAAATCTTGCAGTATTTCCTGCATCACTGGCATGTGTATAGCCATATCTGTGCTATATCGTACTCTTTGTGAAAATGAAAAATTTTGGAAAATATACTGTTCAATTAAAATTCATGACTCAAAGTCCTAAATATCTCAACATGCCCCTGATATGCTTAAGAAAAAACTAAAGTAAAATGAGATTTAAAAGTTAATAATAATAATAATATGAACATATAAGCAAAATAATGCATAAATAAAAACAATTCAGTGGTATTTTACATGCTCTAATTGTTCTGATGCTGTTCAGATTTTTAATTATACACAATGATACTCAAAGCTTTTATTCTGCAATCTCTTTAATATTACGATCAGCTGTTTGAAAGTATAACAACAGATACAAAGACCACTAGTCACAGTGCACAATTAAAGCAAATCTAGGCAACTGAGCTGCATGTCATTCAAAAACAACCATTAGAGGGAGCACAAACACAATATATTTAACTCAATTTGAGAATTATTTTCAGGATTGAGAATTATAGAAATGAGAATTTTACAACAACTGGTAATACAATCTCTAAAGTTGTCAGGCGATGCAAATCATCTTAACTAGCATATAAAACTAACATGTTATTAAGCAAATTTTCAATTTGGTTACTGTTTTTGTGCTGACTAATCAATATGCAAATTATTTTGATACACATTACAAATGAATCTGTGAAGCAATCAAACACAATGGGTTTTAAAAAAAATTTAAATATTAAATAAGAAAGAAGTGGGGAGGGTTACATAATGGGAGGTGTGGCTGTCTTTAAAAAAAAGTGCTGTGCATGCAGGGTTATCAGTCAGTCTCATGTTTTGCTGTGTCACTGTGCGCTTCCTTTATTTTCTTGGCACTGAATGTGTACGTGAAAGAGCACACCTGATGTCCTGCACACATTGCAAAGAAGTGGTTTGTATATTATACAAGCATAGGACAAAGTCCATTATCTTCTTGTGCAATATGAAAGAACACCAAATAACAATTGCACCTGTCCTCAAAGGCAAATTATGATATTTGATTGTGATTCTAAACAGTTTTACTGTACCAAAGTCTGCATAGTAAGCGTTAAAAGGTGTTATGTTAAAGATGAGTAGATTATTTATAATAATTATCATATCATAATTAGCATAATCAATAAATGCTAATTGATTCAATGTTTAAAATGCTTCTGCAGAACTAAGAATGACAAATTCAGTGCTAACACTGCCATAAGAAAATGCTTTGCATATGCACCTGATCTTTCTACCATTAAACTTAGCTGTCCTTTGTTGGAACATATTTGCTCTTGCACCTCATGCTCTTGGTGGAATTTACATGGAAAACAATGTTTGTGCTTTAATAACTTCCTTAAGATCATGACATGGCAGGAATCAGTAAAACAAACCTCACAAATGCAACTAAGGCCAAAGGCCTGGGTGTAACCCAACAAGAAATATGATCTTCAGGAAGCCTTGGAGGAATACTTACTGTAAAATGATCTGCTATCTTCCAGAAATCCATAAAATCTAAAATGCTATATCTGTATATATAGCTTTGTGTCAACATTGTTAATGACTATGTTTGAAGGGGCAAATATGAGACTGAAGTTCCCTGTTTGAAATGTGGATTAGCTTGTTCATTATTGTGGAATGCCACTCACAGTATATTCTGACTCACTAAAGCCTCAGTAACAATTAAAATCTCAACAAGCCCAAACAAATACAAATTGAATCTAGGATTAGGAAGAGGGTTTCCCAGTGGGTGTTTGTTTGCCTCTTACATAACAACCTGAAAGATATTTGGCAAAGAACATGTCCAATTTTCCAGACCATGAAGCATTCAGAGATGGATTATCTGAGAGGTATATTTAAATGACAAATGAGATCAACTGACAGTCCTCGATATCTTTGCTTTCGGTTTGTCAGTCAGCCTGTATTAGGTCCCACTGGCGTTCAGCTGAACAGAGGAGTTGCACAGTCATGCTGATGTCAATAGCACTCAGTGCTTGGAACGCGCGCTAGTGAGCGTGCACGAGCCTCCTTCACGCAGTCATACTGCGCTGTGTTTGGAAGGCTGCCGACGGGCGCGCGAGCGTTAGTGAAAGTGCGCGCGCGTTTCCCATCGCAGTCAGTTGACAGCTGGAAGGCAGTGGAGCTTCGCCACACAGCAAACTTTAGATTTTTTCCCCCTTCTGTTTTGCTTTGACGTTTTACGCGCCAACTACTGGAACGTTCTGTTCGTGAAAGCGCGCGGAGGGCATCCCCCTCTTCATTTATTCATCTCTTTTTAAATTTTTTTAACAGCATAGTTCTTTATATAAAGCACCTATGACAGCACGTAAGTGGAAGTAAGTGAAGAACTGTCGCCGGTTCCTGAAACAAGGTAAGTGCTTTTAGCGGGTGTAACGTTAGATAGAGGACTGCGTTGCATTAGTGTCGATGGACACCAGAACGCACGAGAAAACGCGCGCTTGACAATTGCCTAAACTAATATGTTATTTTGCGTCTTGCCTTATCAGCACAATGTTATCAGGGGTGCGACAGCCAGCCAGCCATGTCAAAGTTCCTAAAATCATGAATGAGCGCTTCATGTTTTTTTCTCCCCAAATTAAAGTAGAGTAGTTTGGTTCTTTATAATCCTTAGCAATATCACACGAGCAGTGCTACTGTAGTAGCATTGTACAGATTCAGCTGTAGGCATGAGGCTGCAGGGGAAAAAAACTAGCATGATTGCTAGTGTAATATTATGCAGTAGTTATAAATATCGTGTAACTTACGTTTCACACAAAGTTTGGCGAGTTAGTTCGTATATTTCTTCTCAGCCAAAGAAAATTGTTCCGAATGTGCCAGAGTTTCAAGCTTTGGGTGTCACCAAGCAACGCTCATGCTAAAAGCCGGAGTGGAGCAACGTGTATTAGTGGAGCGGAACGGCCCCTCCCACGCTCAAAGCTGTCTGTAATCACTAGGCTGAAAGTCTACTCCAGGTTTTCTATGCTCTGCGCTCTGTACAAGAAACCCGTTCAGAGCGATCGTGGAGCGATAGAAAACTCGGAACTGAATGATTTACAAAACGCTCCATGCTGCACGCAAAATCATACATCTATGTAGTAGTGTTATGTCTGACACCAAAACTTAAAAATTTGTTAACCACGTGACCACAATCTGGTGTAAAAGATAAACTTAAAAAAAAAATTTTTTTTAGTATGTTAAAGGGGTCATATGATGCGATTTCAAGTTTTCCTTTCTCTTTGGAGTGTTACAAGCTGATTGTGCATAGATAAGATCCCTGAAGTTGCAAAGACTAAAGTCTCAAAACCAGAGATATTCTTTATCTAAGTTAAGACTCTGCCACGCCCCCCTTAAACGGCTCGTTCTAACACTCCCCCACATATCTACATCACTATGTGGAAGTATTTGCATAATGCCGCCCAAATGTGCACGCAAAGAAAGAAGGCGTGGTTTCAGTAACGCAGTTAGTGTTGAAGCAGCCATGTCAGGGAGACGCTGTGTGTTGCTAGGTGAAAGCAAAAGCACTTTATTTGGCCTTCCGAAAG
>NW_015505288.1:945935-949659 GCF_001515645.1 Sinocyclocheilus grahami | reverse complement strand
CAAAAATAATATGTTTTTTGAACATTAAAGCATGTCAGCATATTCTGTTACACCAAATACACAAAATAATGATCTTTACAAAAGCATCATATGACCCCTTTAATTCCCATAAGAAGCTCACATGAAACTTTTAAAATCGACAGATTGCGAATTTTAAGAATTAGTTTTTTTTGTGTTAATACACCCAAACAACTTATAATCACTTTTGACAATAAATCTTATTTATATAAAAAAAACATAATAATAATAATAAAACAAAATGTTCAGAAAGAATCATTTGCAGAGATAAAATGTAAAAGCGGTGGCTGTAATGGGGCACAGCAGATTTGTAGGTGCTGTTCGTTTTGACCACTAGATGGCCACAACATAACATTTTATTATGCGGTTAAGCGGAACTGTGCTTACCAAAGCTTCCTTTTGCCGTTATCATTACAACTCTCCCTGCGTTCCATTCGGAAGGGCTCATCCCTATGCCCTAATCCCTTCAAAGGGTTTACCCTCCGAGAGCTTCGCAGCGATGAAGGGTGTAGGGGTCAAAAAAACTCTTCTTGACGCAGAAAAACTTCTGCGTCATCTTAACGAGATGATCAAGTAGGCGCCTTCGTCATACATTTTGTACGCTGTTGACCCCCAGTTATCTTTTACATTAAATATAATGTTAGGGGTGGGCGATATGACCAAAATCTTATTTCACGGTATGATACATTTTATTTCACGATAACTATATATATCTCGAATTATAGCCTTTTTTTTTTAATAAGACAGAAGTAAATTACAAACATAATAGAACAAATAAATATGAAATAAACCTTTAATTTGTTCAGCTACAGTAGGCTAGGTTTATTTAACATGTAGTAAGAAATATTACAGAAATTGAATAAAGTGTATAAATAAAGCACTGCATAGTCTTCACTGTATTAATCAAACATGAAATGATTCATATTAAAAATCCAGTGATTCAGGAGTCACTCTCATTTATAATCGCGGTATCGTCTGATAAAATCAACATGCATCTACACTAAAGAGTGGCTATATTACTTTTTTGTCTCATGCAGCGCAAACTAAAACAAACAAAAAAGTGCATGTGATATTAACAGACGAACTATGCTCATATTTATAATTCCAAACAATCAGTAAGTGACAGGTGCTTGGAAACGCTGTTTTGTACTCATTTATTGACGAGTCGGCTGCGGTGCGGCCAACTGAAAGCGCTGCTTCTCTGCCGCTCACTGCACAGAACAGACGCAGAGAGAGGTGACACTTCTCCGGGAAAGTCAGACCTCGTGTTCGCGGGACAGCACTGGTGAAATGAGTAATTAACATGAATAATGACAGACAGCAGCAGGTAAGTTAGACTGCTGTCCCTTTAAGACCGACTGCACTAATCCAATATACTGAAACACATCCAGTTTTCAAACAACTGTTTTAGTTTATTTAACACATAACCGACTGTGTTTACTTGAATACTCCACATGATGGGCATTTTGACATAATTGTGTGCGTATTTGACCATTCAAGCACAATGAAACACGAAAGAAATTTCTGTTTTCGCAATCGCATGCTGTCTGAGAGGGGCTTTCAGTGTGCGCACTTCAACAGTGTGTAAGTTAGCGCGAGCAGCGGATTGCTTATTGTGCTTAATAACTTTATAAAAAAAAAACATCATGCACGTCCCAAATTTGTGATCGCATGCTGTCTGGGAGAGGTGCTTTCTGATTGTTTGCCACGGAATACACAAAATAGCAAAATCTCTAACAATAGACACTTTATTTCGCGGTAACGATATATACCGTCATCCCGCCCAGCCCTAATATAATGTATATTTGCATATGTAATGTAATGTAATATGTATTTGTTATGTATATTGTGTCTATGTATTTGAAACATTTGAATGGACTGATAAAGGTAGCTGTAAAGTATTTTGTTGAAGTACAATGTAGTTTTGATCATAATAATGTACCAAATCTAACTCGTAAAAATAGTACCGTAGTATAGAAAAATACTATACATACATTTATAGGCGAAGTCAAACTCTGTGACGCTAAACAACTTCCCTGTGCAAAGGATAATGGGGGCCCGAAGTGTCCATCAGTTGCACCCTTTGAAATCGTTCATTGCCGAAGTGGCCAGTTTTGAGCACTTTTTTTTGGAACGACCCTCCAATATGGCGGCCACGATTGTTTTCACTCCGAAGTGCCCTTTGGAGGGTGACATATCCCATTTGGAATGCACCGTCTATTTCCGTTTGTGAGGGAAAACATCAAGACACTGTTATGCCAGTAGGTGGCGACATGCAACTGTCTTTATGAGCGATTCATTAAATCATACATTCAGTGGTTCAAAACACTGATTAAAGAACAAAGAAACTGCTGTGTGTTGTTGATTGTGCTGTGGCTTTTAACTGCAACTATTTTCATTGACAAAGCACAAGTAGACAAAGTAACTGGCAATATTGTGTCTAAAATGTAAGTTACTCAGCCTTAACTGATTGTTGAAGTTCAGAACAACAGCACTCTTGCTTGTGTGATATTGCTTAATTATATGATTCCGTTCTCTTTCATTTATTGTTATGTTTCCCTGCTGAATTGAGAGGTTAAAGTGCTTCATGCAGATATGATTGTGTTCATCTTTATGCATATAGACAATCCTGCTGCAGTAGTTCAGATTTTTCACTGGAGCTACCAAATATTTTATTTTTAACAGCAAATTGTAATGCCTCTGTTTATGTGCAGTAGTTTAGTTTTTATTTATTGTTATTTACTCAACAGTAATAGCTAGAATTTATGTAAGGGATAAAGCTGGTTGTTATTGTGAAATAAACCTCAGACTGGGTGACCAGGACCTCATAAGATATAGTGGCAATGCAGCACTGGTCTGACTCTTTAGTCAACTGTCCCAAAATTCTCACACTGGCCCTGGGCCATCAGGTGATCCTTATTGTTGAGTCTTAAGCTAATTGAAGTATCGTTAGTCATCTCTGTGAGTCACACTGCAGTACATTCCTAAAGTGAGTGTGTGTGTGTGTGTGTGTGTGAGAGAGAGAGAGAGAGAGAGCACATCTGACTCTTTCCAAGTTAACTAGTAGATAATGACAATTGTGCAAGGAACATTCAGTGTACTTAGAACTTCATTGGAACAAAGGATTTCCCAGCAGCTTGATTCTAGGTCAGTGATCACCGCCCTGCCATGTACCCAGTGTAGGGATGTAACGATTCACTTAACTCAACTCACGATTCGATTCGATTCGATTCACAATTTATTTATTTTTTTTAACAAAATGAGATTTAAGACAAATTATAAATTAAATGTGTCCTTTTATTATTGCTTGGACAAAATGCTGCACATTTCTTTGTGAAATTGAAATATAACACTATAATAATATACTAATAAAGCACTTGCATATTACTGCTCTTTTGTTGGTTTTGATTGCTTCTATTGTCCTCATTTGTAAGTCGCTTTGGACAAAAGCGTCTGCTAAATGACAAAATTTTAATATAATGTAGTTTTGTTATTTACATTGAAATTTTAAAACAGGCCCCAAATCAAATAAATACACAAATAAGTAACACAAATAAAATAAATCTCTTCATATAAATAAACTAAGGCTTTGTCTGTGCTCTTTCCATTTAAAATTAGAGGCAACCACTGCATTTTAATCATGATCCAAACAAAGATGCTGCATACAGTACATGCAACATGAGCAGTTTTTAATCTAAATTAGATT
>NW_015505288.1:934935-943453 GCF_001515645.1 Sinocyclocheilus grahami | reverse complement strand
CGGTGGATATTTGTGGCAGTCAATGTGGATATTGTGGATGAGTTCTTCTGTGTCATCACGTTCTATTAGTTCTACAGCTTCAGTTTCGGAACTTTCACGCTTAGTAACGCATACAGCTGTTCCCTCACCACAGTGCAACAGTGAAAAGGGACCCCTTTCAAACAGTGTCGTGTTCTGAACGTTGTTTAAGCGACATACACCGGTATTGCGGTATTTAAAAAATTCATATCATAACAAAAATAAACACCGGTATTCGGTATGAACCGGTATACTGCCCAGCACTAGTGAGTAATTAACATGAATAATGACAGACAGCAGCAGGTAAGTTAGACTGCTGTCCCTTTAAGACCGACTGCACTAATCCAATATACTGAAACACATCCAGTTTTCAAACAACTGTTTTAGTTTATTTAACACATAACCGACTGTGTTTACTTGAATACTCCACATGATGGGCATTTTGACATAATTGTGTGCGTATTTGACCATTCAAGCACAATGAAACACGAAAGAAATTTCTGTTTTCGCAATCGCATGCTGTCTGAGAGGGGCTTTCAGTGTGCGCACTTCAACAGTGTGTAAGTTAGCGCGAGCAGCGGATTGCTTATTGTGCTTAATAACTTTATAAAAAAAAAACATCATGCACGTCCCAAATTTGTGATCGCATGCTGTCTGGGAGAGGTGCTTTCTGATTGTTTGCCACGGAATACACAAAATAGCAAAATCTCTAACAATAGACACTTTATTTCGCGGTAACGATATATACCGTCATCCCGCCCAGCCCTAATATAATGTATATTTGCATATGTAATGTAATGTAATATGTATTTGTTATGTATATTGTGTCTATGTATTTGAAACATTTGAATGGACTGATAAAGGTAGCTGTAAAGTATTTTGTTGAAGTACAATGTAGTTTTGATCATAATAATGTACCAAATCTAACTCGTAAAAATAGTACCGTAGTATAGAAAAATACTATACATACATTTATAGGCGAAGTCAAACTCTGTGACGCTAAACAACTTCCCTGTGCAAAGGATAATGGGGGCCCGAAGTGTCCATCAGTTGCACCCTTTGAAATCGTTCATTGCCGAAGTGGCCAGTTTTGAGCACTTTTTTTTGGAACGACCCTCCAATATGGCGGCCACGATTGTTTTCACTCCGAAGTGCCCTTTGGAGGGTGACATATCCCATTTGGAATGCACCGTCTATTTCCGTTTGTGAGGGAAAACATCAAGACACTGTTATGCCAGTAGGTGGCGACATGCAACTGTCTTTATGAGCGATTCATTAAATCATACATTCAGTGGTTCAAAACACTGATTAAAGAACAAAGAAACTGCTGTGTGTTGTTGATTGTGCTGTGGCTTTTAACTGCAACTATTTTCATTGACAAAGCACAAGTAGACAAAGTAACTGGCAATATTGTGTCTAAAATGTAAGTTACTCAGCCTTAACTGATTGTTGAAGTTCAGAACAACAGCACTCTTGCTTGTGTGATATTGCTTAATTATATGATTCCGTTCTCTTTCATTTATTGTTATGTTTCCCTGCTGAATTGAGAGGTTAAAGTGCTTCATGCAGATATGATTGTGTTCATCTTTATGCATATAGACAATCCTGCTGCAGTAGTTCAGATTTTTCACTGGAGCTACCAAATATTTTATTTTTAACAGCAAATTGTAATGCCTCTGTTTATGTGCAGTAGTTTAGTTTTTATTTATTGTTATTTACTCAACAGTAATAGCTAGAATTTATGTAAGGGATAAAGCTGGTTGTTATTGTGAAATAAACCTCAGACTGGGTGACCAGGACCTCATAAGATATAGTGGCAATGCAGCACTGGTCTGACTCTTTAGTCAACTGTCCCAAAATTCTCACACTGGCCCTGGGCCATCAGGTGATCCTTATTGTTGAGTCTTAAGCTAATTGAAGTATCGTTAGTCATCTCTGTGAGTCACACTGCAGTACATTCCTAAAGTGAGTGTGTGTGTGTGTGTGTGTGTGAGAGAGAGAGAGAGAGAGAGCACATCTGACTCTTTCCAAGTTAACTAGTAGATAATGACAATTGTGCAAGGAACATTCAGTGTACTTAGAACTTCATTGGAACAAAGGATTTCCCAGCAGCTTGATTCTAGGTCAGTGATCACCGCCCTGCCATGTACCCAGTGTAGGGATGTAACGATTCACTTAACTCAACTCACGATTCGATTCGATTCGATTCACAATTTATTTATTTTTTTTAACAAAATGAGATTTAAGACAAATTATAAATTAAATGTGTCCTTTTATTATTGCTTGGACAAAATGCTGCACATTTCTTTGTGAAATTGAAATATAACACTATAATAATATACTAATAAAGCACTTGCATATTACTGCTCTTTTGTTGGTTTTGATTGCTTCTATTGTCCTCATTTGTAAGTCGCTTTGGACAAAAGCGTCTGCTAAATGACAAAATTTTAATATAATGTAGTTTTGTTATTTACATTGAAATTTTAAAACAGGCCCCAAATCAAATAAATACACAAATAAGTAACACAAATAAAATAAATCTCTTCATATAAATAAACTAAGGCTTTGTCTGTGCTCTTTCCATTTAAAATTAGAGGCAACCACTGCATTTTAATCATGATCCAAACAAAGATGCTGCATACAGTACATGCAACATGAGCAGTTTTTAATCTAAATTAGATTCTATAATTTTGAAATTTGAAGCAAAAACAGAATGGTTTGACTTCAGTTTTATGAAAGTATACATAATAATATCTGCATGAAAGCTGAGCTGAATGAGACACAGATTCACTTTCTGCCAGCAGGTGGCGCTTAAAGCATTTCCTTGGTTTCCGCCGGTGGCGCAGATGAATAAACGCGGGTCATTGGCGTTTTGACGCGATCGACCCGGGTTTGATCCCGTCTTTTGCCTAAATTTTTTCCCCTCCCTTTTCAAATCTCGTATTAGCAATGGATTATATTTACACAAAAGTTCGGCAAAAGGCAGGATCGAACCCGGGTCGATCGCGTCAAAAAGCCAACGACACACGCTTATCCATCTGCGCCACTGGAGCTGATGTTTTGCAGGCACTTTTAACTGAATGTAAATATACACTCCTTATTTTTTATTCCATAGTAAGGGGAATTCATACAATACATTTAAACTGAGCTACTTTTAATACCATCTCCGAACTTTCTACCAGGACTCTGCTGTTCTTTGGCTGGTGTTTCCTGTATACGTTGATTGACAGATGTCTCGTCCAGTCAGTGGTGAGTAATCCCAAACCAATGGCGCTGTCTCAAACTATACCTACCTCTTCCGGTTTGTCTGATTTGTCGTTGTGTTTTCTGACTTGTTCATTTGTTTTCGGATTTGTCGTTGTGTTTTCTGACTTGTTATTTTATTTTCGAATTTGTCATTGTGTTTTCTGACTTGTTATAATGTTTCCTGAATTGTTGTTGTGCTTTCTGAATTATTTTATTTTTTAGACTTGCATTTGCGTTTGTAATTTGATATTTTGTTTTCAGAATTGTGATTTGTTTTGCACTTCTCGGCCACCGTACAACCGATTTGAATCGTCACATATTTGAATCGATTTTCAACCGGCTCGCGATTAATCGTTACATCCCTAACCCAGTGTCTTTATGATTCCGTTTTCCTCATAGTCATGAACACCTTCCAGAGTGCTCATAGACTGACTGGCTCTTTTTCAGGACAATGGGGATGTGTCATGGTGCAGTTATCAATGAGGTGTTTTGTCCTCTTGCTGACCTCAGCTATATAAATGTGACATGGTGGAACTGCGCTCTCCCTCTGGCTCTCTCTCTCCCTGGAGTGGTGAGGACTTTGTTTTATTAAAGGCATAATCCACCCCATATTGAAAAATCTCTCATTATTTACTTACCTCATGCCATTGTCAACTTGTTTGTTATGCAGAGCACAAAAGTAAAAATTTTCAATATATTTTTAATCAGTTCATGTGACCATATCTGTCAAGCTCCATAAAGTACAAAAACACTGCAAAGTGGACATATCATAGATTTTTTTGCAATCTGTACATGAGCAGAGGCTATAGACATGATTTTTGATGGAAAGGAATGTCAGTAAACAGTAACTAAATACGACTTGGAAAGACTTGGTATACTGCACACAAGTCACATTACTACTTTTTTGTGTTTTTTATTATTATTATTTTTTCCTTTTTGGAGCTTTGTCAGATGTGGCTAGTGGCCACTATGAACTGGCTACGTTTACATGCACTCTTATAATGCACTTAGAGCAGTACTGCGGTTAAGTTAGAGCTCATGTAAACAGGATACTGTGATTATGTTAATGTGATAATGCTTATAATCTGAGTAACCATAATTGCAGTAAAATGCAAATTTTAATCATACTATATATGCTTTAATCACATATCTTGCACTCTTGCCAAAGTGTGCTTTTTTTATTAAATAAACAGAAATGGTACTGTACAGACACTTTCAGAGCATCGTCAACATTATAGAGCATCTACAATGCTCTTGTATCAAACAAGAGGGAAAATACACACACACAAAAGGGCAAACAAAAGCAAAATGAATGGAAAGGAAAGCAAGCTAAACCTTATCAGCTGGATCATCAAAAAAAACATAAATAAATAAAAAAATCACATTGTTTCAAGAATTTGTCACATTTTTTTATTACTAGTTAAACAACAAGCATGTATGTGCTAATGCTGCATACGAATGAGGGAGACTTGGAACCCTAGAACATTTTTGCATTTGACAAATTAAACCAGCAACAAACATTATTTGAATTAAACATTTCATGTTGTAGGTTGGGATGCAAGTGAACAGATACAGATAAAAACCACATTTATTAGGGAGTAATCAAAGTAGCATTGAAAAGTAGGATTGATAATTGGGGTTTGCCCCAATTTTAAACTTATTTTAACCCAAGTAATTCCTCACTCTGACTAATGGTGTACATGTAAACGTAGCCATTGTATAGAAACTGCTGTGTAATGGTTCTTCAAAAATGTCAACTGATTTGTTCCACAGACATAGCATGTGTGTTTCGAACAACATGAGGGTGGGCAAATAATGACTATTCATTTAAAGGGTTAGTTCACCCAAAAATGAAAATTAGCCCATAAATTACTCACCCTCAAGTCATCCTAGGTGTATATGACTTTCTTCTTTCAGACGAATCCAGTCGGAGTTGTATCAAAAATTGTCTTTGATCTTTCAAGCTGTTTAATGCCACTCAGTGGGTGTTGCATGCATCAGTCCAAAATAAGTTAAATAAAAAGTGCCCATCCATAAAAAAGTGTCCTCACTCTGGGGGGTGAACAAAGGCCTCCTGTAGCGAATCGATGTGTTTTTGTAAGAAAAATATCCATATTCAAAACATAATAATCACTTTAATGTAGCTTGTGCCAACAGTTGTACACGGAAGCAGCTCCGGGCGGATGACGTATGAGGTCGGCTTTTACGAATCGATTCGCTACAGGAGGCCTTGAAAGAAGAAAGTCATATACACCTAGGATGACTTGAGGGTGAGTAATTTATGGGCTAATTTAGATTTTTGGGTGAACTAACCCTTTAACTGCATCAACTTCCACAGTGGTAGTTAACCAGGACAAAAGTTCCAGCTTTTCACTTTCTGTTCTATAATTTTTCAAATAACCTGACACTCAGTGTGTTAATGGTTAATCCCACCAGAGCCATGGTGCTAATGTGCACAGATCAGCATGTTAATGTTCTCTTTAAAGTCCGGCTTAGCAATATGGCATGTGGGAGCATGACACAATGAGCCTTTATGAGGGATGGAGGCCACGACTGAAGGAGCTCTCTTAGTTCCAAAAGAAGCAGTGGCTGGCAGCGTTGTCTTGTGATAAAACGTCTCAGGTTACGTATATAATCATGGTTCCCTGAGTAGGGAACTTCGAACTGCGTCCTCTAGGGGTCGCTATGGGGAACGCCTCGTCGTGACCCGTGTCTGAAGCATACATTGAAAAAACACCAACAACACGTTGGCCGGCGACAGCCATGACGTCACTACCGGTGCGACTATAGTATAAATAGGCGCCGGGAGAACACATCATCCACTTATTCGTCTGAAGCTTGCATCCGCAGCATGGCAAGAAACCTAGAGGACGCAGTGTCTCGTTCCCTACTCAGGGAACCATGGTTAAGGGGTTCTCATGGAAATCTGAAAGAGCAGCCCATAGATGGAGATGGTGCATTCCAAAACGCTATGTTTGAGAAATGATTA
Source organism: Sinocyclocheilus grahami (assembly GCF_001515645.1). Lineage (NCBI taxonomy): Eukaryota > Metazoa > Chordata > Actinopteri > Cypriniformes > Cyprinidae > Sinocyclocheilus > Sinocyclocheilus grahami. Next base: position 937,200 of record NW_015505288.1, on the reverse strand, counting down.
ACTCGATCTAAGGCTTATAATGCTGAAGTGGCTAGCAGTGAATCTGTAGCTGAGGGAGCAAACATCCAGCTCTCAATCGCGAGGGAGCTCGACCTACAGCATGTTCCAATGCTGGAACGGCTAGCAGTAGTTTACCTTAGCTGAGGGAGCACAAACCCAGCTCTCAACGAGAGGGGGCTCGACCTACAGCGCGATTGTAGAATCAGAAGGGTAAGCGTATTGCAGGCTAGCCAAACACTCGGCGCATCAGAGAGGCAGAGGAAGGGCCTAATTCGCCTGATGCTGCTGGTTCCAGGTGCTCTGTAAAAACCAAGAACTCAACTTTTCATGTAAGAGGAGAACTCCAAATTCAGAGGAGTAGTGTGCTCATTCCAGGTAACCCTTTGATAAAAGGGGAGCACTGCTCAACACTACCACAAGAACAGCCCATGGAGCGAGGAATCCAACTCCTCAGAGAGAATTAAACGCTCGAAAGAAAGCACCATGCTCACAATAACTCTCAATGGTGAGGGGAACGATGCTTCCAGATTGTGTCGACAGAGACACACTAGATGAGTGGAGCCCAAGGTACCGGGGTCTAAACCAAATCAGAGAAAGGGAACGAGGTTAATAACGTGTAACCCTTTTTAGAAAGTGCGCAAAGCTTAACGTGTGCACTTACCATAGTATGGATTTAAGAGTTTTCCAAGCATCTGCTCACAGACACCCGGAAGTACTGGGCCAAACGGGAGAGGAAAGCTCAAATACAACCCTCTAAGGTGAGGGGAGCACTGCCTGAGACAGCATTACACAAGAAGGTTCTCGCAAATACCACCTATACTTCCCGCTCGATGCCTCAGCAAGAGGGAATATCCTGGTGATCGGGAGGCCCCTCAGGGCGCCCTAGATACGGTAAACCATACAGGTCAGCCTGAAAGCATAAGCCCAGCCCGGACGTCCAGGAAATTTTTGCAGTGCCGTGCAGGGGGCCTGATGATCAAGAAGGCTCCCGCAGAAGCCTGTAACCTGGCCGCATGATCCAGGAAGTATGAAGCCGAAACCCGGCTTATCGTACCGTCTGGACATATATCGACGAGTGAAATAAACACTGCAAGTCGAGCACCCGGTTTCTGAATCCAGCAGAGGGGATGCTCACCGAGGACCTACCCTAGAAAAAGGACAGAAACACACAGGTCCCGGGAAACACTATTAGATAAACTGTTGTCAGTCATGTTGTCATTTAAAATCCGGACATCATTGGCAATGTTATTGTTTTAGTTATGCAAACAAAAACTCATTTTATTTGTTGTTTGTTGATTTTAAATGTAAAACTTAGTGAAATGATTTGTGTGTCAGTACTTTTTTGAACATTTCCAACACATTTTAACAATACCGTGATAATACTGATAAGTTACAACCGTGATCATTTTGGTCACTATAATCGTGATAAGAAATTTTCATACCGTTACATCCCTAATATATATATATATTTAGAAATGGATCGTACTCACCCACCATGGTTCCCGCGTCAGAGCCCTGTCCGGAGAAGCCTCTAGACCAGACCATCAGTAAGGTGGTCACTATGAAGCCATAGGACCAACCAAAACATCCAGTAGTAGACTGTTATGCAGGAAGGTCCCACCTAACCTCGGTCAGGTAGAGAGATGGTGGTTACAGGGGAATTAGGACGGGGAAGATAAGGGCAGATGTTAAACCCCCCGAGGGAAATGAGTAGATACTCAAGTATCACTCTGATCCAGGATGAAAGTGCTGATGCCTTGTCTGGATCACATCCCTTAGGTCTTGCCTACCCCCGTTTGACCCGCGATTCTTCCTACCCCTACCCGCAGGCGGGGGAGGAGCGCAAGTCGCGATACTAGCCTTCTGTGCTCGTCTCTGATCCTCAAACCAAGACGGGCCAGGACCCCTGGGTTGTTCAGGCTCAGACCTGGACCTTCGTGGAATGAAGGATTTGAAGGCCGCTGAGCGCGCCTTCGCCTCCCTGAACATCTCGACCACCGTCTCAAAGGAGGTACCAAAAAGTTCAGAAGGCGAAACCAGGGCATCAAAAAGAAAGCTCCTTTCTTTCCTCCCAATGTCTGCCAGGTTCACCCACTGATGCCTCTCCGTCACTACCATAGCCACCATTGATCTGCCCATAGCAGAGGCAGCCTATTTAGAAGCACGGAGAGCGAGATCCGTTATGCGCCGCAACTCCGCTACCTCATCAGGAGAAAGGCCCTCGCCTTTATCCAGGTCTTTCAGCAGGTCAGCCTGGTATGCCTG
>NW_015505288.1:918149-934851 GCF_001515645.1 Sinocyclocheilus grahami | reverse complement strand
CCAGCGGCTCATTCTCGTCCACAGCAGACGAGCGTGAGAGGAAAAGCCCCTCTTTAAACTCATCGGCCAGGTCCACCTGCGATCCCCACGAGCTCATTCTCCTCCATGCCTCAGCAGCGGCGGGTCCTGAACCGCGGGAAGCAGATGTTTGCCCCTCTTTACTCAAAAAAAGAGACAAAATGAGAACGGAGCTTTTTCATTGAAAAACGCTTGCAGTGCACGCAGATTGCCCCCTTGAGGACATCGTGTGCGTGCTCTTCGCCCAAACAAACAACGCATAGATCGTGTGTGTCATCGGGTGTCAAATAGAGATGACACGGATGCACACATCTTCTAAACGCTTTGCTAGTGCTCGCCATAATGAATGAATAGAGATCGCTCGTACCACAAAAATGCACGCTTCAAACAAAACAGTCAGTGAAGATGAAGAAGAGGATGATGTGTTCTCCCTGCGCCTATTTATACTATAGTCGCACCGGTAGTGACGTTATGGCTGTCGCCGGCCAACATGTTGTTGGTGTTTTTTCAATGTATGCTTCAGACACGGGTCACGACGAGGCGTTCCCCATAACGACCCCTAGAGGACGCAGTTCGAAGTTCCCATGAAAGGGAACCTGCTTTAAGACAAATAAGTGTGTCCTCAGCGCTCTGGATTGTGCAATAAGAGCAGCAGTGATGAACGACGTTACATAACCTGTGAAAAAAAATTGCCTCTGATGAACAACAACATCAAGACTGATCACCAACAGAGACTTTGGCCTTCACTCGAAAACCATGTTAGTGTGCACAAAGGTCTATTCCAGTTGTACCACAAGCATGGTTTTCAAAGTATTGTCTGTATTATGCAGGAAATCACATGTTGCGTCTGTGAATAAGGGTGTGGCTTTGCTGTTTTCTTTCCCCCCCCCCCCCCCCCCCCTTTTTTTTTTAAGTCAAGGAATAGGGAAGTGAAACATGATTCAGCCAAGTCTGTGTAACTGTCTACATACACTGTAATTAAAGACAGTTTCTTGTCCTCATTGTTAGAGTAGAAATGGCCTCTTCAGGATTTGTGTAATGCTGCCATTGTATTCCTTGTATATCGCCTGTTCCATGTGGTGTTTGTTTAGTTTTATATCTAAGATATCTTCCTCGATCATCTTGGCTATATTTAATTATGCATTTGGTAAACAATGAAAGCACTTGAGGGGATAAACAAAACATTTCTCAATGTTGTATCTCTGTTTTTCACAGGGTGAAAAGGGCACAAACCATCTCAGAGGACAATAACCTTTTGGAAGAAAAGGTTTTAGAAGAATTAACTTTTTAATGCGTGTGTAAAAATGACTTTTTACCTCATCTGTACAAGACAAATAGCAGCATTTGTCTGATTTAAAAGAAACAATGGAGTAATATTTCAACAATGCCAACTTGGCTTGATCCAGAAATTTGGTATGGTGGACTTCTAACCAGGCAGAAGAAACATGGCTCTCTATCCCTAAGCGATCATCAGTTGTGCCTGTATTTCTTCATGACACGTGGATGGATATAGACATTGTTCTGCTGCAGTCGCCATCCATTTTCTATTTACATCAGTGACATTCGAGGTCTCAGAATGATATGTCCAAGAAAGAAGAGGCCCATCAAAGATGAGGATTTCTCTGCCATCGTGGTGCCCTCCATGAAGGGTCATGGTTACTTGGATTACACAATTGAAAGTCATCCCTATAGAGCCATGCAGATCATGGACGAGCTCCGCCATCATGAGTTGCTCTGTGACGTGGTTCTACACGTGACTTACAAAGACAAGATAGTGGATTTTAAGGTAAGAGAGATATGGAAGTCAGTTCTTAAAAGTGCAAAGGTGCAAGTAAGCTTGAATAGCATGTTTGACAAATATGTTTAAAAGGATTAATGCCATAGAAAATCTTTTTAATTTTTTTTTATTAAAACCACAGTGCAATGGAAATAATGTTCTCACAATTAACAACTGGATAATGGAGAACAATGTTGGCAGGCAGTATTTTTAGCTATTTAGGGCTATTTTGGTTGACTGTGTTTGAGTCAGTCTCATGCACTATACAGTTCTCATCTACATCAGTATCTCAGTTATTCATAAGACTGTCTGGCCTTAACCTGTGAGAATGCACGGTCTCATAATTATTCATACATGACCGACAGCTTTGAAATATTTTGCAACAAATATTTATTTCGTTAAAAGTTTCTCAATTTGTAGAAAGATGGATTAGGACACATTTAAATTCAGTGTGAACAGATTAAACTACTTATATTTGTGAATTAGTGTACTCAAAAGATATTAAAAATGTAAAACAACATCAACATCAAGTACATTAGTGTTCATAAGTGTGAGGCTAGTAAGATTTTTTTTTTTTTGAGGAAGTCTCTTCAAACTCACCAAGGCTGCATTTATTTATAAAAAAAATACAGTAAAAGCAGTAATGTTGTATAGTATGATTACGATTTAAAATAACTATTTTAATATTTTGTTAATGTAATTTATTCCTGTGGTGGTAAAGCTGAATTTTCAGCAGTCATTCATTACTCCAGTCTTCAGTATCACATGATCCTTCTGAAATCATTATAATATGCTGTTGTTCAAGAAACATTTTTTCAGGAGTCTTTAAGTTCGAAAGAACAGGATTTATTTGAAATAGAAATATTTTGTAATAATGTAAATGTTTTTAACTGTTGATCAATTTAATGCATCCTTGCTAAATAAAAGTATTCAACCAACTTACTGACCATAAACCTCTGAACGGTAGTGTATATTTTTTATGCAGAGTACAAAAGCAAACATTATTATAAAATGAAATATTACACAAAAGCATTAAATTATTGCTATAAAAGGGTCTGAGTGTATATATGTAATTTATTATGTGCTTCAAAAATATGTTTGTGCATTCTTCATATTTTACATTATAATGTTGCCTAAATTCATGTGTAGCATTTAGGTTCATAGGTTTTAGTGTTTTATTTTTAATATATGTAGTCAAAATAGTATAAAATTGTTATCCATTTATCCATTGTAATGTTATCCATTTATCAGGTATGCCATTTATTGGCACTGCAAATTACAGTGCACAAAGATAAATTGTCCTCATTACAAGTGCAGAATTATGTTTGTACATGTTAAGGCATTTGATTGTAATTACGAGAACACGGCACATACAGCTCTCATGATTTAGTTTCAGGTGTGTCCTGCCTGCTTTTTTTATGCCAGTCATGAACAAGTGTCTTCATTCCCCAGGTGCATAAGCTGGTGCTGGCTGCCTGCAGTCCTTACTTCAAAGCCATGTTCACCAGTAACTTCAAGGAATGCCATGCCTCGGAGGTCACCCTGCGAGACGTGTGTCCTCAGGTCATCAGCCGCCTCATTGACTTTGCCTACACCTCCCATATAACAGTGGGCGAGAAGTGCGTTCTTCACGTCCTCTTGACCGCGATGCGCTATCAGATGGAAGAGGTGGCCAAAGCATGCTGCGATTTCCTCACAAAGAACCTAGAGCCGTCAAATGTCATAGGTATCTCGAGATTTGCAGAAGAGATCGGCTGCACCGAGCTGCATCTTCGCACAAGAGAGTATATCAACACTCACTTCAATGAGGTGCGTGCCCTGTGGACTCCGTTCACCGAAGTGTCAGTTAGCAGCGATCGATAGTTGCCACCTGCTGTTCTCTCTTAAGTAACTGTACTGAGCCATTGACCTGCAGCAGTTAGTCTTTGAATGAATGAAGGCTATAGAGAACGGCACTGTGTAGCTAATTGATTTGTCAATGGAACTCAGGTCTGTTGAAGAGGTGGCCAAAGCATGCTGCGATTTCCTCACAAAGAACCTAGAGCCGTCAAATGTCATAGGTATCTCGAGATTTGCAGAAGAGATCGGCTGCACCGAGCTGCATCTTCGCACAAGAGAGTATATCAACACTCACTTCAATGAGGTATGTGCCCTGTGGACTCCGTTCACCGAAGTGTCAGTTAGCAGCGATCGATAGTTGCCACCTGCTGTTCTCTCTTAAGTAACTGTACTGAGCCATTGACCTGCAGCAGTTAGTCTTTGAATGAATGAAGGCTATAGAGAACGGCACTGTGTAGCTAATTGATTTGTCAATGGAACTCAGGTCTGTCTTGCAGATGGATATTGATTCGTATAAATTATCCAGCTGTCAAATGAATCAGGCATTACAGAAAAAGTTCCCCCAAAACTATTAATTTTGTCATCGTTTGCTCACCTTCATGTCACTACAACCTGCATTATTTTCTTTCTTCCTTCTGAAACTAAAAAAGAGATGTCAGATGGAATGTTCAAGCTGCTCTTTTCCATACAAGGAAATTGGATGGTGATTCATACTATCAAGCTCAAAAAGGACCAAAGTAAAAGTGGTCCACACGACTCCAAGCAGTGGAAGCGGTGTACCCTTTTAGCAGACTGTGATTCCTTAGTTATTAACATTGTAAATCTAGCATTGAATGTTTGGTGGTGGGGGGTGGGGTTGCGACAAGTTGTGACAGTCACTTTCAAACCAAATATCCTTGTGTTGGTCAATGTGGCGAATCTGCATGATAGACTTAAACCCATTGCGAAGTCTATGTTAGGAAATCTTTCGCCCTCATGTAAAATTCCCAATCTTGTGGATTCCTATTAAAATGATGTAATTTTGCCCCCAAAAACATCAATAATTAATGTGAACGCACTTTTATGCTGACATTTATTTTGGGGTTAACATTTTGTAATTATGCAAAAACATATTTACATATGTCCATATATACATGTATACTTTTCTTTGTCACAGGTAACCAAAGAGGAGGAATTCTTCAGTTTGTCCCATTGCCAGCTGCTGGAACTGATCAGTCAGGACAGTCTAAAGGTGCTCTGCGAGTCCGAGGTCTACAAGGCCTGCATCGACTGGGTCCGCTGGGATGCGGAGAGCCGAGCACAGTACTTCCATGCCCTCCTCAACGCGGTCCACATCTACGCCCTGCCGCCCACATTCCTCAAAAGGCAACTGCAGTCCTGCCCCATCCTCAGCAAGGCCAACTCCTGCAAGGACTTCTTGTCCAAGATATTCCAGGACATGGCTCTTCGAAAACCCCTGCCGCCTGCTCCTCATCGTGGGACTCAGCTCATCTACTTAGTGGGAGGTTACAAGCAACACTCTCTGGACTGTCTGGAAGCCTTCGACCCACGGAAGAATGTCTGGATCAAGTTAGCTGACATGGGATCTCCTTGTAGCGGGCTTGGGGCGTGCGTGTTGTTCGGGCTTCTTTATACGGTCGGCGGACGGAATCTCTCTCTGCAGAACAACACAGAGTCTGGATCTTTGTCCTGCTACAACCCCATGACTAACCAGTGGACCCAGCTGGCTCCGCTCAACACGCCCAGAAACCGAGTGGGTGTCGGGGTCATTGACGGCAGCATTTATGCCGTAGGGGGTTCACATGCCTCTACACATCACAACGGCGTTGAGAGGTGAGGCTGAGACAGGAAGAAAACTCGAAAAGGATTTGTGTTGTTTCTTTTACACTGTGGGTTTTTCCCCTTTATATTGTTTTTCCTTTCTGTTATACATACGCTAGCGGAATCAAAACATTAGCACAGTGCAGAGTATCAGATTAAATCTTGGTTGAAGGAGTTTGTATGACACCGAAGACTGCGTTGCACACCTGTCCGACAGGAGAACATTCACACAAAACGTTCTTGTACGAGTTAAAAATGAAAAAAATTATGCATAAAGGTTATGTTACACACTGCACTTGTGAAACGTCACTCATCGGTTGTTTTGATTTAAAACAAACACCTTCTATCAGGGTGTAGAGAATTTTTTCAGAGCAGTCACTCTTGACTAAAAAGCTCCAGGCAAATCTGTTTCATAACGTACATTCCACAGCACAGTCAGGTTAGGCCTTTCAGGAGAAACACATTTCTCCACAATAAGTGTCATGATTTGAATATTTTATATTTATTAAATAGTAAGTATGGTGACAGATCAGTGAAGAAGACTGACAATGACTCCATTGTATTGTGAGAACTACAGTGGTTGCTATATTTACCTTGAAAAGGTTATTGGAACATCAAAACATTTACACAAGGAAGCATTTACTGAAATAACTAAATTAATACTCTTGCTAATAATGATAAATGAATGAATTACCGTTATCTTTAATTAGTCTTGATTATAAAGGGGTTGAAATGACTTTGCTACAAATTAGTGGATATTTTCATTTCTTCAAAAGTGTTGTACAGAATGCAAAATTACATGAATAACTAAATGCTGGAAAGCAAAATTAAGACACTGAACTTACAACAATAAAAAATACATATATGTATGGACACCATCGTTCAAAAATCTGGAAATGTTTTTGAAAGAAGTGTCTTATGCTCACTAAGGCTGCATTTATTTAATCAAAAGTACAGTAAAAACAGTAATATTGTGAAATATTACTATTATTTAAAATAGTTATTTTCATATATATGTAATTTATTCCTGTGATGGAAAGCTGTATTTTCAGCAGCCATTACTCTTCAGTGTCACATGATCTTTAAGAAATCATTCTAATATTCTGATTTTGCTGCACAAGCAACATGTCAGGATAGATATTTTGTTCAGGATAAACATTATGTACTTTATGATCAATCTGATGCATCCTTGCTGAATAAAAATATACATTTCTGACCCCAAACCTTTAAAAGGTAGTGTTTATATATCCTAAACATGCTAAAAACCAGATTCATTTATGCCACAAACAAAATATGTAAGTGGCATAAACCTCATTAACTTTGTCTCTTATGTCTTATTTTTACTGTGGAGTTTTTGAAAAGCTTTCTAGTAGATGAGCTCAAGTTCAGATTCACAACAGAGCCATGTGAATCCTATTTATTTCTAATTTATGACTGAGTGAGCAGCTCAAATCGGAAAGTTAATCTGTCCAGGAATGCAGGGAGAGAAAGTGCGTGTATTCTATTTAGGAATTAGAGCTAGACGCAAATTCAAACAGTGAACGTCGGTATATCATCTATAATTTCAAAGATGTGTGAAATTCAAGCCTCAGTATGTGCCTCTGTTGTGCTGGGAGACAGAAACTCTTGAGTCAGTAACAGTAGATGTCTTCACAAGCTTTTAAATGGAGATATCGCATTGTTGGCAGGTTAAATGCAACCTTCTCGCTGATGGCTTTTTTTATTTTTTTTATTGTGACATTCAGTTGGTCATATATCCACTCGTGGGAATTGCTTGCAGTTATGATTGGTATTTGGCACTAGATATCATTGTTAGGAACAAAGGAAAACAAATTCTTGAAGTGATGGAACATTTCGTGAAATCAGCTTGGAGAAAATCAACAGCAGTTTAGAGTATGAAAAGACAATGCAGAAAAGCTGAGCGGATGTGGCGGAAGACGAAACTTGAAATACACTATAGCATATATAAAGACAGCCTTCGTACTTTCAATGTGGAACTAGGCAAAGCTAGACAGTCATTCTTCTCAAACCTTATAAACAGTAACTTAAACAACACTCGCACTCTTTTTGCTACTGTTGAGAGACAAACCGATTGAAATCTATTTTGTGTTGACATCCTCATTGCTGTTTCTAGGAAATCTTACTCCTTGACAACTGGTTTGTCCTGCTTCTTGTTTTCACAGGTATGACCCAGAGACAAACCGCTGGACATTTGTGGCCCCTATGTCAGTAGCTCGGCTGGGGGCCGGTGTCGCCACGTGTGGGGGAAGTCTGTATGTGGTTGGAGGATTCGACGGGGACAACCGATGGAACACGGCTGAGCGCTATCAACCAGACACAAACACCTGGCAGCACGTGGCACCTATGAACACAGTTCGGAGCGGTCTCGGTAAATATTCTGCATCATTTATCAAATTAATGAATTGGAACTGTTTTCTTTTACTTGACATGTTTACCGCATATGATGTACTGCATGAATGGTGCAATGCAATTATATAAAAGTGACTAAAGGGAACAATATAAAAAAATAAGAGAACAAAAGACCACATCACATCTAATCAAGTGGCATTTTTGCAGCGTTGTTACAACCTGCAACAACATAAAACACCATTAAAGTTGAAACATAATACTGTACTATTCTAGACAATGACAAACTTTGTATTGTAAGCACTTCTCGTGTTATTACCTTCAAAAGATTCATCACTTTTTGTATTTCTCTTTTGTAAGTCTCTGGGAATAAAAGTGTCCGCTTAATAAATAAAGGTAATAAACCTGAATCAAACATAAACTTTCTAAGTAAATAAAAAATACATTGTCTTTTCATTCATAAGTTAATAAATAAAAAAGATTAATAAAACTATTTTTAAAAATGCCCATGAAGGTGACTGCACTTCTAGGAATGCCCACTTCCCAGAGCTGCTTGACCCTGCAGCTAACACAACAAACCGTAATTGCTCAAACAGTGGCATAGTCACTCAGTAATTCAGCATAAATACGTGCAGAATACAGCAGTTGTGCATTATGCCTTTAAATGGTTAATTAATGCAGGAATGAAAATTCTGTCACCAATTATTCACCCTTAAGTTCCAACCCTGTATGGTTTTTTTCTTCTATGTAATAAAACAGGTGAAGTTTAAAAAAATTTCATTCTGCCTTCTACACAATAAGCATTGATGGGGACCAGGAGCTGTCCAGCTCAAATATAAGCATCATAAAAGTAGTGCACACATACACTACTAGTCATATGTTTGAAATAAATAAGATTTTTTTTAATGCTTTGCTGATTTGGTGGTCAATTGTTATTGGGACTCAAATTGTTTTTATTATTACCAAAGTTGAAAATGGATTTTGCTGCTTAATATTTTTAATATAAACAGCATTTATTTGAAACAGAATAAATGTCCCCCCCCCCCCCCCCCCCCCAAAAAAAAACATTTGAATGGCAGTGTATCACAGTTTCCACAAAAATATTAAACAGCAAAAACAGTTTTCAACATTGATAATAATAAGAAATCATTCTTGAGTACCAAATCAGCATATTAGAATGATTTATGAAGGATCATGTGACACTAAAGACATCAAATAAATTACATTTTAAAATATATTAAATTAGAAAAGTTATTTTTAATTGTAATATTCCACAACATTACTGTTTTTACTGTATTTTTTTTACTGCATCAAATAAATGCAGCCTTGGTAAGGACAAGACCTCTTTTTGATGTTTAGTGTTTATTCCAAGTTTTCTGAAGGTATATGGCAGCTGTGTGTGTGAAACAGACTGAAATGTAAGTTGTACTATGAAAAAGTTCCTTTGAAATTCTTGACATACTTGGTCACCATTCACTTTAAATGTATGGCAGGGAGCACCATACTGGAATGTACTTACAAATAAGAAAATACTTCAGATTTATTGTATTAATGAAATAAACACTTGTTGATATGTGCTAAGCTGTCTGGTTTTTGTTCTGTTTGTAGGGGTGGTGTGTATGGATAACTACCTCTATGCAGTTGGTGGCTATGATGGTCAAACCCAGCTCAAAACGATGGAGAAATATAACATCACTCGAGACGTGTGGGAACCCATGGCCTCTATGAACCACTGCCGCAGTGCACATGGAGTCACGGTCTACCAATGCAAGATTTATGTGTTAGGTGAGCTGGATTGGTGGAAGGAAATGCAACTGATAAAATGTATACCTTGAAGGCACTGGAAGTTGCTTTGGATGAAAGCGTCTGCTAAATGCATAAATGTAAATATTATTCCATTTCAGGTGGATTTAATCAAGGGGGTTTCTTGTCTAGTGTGGAGTGCTACTGTCCAGGCAGTAATGTATGGACGTATGTAACAGATATGCCTGTTGGGCGCAGTGGAATGGGTGTTGCTGTAACCATGGAACCCTGTCCTGGAATCCTGCTGGAGGAGGATGAGGAGGAGATGTGATGTCGAAGTTTGACCTGAACTTTGAACATGTGCCATTTTGAAGGCCGCAAGTGCTGCATTTCCTTCAAACTTCTTAATGCATGTGATGCCAATAAGGACATTTTCTGTAATTTAGGTTCATTTTAAAGTTTGTTTTTTTATAGATCTTCATTACAATGTGTGTGTGATTTAAAGAGAGGAGCGTTGCTAATCACTGGACTAATGAACCTCTGATCACTTTATCAAGACTAAATTAATATTCTGTAACTGAGACACACAATCGTTTTGTCGAACTGCTGAACATGTAATTTTGTGAACTTGTTCTATAATTATTTTCTTGTCTGTAAGTGCACTGTTTAATGTGCACACCTGATAAAAACACTGACATCTTATGAAAGTTTGAGTTTCATTTCTGACAACTTTAGAATCTCTGCTGTTTGTCAGGAGTGTTTGCAGTAACATTTTCTTAGAAGCCAGGATATATAATGCATTAAAAAAGCTATAAAAAATTCTGAAATTAATTTGTAAAGTCTTATAATACACCTTATAATCAGTTGAATGTTCTTTTAAATCATTAAAGAGTATAATGATAATTTCACGTTATAATACTTAAAATTCTTCATAGGGTTTAACGATAAATAGGTAAATATTATATTACATATAATTTTGAAGTGTAATAAAAAGTGTTACCATTATTACTTCTCACCACTAGGTGGCGGACTTCTACTTGCAAATGCAATGGGAGCACATAGGGCAAGTCTCAATACTTGAGGTCTTTGCACTTGACCACTTGTCTGCTTACATGATGTATTTCTTATATTTGGCCAAAGTGGGTGTGAAGACCCCAAGTCATTGTAGAACTTTTGATTACCCAATCAGACATGCATATAACACTGTGTTGTAAAAATGCAAGTAAAGTTTTACAGAACTTTACTTCCACATTTTGATTTTCTATACTTTGCACTTTAAAATAAGCTTCTAAATATCTGTTTATCAGTCTGTATGTAACAGATGATGGCACAACAATTTAATTGTGGTGCTTCTAATTAAGTGGTTAAAAACAGTTACTAACATTTTACAAAATACACAAACTATGCATCAATAAAATAGTTTTACTGCCAAATTATATGTAATATCTAATTAATTTAACTTGCATATGTAATTATATGTAATATCTAATACATTTTTCCTCAAAATTTCTAATTTCTGAACTTAACGAATTATGGGATATTCTTAGTCTAGAGATTTAGTGTGCGTTAAAGGCACTGAGCTTTGGCATTATTCAGATTTGGAACAGTCTTGTGCACTTTGTAGTGGCCAAGACAGCAAGTGTGGGTATCGGAACAGGCCCTTAGTACTGAATGAAGTGATGTGGATGTATAGTAAATTGACATGATTTTTGTGCAGGTGTCCTATATCAAAATTTTATATATATATTAATTTATTACAGTTATAAACAGTGTTAATTCATGAGTATTTAGTTTGATTAAATCTTTCACAGATTAATTTAGAAAAATATAAATCTGTTGAATAGTTGTTTTTTACATGGTATAAGTTTATGACCTATTTTATATATATTTTTTCATAATAGAGACAATTATTGTTGTGACGTCACAATATTAGTCATGCGTCATAGGCCTGTTTACAGGAACTGGCAGAGCCTCTCTTTGCTTTGCCTCATCCACAAGATTTTTGCTGGATGTGTTTCAGGAAAACCAGCAGAAATGGAAACCTTTTTTTAAATCATAATGTGTTAAACATTTGTATTGTTATGGATAGGTTTGTAGCTGCTGTGTTAGAGCAAGGTTTGTGTTTAATACTGTCTCCACATGTTGTAGTTTACAGAGAGTGGCTTGTTACATTTCCACGGTGAGACTCAATGGTTTGTTTACCTAGTGATAACTGTTTAATCCACAAACACTGGGGCTCCACTTTATTTCTGCAGGTTCCTGGCTTAATCCGTATCAAATCATGAGGTGTCATGTCAACACTGGCATACTGGGCAAACAGATTCCAATCCTTGGGGGCGACTGGCTGGCAAATCCTCACCATGTGGCAGGATGTAAGACGTGTGATCAGCGGGCAGTGGATTTGTCACACACAAACACATGCTGAGAGACACATAAGAGTGTGAGTAAGAACCCATGGCCTTGTTTTGGCTCATCCTGAACTCTGATTGGATGGAGAGCAGGGGCCGTTCCTTCCCCGAGCCTAACGATATATCTGATGACTCATACAGCAAAGTATGACGCACTCTTCAGTACGCAGACACATACACATCCACACTGACATGTTCAACAAACCTCAGCCCCTGAATTCATGATCTGGTTTGACACACAGCTGCCTTCTATAGAGTTTAAGGGACAGCATCACAATGCTCAACATGTGAATATACTGACTGGTCAAGGCAAAGAAAGCTCAGACTGTCTGCAGTCAATGTGAAAGATGCAACATATTATGAATGCTACAGTGTGAAATGGCTGGTAGGATGTTTCAGGCCACACTGCGAATGTAATGTTATAGGTTTTTATTGGCAGTTGTCACATCTGATAAAGTCATAAATACAGTATATAAAAACCACAACTTATCATTATACTCTGATATTAGTAATATAACTGAAAAAAAGAAAGAATTGAAATATGTAGTTCTGTTTTGACTTTATTTGTAACGTGAGAGCAGGTGCGGCCATTTGTAACTTGAATGTGCCAGGTTTCTGGTGTCATCTGCTTCCAGTTATTTTAGTTGTACAAAAACAGTCCTTTCTGCTGCTTTATATTGCAAACTAGTGGTGTTATCACGTTATTTTAATTTATTATCAGAAACACACTGGTTTAGTGCAAATAGTTTTATCGTTTACTGCACTTTTGCTATCGGCTAATGAATCGGAAAACTCATTTACAGTAAAAAGCTTACTTCCGTGTTGCAAATAAAGGTGGGTAAAATGCATCAGTTTACCTGTATTTTAAATTACAGTGTTCATTAATGTGTTAGTCTTCACATTCATACATAGGAGGCGCTAGGATCCTTTGTTTTCTTGGCTGACCGTAATGGCATAACGAGTGGTTTGCTGCTGCTGGGTTCTTGTCCTCATCTGGAAAAAAAATAATAATAAAAAAAAAACAGCTGTTAATGTCACCCCTTAGTTTACTAAAGAAAAAATATAAGCTACATCAGTCCTGCTTAGACCTCTCATACATCAATTGTCATAAAACTGCATATTTAAGTTCTAAACTACTTTTTAAGGCTTATAAATAATGTGTATTTTTCATTGTCATCTTGAGATGTGGACTACAAATCCAAATGACCTTGAGAGAATGTCAATTACAAGTGTAAAATGTAATATTACTGTACACTTCAGAGATGTGAAATCCTTATCTGTAACATGTAAACAGATACAAAGAATTATGGGTTTGAGGTTGTGTGTGTCTTATATATATATATATATATATATATATACACATACACACACACATATAGGGCTGGACTGGGCCTAGAATTTGGCCCTGGACAAATCCAGACCATTCAACCCATGAGTGAACCAGTGAGTGCTGGGGTTAGGGCCATAAAGTAGAGTAAATCAATTAATAAATAAAAAGGGACAGAAACAAATAATGATAGATATTATTGAATGCACTGCAAATACAGTTAACAGACCTAATACTACATTTTTGTACCATGGAAATGCACTTGACAGTAAAGCACCGACTTTGTGCTAGGATGCCTGTATGACTTTCTCCTCTGTGAAAGAAATTTTGAAGAATGTTGGTTTTTGGTTTCCACTGACTTCTATTTAAAAAATTAAAAATAAAATTTCTCAAATGATCTTTTATGTTCCACCAAAAGAAAGTCAAAAAGAGTAACACCTAATTTATGTAAGACACATTTTGCTTCACTTAAAATTCCTAGAACGATTATAAAGTTCAACTATTAATAAGATTAAAGTCACAGTAAAACCATGCTATGTTGTTATGGTTTATAAAATAAATAAATAATAATAAACTATATATGTATATAGTGTAAACACATGCACACATTATGAAAACAACCTCTATGAAAGTGATTTATATTCCCCAAAATGTAATATAAGTAATAACAGTAACAGTTTATGTATAACACAAAATTCCAAGTCAAATCAAGCGACTTGATAGAGTTGGTTCGCACGTTCGGTCTGCTTTCGCGCACAGCTGCCGGATGCACGGTTTAATCCGGTAACGTTAGCACCGTTTCGTCACACATTTGGAGTATTTACCTTTTGCAGTTACCGATGTGATGCATTAAAAACAGACAGGGGAGGGGGAGATCTCCCTTGTATCCGCTCGCAAAGAAATCGCCTAACGTTAGCCTGCTGCTTACGTAAAAGGTAACCATAGCAATAACTGCTCGATCGCTGTCTGTATCTGAGCTGACAAAAATACTATAGTTTACCACTTTTTTTCTTTATAAATGTACACATAACAAATACATCCTTTAAATATTACAATATTCTTTTAAAGGGGTCATATGATGCGATTTCATGTTTTCCTTTCTCTTTGGAGTGTTACAAGCTGATTGTGCATAGATAAGATCCCTGAAGTTGCAAAGACTAAAGTCTCAAAACCAAAGAGATATTCTTTATCAAAGTTAAGACTCTGCCACGCCCCCCTAAAACGGCTCGTTCTAACACGCCCCCACATATCTACCTCACTATGTGGAAATATTAGCATAATGCCGTGAGTGAGAGAGAGCGAGCGAGACAGAGAGCGAGAGAGAGGGGGGGGGGTCACATCACAGTGGAGTCAGCTGTCTTATCCGTGGCTTGTGTACTGCAACCACATACCAGCTTCATCACTGTGTCTGTCACGCAACTCTGTTCCCCTTTCGGGCTCTGTCTTTACATTTATTTTGAAAGATGAAGCTCGTGATTATGGTAAGGGGCGTTACATTTCCGACGAGTGCTTGCGGTGTTCGGCCAATCACAATGCACTGGGTCAGCTGGCCAATCAGAGCAGACTGCGCTTGTCAAAGGAGGGGACTTTGTAGAAAACAAAGCGTTTGAGAGAGGTGGGGCATAGAGGACCTACAATAATGTACAGTATTTGAAAAATAATGTGTTGTTTGAACATTAAAGAATGTCAGCATATTCTGTTACACCAAATACACCAAATAATGATCTTTAAAAAAGCATCATATGACCCCTTTAAAAAGTAGCTCCCTGAAAGTCACTGAATAAAGGTGCGTTCACGCCACATCGGAATTTCCGTAATTACGAGATTCCAAATTATAAAAAGCGAGGTTGTGAAACTTGTGAACTGGGCAGTGTTGCCAACTAATTTTCAGAGGAAGTTGCTAAAGGAAGGTTGATTTGTTGCTAAATGATGTTGTGATGACATTGCGTGATGACGTAATCACCATGTACAATTATGTCAAATCTCAGCAAAAACATATATATGTTAATTTAGATTTGTTCGTAACAATTTAAATGCATAATATAATAGTAAAATATAAATAAATTTTTTTAAATCCATTGAATTATCGAAAACAATGTAAGTTTTATACTTTAAAGCAGTTTATTAGTAGTTAGTTAGTATGCTGCACTCTAAGAAAAGTAAAAAATAATGCACAATCTACTGTGTTAATATGAAGGAATTTTCTGGATTGATTTTTCCATATGTTTTTGTACCTGCATTTTTAATTACGCATTGTATTTTGTGTTTTCGGGTTACAACGGATAACAGATAATGTCCTGGAAAATTACTAGCACCTTTTCCATTTTTTCTGCATATTTTTCTTACAGTGTACTAACTCACCAACAATCGCAGGTACAAGCTACTAACAAAGTGTCTCATAAATGAAAAATAACAGTATTCAATTATTATTATTATTACTATTAAATTAAACAATTGCAAATAGCAGCTAACTTAATTCCTGTAACGTGTGTACTGCTAGGCATCTTTGGTTTCCTCTTCTTGTGTAATTTAAATGGTAAATTGTGCCTTTTTATCATTTGAGTCAGCTATCAAAAGTTGCTAAAAGCTGCCAAATAAATAAAAAAAAAATAGCTAAATTTGTTGCTAGGGGCTTTTGGAAGAAAAAATTGCTAGGGTAGTCTGAAAAGTTGCTAAATTTAGCAACAAAATTGCTAAATTGGCAACACTGGAACTGGGAGTTTTTAGAGGTACAAGTCGTACCACCTGACCATTGCAGGTTGAACGTCACGTGCTGTCATCTCGAATGACCGCAGCATAAATTCGCACACTAAATCCAAGCAAGACTCTCAATTCCAGTCCTCGCGTACCACCGCTCTGCATATTATGCATGTCTCTCTTATTAAACACACCTGATCCAAAGCATCAGCTCATTAGAAGAGAGCTCACACAGACGAAACTTACTAGAGAAGTGTGTGTGTGTGAAGTGTGACATAATATACCTCTGTAAATAAATGCAATTTAAATTCACGTCTCGCACACTTTAAAGGGCTCATATGTTGCTGCTAAAAAGAACATTATTTTGTGTATTTGGTGTAATGAAATGTGTTTATGCGGTTTAAAGTAAAAAAAACACATTATTTTCCACATACTGTACATTATTGTTTCTCCTCTATGCTCCGGCATTTGAAACGCATCGATTTTTACAAAGCTCATCGGTCTGAAAAAGCGAGGTGTGCTGTGATTGGCCAGCTATCCAGTGCGTTGTGATTGGCCGAATACCTCAAGCGTGTGACGGAAATGTTACGCCCCTACCATACTGTGATGCCCTCTCAGGCCGGAGCAACGAGACATAAACATTAAAAGCCATTACAAACGAGGCATTTGTTGCATCCAGTGGGGACATAATTACTGATTATAATG
>NW_015505288.1:895667-917491 GCF_001515645.1 Sinocyclocheilus grahami | reverse complement strand
TGCGCTGAGGCCGGGATAGAGTGAGCTGAGGCGGGCTGGACTCCGCTTTGTCCACGGTGAAAGTTGATGTATTCCCTCAGCGACCAGCACAGATCAGCTCTAGGCATGACGAAGGGGATATCGTCCTCTTTTGGAAGACCAAACAAAGTAGTTTCGCTTTCACAACGAAGCACACGAGGCGTCTTCAGGGCATGGCTGCAGCGTCAACAATACTACAGCGAGAATAAAAGTTACGCCTTCTTTCTTTGCGTGAACATTTGGGCCGCGTTATGCAAATCTTCCCAGATCGTGACTAGATATGTGGGGGCGTGTTAGAACGAGGCATTTTAGGTAGGCGTCGTTAACTCTTAACTTTTATAAAGAATATCTCTTTGGTTTTGAGACTTTAGTCTTTGCAACTTTACAGATCTTCTTTATGCACCAAGCGCTTGTAACACTCCAAAGAGAAAGGAAAAATTTAAATCGCATCGTATGACCCCTTTAATGCCCCTTGAATGGAACATATACGATCTCTTCGAACTGAAATCATGGCGGAATATCCTGTGATGTCCACTTCGCAGGGCACTCACGGTCGAATAGAAACGTCTGAAGTGACAAGAGGACTGGAACTGAGAACCATAGGATAAAGCATGCTAGTTTTAAAATGCAACATTAGATTTTACGTAACAGGATCTCTGTCTGTATGTCCTTGGCCTGAAATAGGTTGAAGACCACTGACTTTGGGATACAATCTACGTTTTCATGGCTGAGGTTTTATATAAGTGGTCCACAACATTTTTTTAGCATATAAATTATTATACCAGATGAATATATTTTAATAACATTCTGAACATGGCTTTGAATGCAAATAATAGACACCCGTCCAGCCGAGGATGACCAAACACCAGCTGCATAAGCACATACAGGTGCATCTCAATAAATTAGAATGTCGTGGAAATTTGAAATGAGATAACCAGGATTTAAATTTACGGACGGCAAGCAAATACATATTTAGGAATGTAACATACGGATAATAATAATAACAACAACATTAATAACAATAATAATATTAATAATAATAAGGGCTGTTTTTAATGTGTAAAGCAATGTTTATTTATATGTTATAAATTGGCAGTATTTCAAATAAACAATTTTAACTATTATTAACCTGAATTTACTGTTTAGGCTATGGGCACATGCCACCTCTTATGCCAATCATTTCTCATCAATTATTCAGATGGGAAAGACTTCCGCTTGCAAGATTACAGTTCTTTTGCCTCTGGGACATGCAGTGAGTATCAGCCACAAGATATGCATATTTCACTCAAGATGATGGGGCAATTTTATGCATATTAGTGTATCTGTGCAGCTAGTACTTGGCAGTGAGGATTGGATAAGGCACTGTTGCATGCTGACACTGTAGAGTTTGGCATGAGAATGAATGAATAGTGCATGAGAATCGAAAAGGATGAGGCATAGAGATGTGAATTAATGTGAGAAGAACTTTATGTATTAATATGAAAATCCAAGGCATTTATTTAATATTATATACATAATACAGCAACATTATGAGTCACAGTGAAACAAATGCTAAATAAATTTGGAGTCCTGCCTAATTCACTCTCTGTCTCTTGCTCTTGCTCCCTGCCACTGTCTCTGCATGAGAACAGCTGCAGATGCCCACTCTGCGTAAGTGGATAAAAACTATAATGCAATCCCTAGAGACATGAGGACATTGGTCAATTGGAGTTAGTTTAGATAAAGATTTAACCTGGATAATCGCTGCTGTTGTCCCTGTTGACGTCTTTGCTGTTTACTAGTAATCAATTTAGTTATATCAGAAGAGAGCACGCAGATGTTGGTTTTATATAACCCAGGTTTGCAGTGTGACATCATCTAACATACATGACATAATTCCAACAAGTAGTAAAAAAAAAGTTATTTTAGAGATCCTTTATTTCATCCTCAGCTCCCTTAATCTTTCATTTCATTCAAGGCCTGTTCACACCAAGGATAATAGTTATAATGATTAAGATATAGTTTTAAAATCGTTTTAAATAAAAAAAAGTCCTCACCCCAACTATAATGACGCAGAGGAATATCATTGGAATCACTTCCAAAACAATTTTTTTCCCCAGCCGATAAACGATGAAAACAATGACAGCCAATCAGAAAACCATTGTTACCAATATCAGTTGATAAAAACACATAAAATATTGGCAAAATAATAATGCCGAATTAAGTAATAAATACTTAATCATGTTGACTTAGATAGTACTGTGTGCACCACAGAGTTTATTTAGTCCTCACCCCAACTATACTGACACAGAGGAATATCATTGGAATCACTTCCAAAACAATTTTTTTCCCCAGCCGATAAACGATGAAAACAATGACAGCCAATCAGAAAACCATTGTTACCAATATCAGTTGATAAAAACACATAAAATATTGGCAAAATAATAATGCCGAAGTATCATGTTGACTTAGATAGTACTGTGTGCACCACAGAGTTTATTTAAACAGAGACAAACACAAGTGTCAATAAACAATAGCATCATGACAGTATTATGTGATATCTTTATAGACATTTTAAAGGCTGTTGTTGAGATTCATAAATCAATACATACAGACATGTTGTACTCCCCAGCAGCTTTGTTGTCGTGTTTTGCAATACTCTCCAAAGCAAGGTTCTGCACAGTGTTGCCAAACCCCTCCCTCAGAAAATCTCTAGAAGCACCCTCAAAAGTCTCAATTTTTCCACAAAGTCGCCAAATATGAAAAAGTAAATACAGGTAAATTTGGTAAAGGTAAAGGAAAGTAAATATATATATATATACTTTACAAATGATGACAGTATAAAAAATATAACAAAAGATTAAGTATAACAACAAATTCTGAAGTGAAATTAGGAAATGCTTGTGATCTGCAAGCACATCAAACATGATGGAAATGATGGAAAGACACGAAAGACACATAATGTTGGGAATTTGTTTTATGTGTCACCAAAGTGCATCCCTGTCCTGCTCAAATACAACAGATAAGAGATATGATTCTCCAAAAACAAAAACTTTACTCATATAAACTTATTTCAGTCAACACACTCTATTACTACAAAGTAAGTGCAAAATACTGCATCCCAGCACACATGACACGATGATGCACTGTGTCTCTCTCTCAGTATCTGGTTGACATGACTGTGCATGAATTGTGGTATAACTTTTGTGTCCGTGGTTAAAACAAGAAGTTCATTTTTTCTCCGCCATCTTGATTGATGCTTATAATGAAATTGTGGTGTGCGTCATGGCAGGCGTGGCGTACTGGTGTGTTCACTGCGCAGACTCATTGGCATGATTGAGAGCAAACGTAAGCGGTCACGGGCCTACGGCAGGGTGTGGCCAAGTAAAAAATTAAAAATCTCCAAAAAATCGCTAGTTTTATTTAATTATAGCTAAAATAGCTCCTTGTCGCAAAAAATTTAAAAAGTCGCAGCTACAATGAGAAAGTAGCTAAATTTGGCGACAAAATCCCCAAATTGGCAACACTGTTCTCGCATATACTGTAATGTTATGGGTCTGCTTTTCTGTGTAGTAACACTATTAAACAACATTTGCGAGGCACATTTTGCACTACAGTACTCTGTCTGACTAACAAAACGAAAAACGAAACCTTCCAAACACAGAGGTAAGTTTACCTTACCTTGCTGGTGTTTTAAATTAGCCGTCACTGTATGAGCCACAGAATCCATGCAAGAATTGAAATTGTTGGGGAAATAACGTTAAGCGTGTTTGTAGTGTAAGGGAAACAGGTCAATTTAGCTCAAAGGGAATTATTTAAGATAAAACATAGACACACTGTTAAACACACTCAAATTAACTGATGTGGCTGTAACAATATGGCAAAATTCAGCCAGCGGCCTCAAATAAGAGGTTGAAATCATATAAACCTCTGATAAAGCATTCCTGTTCATTTTTGTTGAATGTTGATGTTATGTGTAACAAAATGTCTTTCTATGTGTTCCGGTTTGACTGTAGTAAAAATTAATGACATTTTAATTTGAAAAATTAAAGGCACAATCTGTAAGATTTTTTCAATTAAAATATCCCAAAACCACTAGAACAGTGATATATATTTTGCTGACTTGTGTACTTACATTATCCCAAATGTTTCGAAGAATGTTTAAATCCAGAGAAATAAGTTATTTTAACTAGTGACACGGACCGTGTCCATAGTGTCATTGTGTCGCCTGCCAATGACGTCATAACCACTCGATTTCCGGTTTTGTTTTTTAGAAAACATGGAATCACCAAAGACGCTTTAATATGTTATGCGCTTTAATAGACAGGTGACAACCGCACAGAGTAGCATTATAACAGAACTTTCAAATGTATCTAGTATGATAAAACAGTGCTGCTTTACCACACATACTCACGACCGGAAGCAGCGGAAGCGGTCGACTGTGGCATAATAAAAGCTCCGCTGCTTTCAAGCCATACGTGTGTCGCGCTCGTTCAGCGGCCTCGTTTCACTTCGACACCTTTCAGCCTTACCCTGCTTCATTCTACTACATTAATAAATCATTAGCTCATCCATGAACATGATTTCTGCCCGAGTCTGGTCGGATTGCATCGGCTGTGGGGATGAAGACGACAACTCCCATGATTCCACACTCAGTCACAGCGTCATCTAACTACGCCTTTGTTTCTTTGTTTATTTTGAATACACGCCCTCTAGCGGCAAAAATTACATATTGTGCCTTTAAAATGAAATGAAATTTTTTTAAATTAAAAATTTAAAATTTAACTGACATTTCAAACCAACATTTCAAACAAAAAAATCTAAACTTTTATAAAAAGTTGTCTTTGAGAATGTCTAAATATATATCCAAATCCACAACTTAATAAAAATAAGTATTTATGTCTAAAAACAACTAGAGACTAAACCATGGAATTGCAGATGCCACCAGATGGCACTAATCTGCCTTAAAAAATTGGATTTTAAATGCATTGTTACTAATTTAACATGAAATACTGCCATAATTGAAAAGTAATATAAACATAGTAAGGTTTTTTTTCAATGGGGAACATTTTAGAATATAATTAATAATATTAATTAGTATCATGAAATTATCTCAAAATACAAAAGAAAAAATATTAATGAATAAAAATATATTACATTGATTTTACTGAAAATAAAAAAAAGGTTACATTTCAGGTGTTGGGTGACCCCCAAATGAACAATACCAGAGGGTTAAAATTGTATAACTGAGCTTGTAAGGCACGGTAGTAATTATTACACTGATATATATATATATATATATATATAAATGCATACATATACACACACACAAATGTGTATGTGTGTGTGCATGTACATGACACCCCTGACTGAGTACACCTTTAATAAGACATGTCGTTCATCAAATCTTCCCAAATGGATGCCATTGAGGTGTCTCTACCAGGGTAGAACGCTTACAGAAAGGATAAACAGTGGCTGAGGCTATAATCTAGTGCCGAAAGAGTAGGACATGTGTGGATTACTGTCTCTCTATCCCTCTCTGTATCTCTCCTCTGCTCTCTCGGCACCTCATGACATTTCTAATTGAGTTAAATCTCATTATTCACGGCAGGCTTTGGTTCTGACACCGCATGCATCCATGTGTCTCAAAACAGATCCCCCTTACTTGCCACTGTGGTTAGCTTTCTGCCTGTCGGTTGAAAGGAGAGAGGGATTGGTTACTCCGCTGAGAGTGCTTCCTTTACTTTTCCCAGACTTCTCTCCCTCAACATTCCATTGAGAATGTGTCCTCGAGTGTGTCTTAGCACACACTAGAATCGCTCTGAATATGTGAAGGTTTTTCAGAGAAATCTGTGAATGAATATATAGTTCTCCCTTAGAAGAAAAATATATAGACAAGAATGACATATGGTACAAATACAGAGCTGTAAAATTATTGTAGATAGCATAGTGCAGATAAATTGGCCTTGAACAAATTAATTGAGAGAATTAAGTTCATATCTGGTACTTTTTTGATTACAGACTTTGGTGTCTTGACTTTACTTGTAATTATGATTTTATGTCTCACATTTGTGACTTTACTCTCATAATTGCAGATTTATGAGATTTCCTCATCATCGTAAGTTTATTTTTATGTAATTTCAACTTTATTTCAAAATGAAATAAAAACTTTAAAAAAAAAAAATCAAAATTAGGAGACTCAGAATTCTAACTTTTTTCCTTGCAATTCCGAGGTTACATCTTGCAACTTTACATCTTGCAATTAGATTTTTTTTTCTCTGAAATCTGAATTTACATATTCTGTTTTTTTTTTGTTTCTGTCACAGAATAAAAATAAAAAAGGTAATCGCGACTTTTCTCGCAATTCAGACTTTTTTCTTAGAATTGTGAGTTGATATCAAGACAATTCAGAATTGTGAGAAAAAAAGACAGAATTGTGAGATATAAGCTCATTCTTGCGAGAAAAAAGCTGCTGCATTTGACCTTTTTTATTTGTTTTATCCTGTGGTGGAAATGGGTTTCCATATCTTA
Source organism: Sinocyclocheilus grahami (assembly GCF_001515645.1). Classification (NCBI taxonomy): domain Eukaryota; kingdom Metazoa; phylum Chordata; class Actinopteri; order Cypriniformes; family Cyprinidae; genus Sinocyclocheilus; species Sinocyclocheilus grahami. Next base: position 910,963 of record NW_015505288.1, on the reverse strand, counting down.
CATTTGCATCTTTATATCGCACAAATGCAGCGTACTTTCTCATAATTGTGGCTTTACATCTCACAATGTAACTTTCTCCTAATTGCAACTTCATTAAGATAGGATGAAAGTTGGTTTGAATTTATCATTTATGTTAATCAATAGGATATTGTTATTACATTAAATATTTTATGTTAATGTAAAAAGTATTCAGAGAAAAATAAGAAAACTATTTAAATGGATATATTTGGTTTTAAATGTAAATTTTCATTTAGTTTAAGTGGATGTACTAAACTAACTAAAACGAAAACGGACATAAAATTGAATAAAAACTACATACACATTAAAAATAATAATAAAATGACAAAAAAACACAGCAAAATCACTATTTTAAGATTTAAATGAAAACAGAAAATACAAAATAAAAACTAGTTCAAAATGAAAATACCTATAATGAATAATATGTATAATGATACTAAAATAACACTGATTCAACTGAATGAAATAATTAAATGAAAAGCTATAATGGTATTTGTACATTTTACAGAGCTTTTCCTTCGAAAAGCAGTGACTCTCTTAAATCTGTAATTTCTAGGTCTGAGTGGAGAAAGGGCTGCTGTCAGAAATAGACCAGGTTAGGTCTGGCTTTGTTTTATAATCTCACACTGACCTCTTTATTCTGTGCTCTCTCTCTCTCTCTCAATCTCTCCTTCCAACCCCCAACTCTCTTTTTCCCTCTAATTCTCTTTTCCTCTTCCATCATTTTCCCCTCTCTGTTCTCTCCACTGCTTCTAACGGATGTTTATTTCAATCGTAGTTGAGTTTATGTTCAAAAATAGTGTTTTTTCTAAATGCACAAAACCAGGCCTGTTTTTATCACAGCCAACTTTAGTCCCTCCACCGACGACTCCTAACACTGATAACTAAGATGCAAGGCATTTTCTGGCCAGCTAGTCCACATACAGATTCACTGATCTCATAGAAAGTTAGTGAAGTGGATGCATGGAATTGTAAGTTGGATTGTCCATTGATACACAGCCCATAACCTCTGGAATAAAATTATATTAACTTTTTTATAGGTCTAGTCCAACAAGAGCCATTTTATTGATGTCAGCATCCAAATTCTGTCTGTTGCAGGCCTACAATTTTTATGAGGTCCTAGGAATTGGCAAGCATGGAAGTCAAGACGAGCCAACAGGAAAGAACGACAGTGCAAACATGTTCATGTGCTGTAGAGGAAAGGAGAAAAATATCTGATTTATTTGATTATAAAGGGTTTATAAAATTCTTTTAATTCCCCTAGAGACAGCCCTGTTCTTTAAGGTCAGCAGCGATGCACTGATTTTTTGTGTAACTGTGATAGCATCCTCTGGAATTCATTAATGCAAATACACAGTACTCACAAATAAGCTGATTGGCATGCAAACAAGTCTATTCAATTAGCATGAAATCGGGAATAAAAGCACTTTGAAAGTGCAGTATTGGAGCTGATGAGAGATGCAGGTCTGTAACTGAGCATGACCTACGAGGAAGTGCTGAAGAGGGTCTTGCCCTAATACTGCTGGAGGGCTTTTTTTCCTTCTGGCATCTGGGCAGGAGCAATTACAGCTTTTCCATTTAAATAAATCAATCTAGAGAGAGCAACAGATCAACCTCCGTTTAATGCCTAATTACTAAGGCTCCTCCTCCAGAATACAGGCCCCAGTTAACTATGCAAATAAACCGGCTCCTAATGATACTCCCAACACTGAAAAATGTCCTACACGGGACAAAAATGGCAACCTATAAATGATAACATCTAAATTATTCAAGTCACACATATTATTTACATCACTAACCAACCTATATGCATGACATTATACTAACAAAATCAATGTTTATGGGTTAAATCAGGTAGAAATAGCTCTTTAAGGTAACAATTTCTCATCATTCAGAATAAAACAGACCATGCAATTTATTTATTTATTGTAGTTTTTTGGGGCCTCTTATCTTTTATTAACACTAAATAAATTCAATGTGTATACTATATTTTTGGGGCTCTTTTTTATTAACACTAAATGAAATGTGTGTGCGTGTATGTGTATATATATATATATATATATATATATATATATATATAATTTCAATGTCAAATTATTTATATATATTGTATGCATTTAAACAGCCAAATAAATAGAATGTATAAACCACTCTTCTTTCTCTCTATTAGCAGTATATATATATATATATATACATATATATAGATAGATCTATCTAGATTTAAAAATGATATACAATTTGAAAATAATTTAATATAATACTTTTAAAATTAATTAAAAAAACAAATTGATCTTTTTATACAGTGGGGCAAAAAAGTATTTAGTCAGCCACCAATTGTTAATTTTATTTGTATTATATATTAAAAATATTTACAATTTATTATGTATAAAATACATAAAAACAATAATTTAAACTAAATTACAGCATTATTTATTTAATGACATTTTTATAATAGTTTTCAATATAATTCTTTATAATGATCATCATTTTATACTCTGACAAAAAGATGACTAATTCAGTCCATCCTCATTACGGTCGCATTTCAGTAACCTGTCACTTAAGCATTATAAAGTTGCTTTTCTCTTTTTTTTTTACCTTTTTTTTTATTGAGCATTGATTTCAATATTTCCATCCCTGATGATACATGTCCAGTATGATCTGTTGTCTGTTTATCTCACAAGCCATAAGTAGAAACTGCTGGATGTGTAAGGGTCATAAACTCTCCCTGATCTCTGTCATTGCTGCTGTTACACCCAACCTCCACCAGCCCCCTGCCCCCACCCGTAATTGGATGCAACAGTGCTTTCGCTCGGAAAGGGTGTCATTATTCTATAGGTGCCGGAGACCACATTCAATTAAAATGAACTCGGGAGATGGGGGTGATTGCAGCTAGCGTCTGCTGCGTTGAGTTCAGCTTATCAGAAGTTTCAGAGCGTTAGTGCATTGGTGACAGTGTGTGTGTGTGTGTGTGTGGTGCGAGGGTATGAATATCTGAAGTTAAAAGTGATAGACACCTTGATGATCAGATGCGTCCTTTGAAATAGAAAAAAAAAATCAAACATAGCTGATTCTGTATAGCAATCGATTCCATCTAGTTACACATCTTCATAAAGCATCAGCGCGTATTCGCATGTAATCACGACTGGATGACATTCTGATTACAGAGCTCTGAAGTTCACACACTTTTAGGAATATACTACTGATTTTCAATGGTAATTCACTAGTTGTTTTTGTTTGGTGAAACACTGTGGTAAAGTACATCACTTTACATAGTTTCTGAGTAGACAGCACCACATTTTGGTCTCATAAAATGCATTAGAATTGGTTTGTTTTACCTTTTTTATTTTCATGTTATTATTTCATACATTTATTTATTTGTTGGTGTTAATAGAAACAAAACTTGATCAGTTCTCATATATACAATTATGAGGATAACCTTGCAGAATGATTCACTTACAACTCATTTGTTTAATGTGTGTAAATATGTCAAATAGCTGAACCAGGACCAAATTAAAAATGCCATTTGTATGATGATTTTAAAAATTTAGTACTGCTCTGATGCAACTATCTGACATATTTACATACATTTTTAACAAAAGATTTGTAAATGAATCATTCTTTTGAGTAAAATTCTGTTCAGTGAATTGGTTGATCAGTTCATAAAACTGGTTTTAATGAGTCATTCACAAATTGAACCAATCAAGTTCTCGAACTCACTGAGTCAGTGATTCACCGCCCTTATTATTTTGTATTGTGGATTATATTTAAATATCAGTTTTGCCAGGACAGTGCTTAAACACACACATGCACACACACACAGGTTTACATTTGTGAAAAGTGGGGACATCCCATAGGCGTAATGGTTTTTATACTGTACAGACCGTATATTCTATTGCCCTTTACCAACCCTACCCCTAAACCTACCCCTTACAGGAGACACAGTGATTTTCAATACACTCCATTCTGTGTGATTTATAAGTGTTTTGAAAAGTGGGGACATGGGGTAATGTCCTGAAAAGCCACCTTCTCCTTGTAATACCTATGTCATACCTTTGTCATTATACAAATTTATGTCCTCATTTGTCACAAAAACGCGTACACACACACACACACACACACACAATTTTCTTTTTTCTTTCTTTATTTTTTTAGAATAAAGCTAAATTGACTCTGCAAAGGGTGGGTTATGACAATGTGTTGGTTATTTGTGTGTGTTTGCGTGTTTCAGATGTTTTGTGCGAAACAGTGTATTATTGTAGTGTGTATGTGTGTCCACAGAAAAAGCTGGAGAGAGATAAAATGTTTGTGTCCTCCTTGAGCCAGCACAGCAGGTTATTTCTGCATGCATGGTGCATCCACTTATTCTATGAAGAACATCTATCATTTTATCCTGTGATTAATGGCTGTCCTGAGCCTGGCTGCTACTAACGTAAATGCACTGAGAGGGAAATGACGGAGAGAAATACCACCAGCTGCATAACGCACACACATTCACTCACACCGTTCTCTTTGAGACCACATTCTGGAATCTTACTTTTCTGTAGACTTCGGAACAGTAATAATTCATTCGAACCAAGAAATTCTGCATATTTTAATCAGGGTTTCCAGACAGTGAAAACTCTGCCACGGAATAAAAAGTAGAGAGATGTAGTTTAGGCATCATTATATATCCTTAGAGATCCTTAACAACTGGTCTCACACGTCACGTTAAGCTAGTTTCTCAGGTTCTGTTACCTACTCATAGCACCATCAGTGAAGAAAAAAAAACATGTGAGCGGCCCCGCTGCTCTTGGCCCCTGAGAGCGGCACAAGAGGCCCACCCTTCTCCAGTTTAATTAAATATTTCCCTCCTGAGTCTGCGAGTTGATGCCGTGAGCATTATAAATCAAGAAAAGGGCATCTACTGATAGGCAAATGAAAACAGACTCGCTGAATAGGCAGCACGGGATGAGCGCAGCAGATTAAAATAAACAAAGAGGGTGACGTAAATAGCTCTTCATCCTCTCCTCGTCTCAAGTCACTGCTGCTTATTTGTCGTATATACATATGAGTTATGTTAATGAGATACTGGGAGTGTGTGTCTGTGTGTTTGCGTAAGGGGTATGTAGGTCACGTTTCCCTGTTATAACCCCTACCTCTCCTCAACCTCGGCTGGGATTGTTATGATCTGGATTGCCCTCACCAGACATACACGAATGATAGTACTTATTGGACGCTGGCACACTCGTTAGAATGCAGAAGTATGTACACATGTAAATAAGCACCCATTTGCATGCATAGATGCACACACATAAACTATCGCTGGTGTCATTTATCAAAATCTTTATATAGTACATACTGTATATACACACATGCTGCAATACGGCACCTCTAGTTTACACAGTATACTTGCATTCTTGTCTAGCTCACTTCATAGTTATAGTTTTTTTTATTATAAAAAACTATAGTTATATTATAGTATAATTATAGTTTTTTTTCTCACTTCATATTATAGTTCACTGAAACATAAACATTAAAAAAAAACATTTTTGTTGCTTGGAATAAAATAAACTTTAACTAAAATTTACTTTCTTTAACTTGATGTACTACAACGACTAAAACTGTAAAAATAAATAATAAAATACAATAAAAAACAACATTAATAAAAAACTATATAGACATTTAAAACTATTAAAAATGACAAAAACACAACAAACTAAAACTTTAAATTGAAAATGGAAAATATAAAACTATAACTTAAAACTATAAAACTATATATAAAAAATAAGTAATTAAAAATATTAATAAAAACTATAATAGAATCTTAATGATACTAAAATAACAATGCTTAAACTCCTAAAAATCGATCTGCCTACCAAAGCAGCATTTTAAAGGGATAGTTCACCCCCCAAAATTAAATTTGATCATTTATTCACCCTCATGTCATTCCAAACTAGTTTGACTGTCTTTCTTTTGTGGATCACAATAAAGATATTTTGAAGGGTGTTTCGACCATTTTTGTTCATACAGTGAAAGTGAACGGGCTCCAAAACAACATCAACAACAGCAAAACTCAGAATCTTAAAACTATATTTTGTGTTCCACAAAAGAGAGAAAATCATTTGTGATTGCAATGCCATGAACGTGAGTAACTGATGTCTACTATTATGTCTTATTTTGGCCACATGGCATATATCCACATTGTGAATTTAGTCCCATAATGCAGTTTAATGTGCTTAGCGAAAATATTAATCTTTTATGTCTTATTACGATATGTCAGAAATAGTAAGAGTAATGCTATTTACAATTCAGTTATTGCTTATTAATATACTTCCTTCAGTATTGGAAAGTAGTGTTTAAAATGCTTAAGTCTAACAAACAATGAATTATTTTAGCCAATGTGTGCTATGTATTCTTGTGCTTACTAGTGTATTGCGCTGATAACTCAGCGACATGCTAGCATCAAACACTACTGTTGTCATCTGTGAGTCAGGTCTCCCATGTGTTGTTGTGAATTCTGTTTTATGAGTAGTGTTCCAAATAATTCACTCGTGAGGCTCTAAGATGGTTAGTGTGCTGCTTTAGAAGCCACCTAAGAGGCAGGTCGCAGTGAGGCAGCTCACTAGTGCTACTGTATCTGGCGTCATCTATCGCAATACAGTCAACATACTGTATACTACAATACTGCATTCCTAGTTCACAATGTGTTAGCTTACTTGTCTAACTCACTTAAACTCTCTTTCTCCCTTTTTCTCTTTCTCAACCACGCACACACTCACACACAAACATTCATGCCCCCCTCCTACTCCTCCAACACCCACAACACGCAACCGAGAGCAAGGAAGGTTTCTCGCTGGCACTAATAATGAGATCCTTTTCTTGAAGGCTACCCCTACCAATCCAATTCAATATGGGAAACCACAAACACATTATGCACATTAACTGTCGTGACGAGAATCTGGCTACTGTGCCCACACTGCGGATGTCAAAAATGAGGCACATTTCACAGAGCACTGAAACTACTTTGTGCAGCTTAGCATTATAACTTCAGGGTACATTTAGTTTTAATTCTTAATTTTCTTCATTGCAGTGCTCCCAAGGCAGTGTATCGACAATTCTCAAACTTTCTGGTTGGGGGTTATTCTAAATCGTTAACCTTAAGTGAACTTATGTGAATAACTTATCCTGAACTGCATTATACACTCATAATTTCAGTCTTAAAGGGATAGTTCATATTCTTTTATGTTTCACAGAAGAAAGAAAGTAATGCAGGTTTGGAGCGATATGAAGGTGAGTAAATCACAAGTTTTTGTTTTATTTTTTTGGTTAACTCTCCCTTTAAGTTAAAAAACAAATCATTTTTGCTTGGTTGGAACAGCAGCTACGCTAATTATGTTTGTATTTGTTTCTCTGTCTTTTGCCACGGGATTAACATCCCGTGGTAACTAGGATTTACACAAGCTTTAGTCTGGATCCAGAACACCTGAGAAGTGATGATGCAACCCCTCAGAGGACCTCAGATGATGCCAACCCTGAAACAACATACAGAACTACCACATTTTGCTATAAGTTTGATTGCATCATATAATAATTGCTGTTAATATTATTCATCGTCTGTTTTATTACGTCTTATATTGATTTTTCTGTACTGCTGGTTCGTCTGGTCAGAGGAGAACTGGCCCCCCGACTGCGCCTGGTTTCTCCCAAGGTTTTTTCTCCATTCTGTCACCGATGGAGTTTTGGTTCCTTGCCGCTGTCGCCTCTGGCTTGCTTAGTTGGGGACACTTCATTTCCAGCGTTATCGTTGACATAATTGCAAAGATATTATTTAAACTGAACTGAGCTGGATGTTGACATCACTGAATTCAATGATGAACTGTCTTTAACTGAAAAATGAGTGTTTACTATTGTCATTTTGCATTATTGACACTATTTTCCTAATTAATGCTGTTCAGTTGCTTTGTCACAATCTGTATTGTTAAAAGCGCTATATAAATAAAGGTGACTTGACTTGACTTGACTTGACTTAAGTGTATCAATTTTGGGACTTTGGATACTTTATACTTATTAAGAAATGTAAGATTACATATTGAAAATCTCCCATTTACACTGATAGAATAGCATTCTAAATGTTACTACATCAGTCATTATAGTATTTGCATACTTCGTTCATTGTGATTGGTCTTCTATTATTTGTATACTGTTTTTTACAATACACTTTTTTTTTCAAAGTAGCTATACATAAAATCTTAATGATAATATTTCTGATATCTTAATATCTTCATGTCTTTCATTGTTAATAAAACAAATTATTGGAGTATGTTTTAAAAGAAAATACAATTTCAGTCTTTCTACTTCAAAATGTCATGTTTAATTCAATGTATTACATCCAGATTCTTTGAAATTATTTGTGAAATTTACTAGCAGTTTCTGAGGGAAAATAGTTTCTACACTAAATTTAGCATTTACCAGATTAGAGCTGCATACTAGTATTTGCATACTAAATTTTGATTGGTCTTGCAATGATGCATATATTTACCTATTTGAAGATGCCTTTAAGTTCCATACACATACATATGGCCAGTTGGAATAGAAACTGTAGCATTAGTACAGATTAAGATTAATTGATTACTTTACACATCAGGAAGACAGTTAGACTGACCAAAATATTTACATAAGCCACTCTGGAGTTTTAGCATTTAGCTCAATGAACACTTATGGGATTCAGCTGCTGATTACATTGTGAAGTATGTGGCCTGCCCACCTCACTTCCATGTATCTCGTGGCAGGGATGTTTACAGGGGAAAGGGGGAAATCATGTTCCTGTTTATTGACTGCAACAGCGCATTACAGCAGACTCATAAGCAATGACGTATTCCCAAAAATGGTGTTAACATTGATCATTAGATTCATATTGAGTAATTTTTTCACTTTAATAGAGAGACAGTATGTCTGTGCTGGAAGGAGAATTGTGTGGATTGGGTGATGAGACAGAAATGAAGCCTGTGTGTTTGTGTATTATCTTCTTTACTTATGAGTCTGAACAAATCTGCAAATCCCTATGAAGGTCTATAATAACACCTGGAGAAAGCTATCCATTAGCATTCACATTCATCTCAATGGCAGTTGCTCATTGGTACATGACAGTCTTTGCTGGGCATTTAGTTCTGGACTCATTACTAAGTTACTTGAACTGTAAATGCCATGTGACTAATTACTCTGGAGCTTTTGATTGGCGGATGATGCCATAAGAATTCACACAGTCCCAAGTCTTTCATTTGCAACTATTATGACCTGTGATGAATTGTACAGTACCATTTAAAAGTATGGGGTCAGTAAGTAAAAAAATTAATAAAAATGTATTCCGCATATAGGCATTAAATTATTCAAAAATGACAGTAAAGACATTCATAATGTTACAAAATATTTCTGTCAAATAAATGCTGTTAAATTAACTTTCTGTTCAATAAAGAACCATGAATCTTTTTAAATATGAATTCCCACAACTGTTTTCAAGATTGATAAGAAGAATTGTTACTTGAGCAGCAAATCAGCATATTAGAATGATTTCTGAAGTATCGTGTGACACCGAAGTCTGGAATAATGGCTGCTGAAAATTCAGCTTTGGCCATCACAGGAATAAATATATATATTTAAATATATTAAAATAGAACAGTTATTTTTCCTTTTAATAATGTTTTACAATATCCCTGTTTTTAATCAAATAACTGGTGAGCATAACAGTTAAAAAACTGACAAACTTTTTAATGCTAGTGTTTAGAAGTATGTTCCTTAAATAACATACACATACATATATTTGTGATAAACAAAACATTTGGTCAGAATAGGCTACATGGCTTCTTCTGAAAGGCCATCGATGGAGAAAGACACATTTTGCCAGCAGAATGGTGTAGTTCCAGCATCTACCAGCTTACCTGCCCATGCTAACCAGCCAAACTTAAACTTGGTGCATACAAGGAATGCTGGAGAGAATAAGATAGAATGAGGAACAGAGACTACTATCAGGCATTTTTAACTCTCATTCCCAGTGACTTTGCCACGGTCTAACATACTGAAATACTGAGCTTCTGAGGTTTGGTGCATTTCCATGCAATGATGCCATTCACCACACTTGTTCACAGCGCAGCATTTTTCCACAGTCACTTCTGCACAATCTGCCTTTACTCCCCAGGCAATTCATAAGCAGAGACACTTTCTCAGCGGTCAACAGTGAATGTTGTGTCAAAAATGCAATTGCACCCCTGATTGCCATTTAGCTGGGTGTGTCTGTTTATACTTTTCATTACATTGCATGATTAGGAACAGAACTCCATGTTACATGCCATTTCAGGCTGAAATACTCATCCTCATATAGACGCTCGTTTGAGCTTTTTTAATATAAAACATTCAAGGATAGAAGAGGATAACCTTTTGCTAGCATTTTTAAATGTTGGATGTTTTGGTCTGCTTGTTGTGGCACTGCTGCAGAGGTGGAGAACACAGGTATTTGCTATTCTCAGAGTGTCTCGCCAAGTCGCTCTCTCCATCTCCCTCGCCCTCCATCTTTTGCACTCTCTCTATCTTCACATTACCCTACATCTCTCTCTCTTTATATCTTTTTCTTTCTCTTTCTTTCACCCTCCATCTCTCTCCCTTGCCCTCTTTCTCTCTCTAGCTCTCTCTCATCGGGAGACGCCTGTGGAATATAGTCATCAACATGAATTTTTTTTCCGCTCTCTGGAAGAGGCAAACCCTAACAAACATGTAGTCAGCTGTGCAGTGGCTCTGCCTTTCCCACAATAAAAAACAGCATGAAAACATCACCTCGGCTTCGGCATCCTGCTCTTAACTCTTAAAGAGACACTTAACAATAAGTCACGACTCTACTTATTTTCAGATGAAGCAAGTGACTCATTTGTAACAGGTAGATAAGGTACATTATCCAACATGTTGCCTGACTTACATGTATTGGTATTTACAAGATGTTGCCAGAGCTATTGCCATAAACATGACTCAGCCAGGCCTCATGAACCACAGGAGGAGGCCGGAGAGTGTGGAGGAACATTCTGGGTAAACACCACTTGTGTAATGGAGACGATATGGTTAGCTGTCCTAAATAGGCCTCCACTGGTGTCCTTGTTGACCTAGTATCATAATGCACCCTATACATGCTGTAAATCAGAGCCTGACAAATGCATTTCAAAACACACGTCACTTTTTCAACTCGGATTGCTCTGTTATGAATAAACGTATAACACTTAGAATAAATGTATAAATAAAAATACATGTGTGTGTAGAAAATGGTTGATTTAAATTAATTAATTTTGCCAGTAAAATAATATCAATATTATTAAAGCCTATGCTTCTTTAATTGAATTCAATAGTTTACCATTTTTTATCCTGACATTGAATCAGCGTAATATTTTGACTCTGGTCTTGATATTAGAATGGCCAAAATTAGAAAAAAAAAATTGATTAAAATTTTTATGGATAAAAATAGTTGCTATGATAAAGTATTACATTTGTAATTCCAGACTGAACCAAATGGTGGCATAAAGCCTGGGAATGAGCTCCGTCTAGTAATGTTTAACAATCTAAACACAAGTGAGTGTGGGGAAGTCGTGGCCTAATGGTTAGAGAGTCGGACTCATAACCCAAAGGTTGTGGGTTTGAGTCTCGTACCGGCAGGGATTGTAGGTGGGGGGAGTGAATGTACAGCGCTCTCTCCCACCTTCAATACCACGACTGAGGTGCCCTTGAGCAAGGCACCGAACCCCCAACTGCTCCCCGGGCGCTGCTACATAAATGGCTGCCCACTGCTCTGGGTGTGTGTTCACGGTTTGTGTGTGTTCACTGCTGTGTGTGTGCACTTTGGATGGGTAAATGCAGAGCACTAATTCCGAGTATGGGTCGCCACATGTCACGTCACTTTTACTTTCACTTTCGAAAAATATCCAGTGCATTTGCTTGATGAGCACATTTTCCTTTATTGATGTATTTCCTATTGAAACAGGAAGTTTGGGTGGGACATATTAAAGTTGCAATGTAACAGAAGTAGCAGCAGATCTTTTCTTCCATATTGTGGCATATTCGAGTGTAACTGTAGGCTGGGGACTTCAATCCATCGATTGTTGATTGGATTCTGAGATGCATTGTACTCAAATATTAATGTGAGATTAGCTGTGTCTCATTTCAAAGGCTGCACCAACCTAAAGGTCATATTTGTCTGTCATATAGATCAACAAGGATTATAAAAGTAACAATTACAGAAAGACTTTCATGAAATGAGACAGCCTCAATGACAAATGCGGCTGACAAATGTGACCTCCGGAGAGCTCAGCCTTTGAAATGAGACAGCCATATGTTATCAGATAGAAGCTCATTTTCACCAGAAGCTCAAGTTACAACATTTTAACAATATGAGGTTAAAAAAAAAAGTTTTCTATAAAATGTTCTATAAAATACATTTACAAACTAGATATTCATTCTATGCAGACTTTAAAGGGTTCGTGTCCCCTTTTTATTTAAAGAGCCAATAGACTTTAGTTAAAAAGTGACGTGACATGTGGCCAAGTATGGTTACCCATACTCGGAATTAGCGCTCTGCATTTATCCCATCCTAAGTGCACACACACAGCAGTGAACACACACACACCGTGAACACACACCCGGAGCAGTGTTACATAAAAATAAAAATATATATATTTTTTTGCTTTAAAAAAAAGCAGTTACATCACAGCCACAAACTACGATTTGTTACATTCAAGACAGCTGCAGAGAGTTTTGGGGTGAGGGAAATTTTAATTTTAGAAACCATTTAATTAGACATAAATCTGTATAGTACAATAATAAAAAAAAATTTTTTTTTTAATTGAAATGTGTATTTTTTTCTAAAAATGAAGCTAACAGACAGACTAAAACTCTATATTTGATATTTTGTGGTCTTTAAACTGATGTCACAATGAATTCCAGAGAAACAAAAACATTATAAAAACAATAATTGTCATAACCTTGCTTCTTCAAACATTACAAATAAAGCTCCTTAAAAACAAATCATATGCACACTGGTGCACAATTACTTTTTAATTCTACTGAGAATCTAAATATTAAGATGTAGTAACACTATTTTTCAGTTAAGTTTGTTACTTGATTTACACAGGTCTAGACAGCACAACAATCCAACGAATAGAGTGCCTTCCCCTTTAAGGAGCCCCCCCTTTTCTCCACAGCAGGGGGAGGGTGAGCATAATCCTGGAACAGCGATTGAAAAAAAAAAAAATCCACCAGTAGACTGTTTCAAGTTCCCCCAGCAGAAGCTGTGCCTGATTTGTAGCCAATGCTAGAGATGTTCGAAAAGGGAGGAAAACACTAAGCGGGTAGCTATGGAGATAGACCGTTTTCCTGGCCGCTTCCTTTGACAGGTGTTGAGTAGGTTAAAAGTCTTCAAACAGAGTCCACCATGTACGCCAAAGGGAAAGGAGCTGTCGTTCCATCCGATAGTCAAGCCAGAGAGAAGTAAGTGAATTTGTGCATTGTCACATATTGAGCAAAAACCTGCACGTTCTCTGATGCCTGCGCTGCACTGCGCGAGACGGCTATCTAACACTTGACTAAGTAGTTTCTTTGCAGATTCTGTGCAGTGCTCATCTAGCTGTGCTGCACAGCTCTTTTGAGGTGTTTTTGTTTATGCATGCTGCTTGTGCTTGCTTTGGAGCAACTTTGTCATGCATTCGGGTAGTAGACGTTACATGAAGGATTGTACCATGCAGATGCAGATGGAGAGTTTGTGGAAGGTTTGGATCAATGCGTGATGTAGATGCTCAGATGCTTCTTGTGCATGAGACATACAGAACCCAAGATCTAATTTTTGATGCACGTAATCATGTTAGAGCAGCTGTACAAACTAATGTAATAAAATAGTTTGATTTGATGAGTGAGCTTGTGACAGTTGAAGATTTTACTTGGTTTAAAACACCCAGACTTGCGCGTTACTGTTATTCATTGATCTTAGTTCCACTTTAAGTAGTTATAAAGTCTCAATTTCTTACGTTTTGTGTTAGTGACTTTTTAGGTTTGTTGTTTTAAATACATAAGCCTGGGTTTATATTTTGTGCAAAAGCAGGAGGAGTTGCAAGACATGCAGTCAAACAAGTTATGCATAGTATGTGGACAGTGTAGTTTAAACAAGGTTTCCATCCATAAGCTCTGAAAACCTGGAAATATCAGGTGACATTAAAAGTATGATTTCCAGACAGAGTCATAGAGATTTCTATAGGGATATTTAAGCTCTGCCATGTTTAAGCAACCAGATATTGGTCTTATGGAGTAAAACTTGCCAGAGGATGTTGAGGTCTTGTTGAAAACATTTGTACACTAATACGTTTAATTGTTTAAATTATTCATTCAAAAGCTTGATGCCTGTAAATGGAAAGTTGTTCCTGAAATCTCAATGAAGTGATTTTTAAAACCTGGCAATTATGAATGACTGGAAAAGTCATGGGTCAAAAACTGCATGAACCCAATAAAAAAATGTATATCTCAAATAAATCTAATACCAACAGCATATCCTTGCGGCAGTAAAACTTTTATTGGTTTGTAAGGATGTCTAAAAGCTTAAACCGTAATGACTGATAAGTGTCCATATGGCTAGTTTAAGACATTGTTGTTCTCATAATCTGTATAATTTTTTTAATAGTTGCTTTGTTCTGATAGGCTGCACCTGTGATCAGCTTCAGTTGTTCTTTTGAAACATCCTTATTCAGGTTGTGCTGATAGTGACCACTCAAAATGATGAGGATCAGAGTTGGACAACACACTTTAAGAGGCTTAAATGGAAAGTACGAGATGCTTAGTTTAAGATAATGGGCTGAAATCACATCCACAGTTTTATACTGCTCATTTGCATTTGTGCTAAACTGAATGTTCAAGGACTTTTGTATGTCCAGAAATGGCTTGAATGAACGATGCACCTTAGCAAACGTAATTCCTGCTGATCTCAAATTTGTCGTTCAGTTTGTATTCTCACATAGTCAGGCGTTTTTTATATCTAGTGTAAACTTTAAATTACAACTTGTGACAGAGTATTAAAGGGTTAGTTAACCCAAAAATGAAAATTAGCGCATAATTTACTCACCTTCAAGTCATCCTAGGTGTATATGACTTTCTTCTTTCAGACGAATCCAGTCGGAGTTATATTAAAAATTGTCTTTGATCTTTCAAGCTGTTTCATGGCACTCAGCGAGTGTTGTATGCATCAGTCCAAAACAAGTTAAATAAAAAGCACCCATCCATAAAAAAAA
>NW_015505288.1:876630-895632 GCF_001515645.1 Sinocyclocheilus grahami | reverse complement strand
CTTTGTTCACCCCCCGGATCCGTATGAGACATTTTTTTATTTTTATGGATGGGCGCTTTTTATTTAACTTGTTTTGGACTGAAGCATGCAACACCCGCTGAGTGCCATTAAACAGCTTGAAAGATCAAAGACAATTTTTTTATATAACTCCGAATGGATTCGTCTGAAAGAAGAAAGTCATATACACCTAGGATGACTTGAGGGTAAGTAATTTATGGGCTAATTTTCATTTTTGGGTGAACTAACCCTTTAAAGCACTATAAAGTCCAATTTATGAAAAACGGATCCATTGGATGTACACCATCTCTGGCCAAAAGAGCAGATGGATTCTCAGTTTGGCAGCTTTGATGCAAGGATGCGGCGCTTTGGTTTTTTGTCAAGAGAACTTTTTAGGAAGGAACTTGTCATTTTCACCCTTTTCCCTTGTCTTGTGCGTCTGCTGGGTGAATAATTGATAGGAGGGTTGAAAACATGATTTCCTAACAGGGCCTTTGTAGGACGGTTATGTGTGATTCATTCATGTTTAAAGATGGTTTTATCAGAGAGCCTCGGGCGAGATGTCAGGTGTGCTCAAGGCATACATTTGGCAGATTTCTTTGATGTGAGGACTCCATCTGGGCTCTGTTGTGATGAGAGCGGAACGTGGGGACCTGTTTATCTCTGGTGATACATTTTAGAGATTTTCCTTTGGAGCTGTCGTGAACTGTCATCTGATTTGTCCTCGCCTTGGTTCATGTTTAATGAAAAATGTCACATCCCTGAGCAAACCCTTCTAAAGGGAGGTTTCATCTAAAACGTACTTATTTACCCTCATGTCATTTCAAACTGTTATGTTGTTCATTACATGGAACTAGGCATGGGACGATAACCGGTTTCAGGGTATACCGCGGTTTGGAAAAGTCACGGTTTCAAAACCACTAAAATTTCCCGTTATACCGTTCCTGCGGTATGCACAGTTTTTTTACGTGTCGTCAAAGACAGAAAGTGCAGGACTCCCTCAGTTGTGTGCAGCGAAGAGCATAACGAGTCACACGACCCTTCCCCCTCAGCCCTTCCGGTTGGTGCGAGCAGTCAGTGAGAGTCACCTGTGTGTGGGATGGCCGAAGGAGATGAATTCCTGGAACTTTTTCCCCCGTCGAAAAAGACGAAGTCTGTCGTATGGGAATTTTTCGGGTAACGTAGACTAACCATGTTCCGTACACAACGGTGTTCCATACAGATGACGTTTTACCTCCGATCGCTAAATAAATACTTCCAGGTCAAACATAAACTATATATCTGTGTCATCTTCATTTCTCCCTCTTTCACCCCCGATCAAGACAGAGACCCACCCGCCGTTTGTTTCAGTGTTGAAATACTATTTGACTTGCTTCCGAGGCAGATAACATGGCTAATTAACTAGCTAACGTCAACTAGTTTCCTCCCTCACGTTACTTCACAGAGTGAGGGATAGCAGTCTAAAGTATATACTGTACTTGTCTGCGATTTAGTACAATAATTACATTTAGCTGGTATCACGTCTATACTTTTAAGCCTCCTGCCATTGTTTACATCTGTTCAAAATCACAACATTTAAAAAACAAACTGTTGTACGGAGAGACCGTATGTGTGTGAAACTCGCGCTCTCTCTTTCCTTATGTGTGTATGTGCACACATCCTCGTACCTCACCGCTTCAAACTTAATCCGGGAAAGGTGAACATTCCTACATCATAACTTGGACTGAAAGATCAAAAAACCTTGTTGAGCTGCAGGTTTAATGACTGCATTTTTTATAAAAAATTTTATTTTTGTTTTTACAGAAATTTTGTTTTGATTATATTTTTGATTATTGAGCTGCAGGTTTAGGCTCACTTAAGTGTGACTCCTTTTTTTCTTTAATTTATAGGGATTTATTTTTTTTTTTTACAGAAAATAAAATTTTTTTGTTTTGATTATTGTTGAGCTGCAGGTTTAGGCTCACTTAAGTGACTGCATTTAATTAAGAAGAATTTAATTATTTATTCTAATTATTTAGCCTGACATGTTTACTGTTCCAAAATGTTCTATATGTTTGTTAAAAATAAAATGTGTTCAGTGGAAAAAAAAATTTTTTTTTTACCCAGACATTTAAAAATAACATATTTTAGAGCTGTAATCGCAATACCGTGATAATTTTTTAATCTAAGGTTATCATACCGTCAGAATCTCATACCGGCCCATGCCTACATGGAACACACAATGAAACATTTGGAATAATTCAAATCCCTGTTTTGTCATACAGTGACAGAGTGACTAGTCTGTCAAGATTCAAAAGGGTTGTAAATGCACCATGAAACTAGTCCATATATATAGTCCAGGGTTATTATATTTAGATTTTTATGTTATGTTAAATGTTTTAATTTTCCGTTCAAAACATTCAAGACTTTGTGGTTGGTAAGATTATTTTCGAAAAAAGTCTCTTATGCTCAACATTTGGTTTATCAAAAAATACAGTAAAAATACAAATACATAATACAGTAAAAATACATAGTTATTCCATTGATTATTATCAATGTTATCAAGTTGTGCTGCTTAATATTTTTGTGGAAACCATGTTTATTTTTCTTCTTTTTTTGATAAATAGGACAGAATTTATTCGAAATAGAAATCCTTTGTAACATTATACATGTCTTTACTGTCACTTTTGATCAATTTAATGCATTGTTGGACTTGATGAATAAAAGGAAAAAATTTTACTGAGCCACATTTTTGAAAGTTAGTGTACAATTTTCCAGAAACTAAAACTTTAAAAATTATTATTTTTTTTTAGTTCACTTAATGGAAACCACTTGTTTCTGAATCCATATGATAACTTTTTGTGAGTAATTTTTCAAATCGATTAAGTAATGAAATTCATTATGCAGCGCTCAAATCATATTTTTCACATCGTAATGTCAGATCGCAAGACATGAAACCAATGATTCTTGATGTTACTGACATCCAGCCTTGTGCCGTATTTGATCTCAGATAACCCTATAATTTTTGGGTGAACTATTCTTTTAATGGCCCTTTTGCTTTTCTGAAAGTAAGGGGAAAAGTGCTATGAAAATAGTGTTTCGCACCTGGCTTTATATTGTAGGCCAAGCAATCTGACCTGTGTTTAATGTTCCCAGCGTGCACGAGACTCCCCACAGTGCTACAAGGAGTCATGGTAAGGCTATTTTGCAGTAAGACCTTATGTTCCAGCAGTACAGTAACATCAGCTCTTTTTACCTCACTCACCTCAAAACAAACCCACCTATGGTGAACTACTCCAACATCACTGGACTTAGCTCTTCTGAACACCTCTGATTGGCAGAGCTTTCTCCCACAGGGAGAAAAAAAACTGAGGGGGCAGGGGCTGAGAGACTCGCGAGTCGTCCCCCTGAGCATTCCCTGCAACAGTTCTCTTTTCGGGGCTTTTGAACAGGGAGGCTGAGCTTTAGGACGACATGCTGCAGGCTCCAGAGGCCCCAACCGGCGACAAGGTCTCCACCACCCCCTCCCATCTCTACAATATAGCTCTTTATATGTCCTGTGCTCCTCTGGAGAGAGCGCACCATTTAGATTTTGCTGATCAGGTTTGCATACATTAACACCTCCTCTCAGTCATTTGAATATGAGAGAGCCTGGCATATAAAGACAGATGGATTTGAATGGTGTGTTTCAAAATAAAATAGAATGTATTGCTTTTTTTTTTAGCAGGACCTGATAGGGCAAGTATCACTATTACTATTGCTTGTACGTTTCACATTCAGCTTGTAGCCTTTCTCACACTGTTTGTGCTACAAGCATGAATAATATCTTAAATTATGTGGCTAAATGAGCAAAGGTAGGCTTTGCTTTTCTAAATGATTTTAGTGTTTAAAATATTTTTACTTAGTTGATTATGTACCAGTGAAAAAACACCATAGATGGAAAGGCAACAGTGAAACTTGTATGCAGGGTTGCCAGGTCTATTTAAAACAAAGCAGCCCAATTGGTACTCAAAACTAGCCCAATCGCTTTTTGGGGGAAAATGGCTGCAATTGCTCCAAATTCGTGTTCCAGGGGGGTCAGAACCTCCTTCCAGAGCGTTCCACCTCAGTCAAAATCGCATTCAGGTGGCGGGGGGTTTCACTTCAACCCACGGACTAAAGCAGCATTATAAAAGTAGCCCAGTTCTGTGGGAAAACCGTGGGTTTGGCAACACAGCATGTATGACATTCTTCCCTGGAACAAAACATTTTAAACTAATAAAAAATTTAAAAAATGTTTTTTTTTTGCAATGAAAGTCAATATCCCAAATTTTATCCCAGCATTGCTAATAGTGTCTGCTCTTGCAGCTAGGCCAGACACTTCTTCTTGCCCGCACCTCATGGTCTCGTCCCATCAGCTGTAGTTCCCTGTTCCCATCCCTCTGTGATGTCTTTAAGTGTTTGGGCTTCCAAACAGGACCTTCGGAATCCAGAGGCCCTGTTCTTGGCTCTCGCACTCAATGTTCCTGACAACTACACAAGGTGCTCTTGCCAATTGAATGAACGGTGTTCAATAATACATCAGGGCCAGGTGCTGGTACCCTGTACCAAAGCACACAGTACACCCCTCCACCCAGATCACATGGGCCTCCCTGCCATGAAATTTTTATAAGCACACTTCTGGGAATCCACAGTGTGATCCAGATCGTCTCGTGCTTCCCTCATATTTAAGCAGATGGCAGCTGCTAGATGTTTTCTTCAAGCCCAGCAGTCGAACCCCTTTGGTGCTCCTAAACCCTTGTTTATGGTAAGACAGGTAGTGAGCTAAATAACTAGCAAATTACAAAGTGAACAGTTGACTTGACTAAATTGGTCATGAGTAAGTCAGTCAGAGACATGCAACTGTGGTTTTTACTTCTTCAGAACCAGTGTTGGGCAGTAACTAGTTACTAGTTACTGTAATAATATTACTTTTTGCAGTAATCTAGTAGTAGATTTCAGTTAGGGCTACACAATTAATCGAATTTCTAATCGCAATTACAATTATGGATGCCACAATTACGTAATCGTTCAAAGCGGCAATTAATCGTTCAAAGTCCACTTATGTTATTCTGCGTGCTTAAGATGCGTTTTTTTCTTTCTACCTGTTATCTTAAGGGTTTTTCC
This sequence comes from Sinocyclocheilus grahami, assembly GCF_001515645.1. Taxonomy (NCBI): domain Eukaryota; kingdom Metazoa; phylum Chordata; class Actinopteri; order Cypriniformes; family Cyprinidae; genus Sinocyclocheilus; species Sinocyclocheilus grahami. The sequence continues at coordinate 890,511 of NW_015505288.1, read as the reverse complement.
CATTATTTAAATTTTAATTTTAGTATAATATTATAATTTTATTATTATAATACAATTCATATTTTAACTTTTTTATAATTTAAAGAAGAAACCAATCCGATGTATAGTTGACATTTGAGGCTTAATACTATAGAAAAGCAGTAAAGGTTTTTCAGTTAGAGTGTTTTCAGCTTGTTTATTTTCATATAAAAATACGGCATGCAGTTGCATTAAACAATGGTATAAACATCATTCAGTGTAAATTGTGATAATCGTAATTAATAATCACAATTACAATTTCAAGGGAATAATCGACAATTAGGATTTTTGTCAATCGTGCAGCCCTAATTTCAGTAGTAATGTTACAGTTACCATCCATAAAACAGCTACTTAGTTACTTTTGATGCCTCACCCCCCATTGATTTGAAATCCAATAATTGATAATTAATTGATTTTTAAATAACATTTAGACCCATTTGTTTAGATATTTTCTATATTAAAATTTTTTTATTTTTTATTTGGGCTAGTTAAATTTACTTCGGGCTACCAAAATCTGAAGAGTGCCTGGCCGAAGGGCTACCAGGGATTTAGAAATTTTTCGAGACATGTTAAATATTTTGAGGTACTGTGTTATTAACGGACAGTATGCTTTCTGGCACTTTAAGTTCAATTGAGACACATTATATATAAAATTTAGATTAAATGCAATTCTACATAGAAAAAGCCATGGTAGAATAATGTTTAATATGTTTAATTTTATACAAATGAAAATGTCTGTGAGTGAAAGATGCAATGTGTTGCTCATACTATTGTGTGTACCTTGTTTATATTGCAAATAGGGTTTTCTGAAAATTTCTGTTGGAAAAAAAAGATTGTGAGATTGTGACTATTGAACAGACTCTACATCTGAATGGACTATACACTAACAGCCTCATTTTCATTCATTTAAAATTAAATATGGCATTTTTCCTGACTAAGCTCTTTAATAAAGCTTGAATGAGTGTCATGGGTGCAGTTCAAATGCAAGGCTTTGAAATGTATAGTGATATTCACTGAAATGGCTTTTGCTAAATAAATAATTATGCCATGATTCCAAAAACAAGCAAATAAAGGTGTTGCATAGCGAATCCATGTGAATCAAGCAGCTTAATACAAGTCTTGTGAAAAGATGTGATAGCTTTAGATGGTGAAAAGATTTAATTTAGGCTGTTACTTACATCTAAACGTTGAAAGGTTGACAGGAGGGTGAGTAAACAATTACAGAATGTTAATTTTTTTGGTGAACTATCCATTTTAAAAGCCAACATGCAAAAGAACTGTGATAAGATTGGAAATCGAGATCCTGTCTGAAAAAAATCATGATATGACATTTTTGCCATATTGCCCACCTCTGCTTCTGTTTGTCATGGCTAACAGATAAACCGAAATATAGCTTAAGTTCATTGCTGACATGTTAATTCTGTAGATCCTTTGTGGCAGTAGGACCTTTAACTGAACTTTGTTTGAACCTCTCTTCCACAGTTTTATGGTTGTCGTTGACTCCCCCTCCATCACTGGCTCTCGGTGGGAGGCATTGTCATTCTGGTCACTCTCCTGCGCCAGCGCGTCAGTGTTTGTGCAGTAATGGAGTGCTGGATCTCCTCCTTGTCATTCATATACAACTTTATCACAGTCATTGACTGGCTGATCAGAGGGAGCTCTCCTCTGCTATTTATGAGCCTGCCACCTTGGGCTCCTCCTTCCACTGACTCATTCACCTCCTCGCTGATGCCTGGGAAAGCTTCCTGCTCCCACACAAATACATGCTTCTGCCCACTGGATGTGCGTTGGAGAGAAGGCTCCATCAGAACAGTGCTATCTTAGTATTATTCATATATACTATTATAGTTTTTATTAAAATTTGAAATGTTTATATATTGATCATATAATTTTGTAAATTTTTTTAAATAGTACTATTTAGGTTTGATTTATTTTATTTCAGTTTTAGTTTTAGACTAGTTTTTGGTTTTTAATTGTTTCAAGTTATGTGTTTCAACTTCAACTTTTTTTCAGTTAGTTGCCAAGGCAACATTTCTAATTTTAGTTTAGTTTAAGTTTTCCATCGAAAATATATTTTACAAATTTTATTTTAGCTTTATTTCTTTTAAAATGTTTTTGATAGTTTTAGAAAACAGTAAAAACCCTGCATTAGATAGATTACAAGATTGCCAATGGTTTTTATATTCTTAAGTAGTAATGGTTAGCACACATGCACCAAAACATTGAGTCGTGGTGCTCAAGTTCGAATCTGGCTCACAGCATTTTCCCATTTCCTGTTCTCACTCTCACTGTATCTATTCGTAAAAGTAGAAAAAGGCCAAAAAATCTGAATGGAATATAGAAGTAGATATTTTGATCAATGTTTCAGCTGTTTTTATTTACACAAGTCAGTGGGATCCAAAACAACACTGGACCCTACTGACCTTCATTGTGTGAACAAAAAACAGTATTCCAATCAAATTTTGTAAAATATCACTGGAACATGAGTAAAAAAATTCTGGCAGAATTTAAATTTGAGTGAACTATTATAAGTCATCTTTCCTGTGTAATTAGTGTTTAATTTTACATAATATGACCAAACCTGTTATCTCTCTGTTGAAACATCGGATTTGGACATCAACGCACGTCCATATGGAATTGCCAATCTTGTGTGTGTATGCATTGCCTTACCCATGGTGGAAATTAATGTTTTTGCCCAAATGTGCCGCAGCCAGTCTAAAGCTGTGTTTCTACCAAACTGTGCCGGTCTCTGAATGTCATTTTGCCAGCAGAGCTTTGCAGTGCTATTTTCTCTCATGGCTGATGGAAGGGAAAAGGAAAGGATAGGAGCAGAGAGATGGTACACTGGGAGCTGGGTAATTGCAAGCCCAAGCGGCTAAACAACAGACATAATGGATACAGAAAATGACAAAAACACAAGAACCGCAATGGTGCCATCAGATTGCCGTGACAACTCCAGCTATACATGCTTTGGCTGATCTTTCTGTTCTTTTCACGGAACAAACGGGATGTGGAGATCGGACATGCGGCCGCTGCAGTTGATGGGTGTTTTGTATGTGCATGTGTACTTGTGTAATCAACAATCCCTATTGTTGTTGATTATAGTCACTGATTTTCTTTCTGCAACTTTTTGAACAATATCCAAACTAGAGTGACAGCAAACAATTAGGGACTGAAAGTATATATCTCTGTTCTAAAACATTGCAAACTGCCTACATAAGCAGCTACCTTCTGAGGCTGCATGAAAACCTATGCTATACAGGTGCATCTCAATAAATCTTATGAAGTATTCTAATTTGTTGAGATAGTGAATTGGTGGGTTTTTGTTAAATGTGAGCCAAAATCATCACAATTAAAAGAACCAACTTAAACTACTTCAGTCTGTGTGCATTGAATTTATTTAATACACAAGTTTCACAATTTGAGTTGAATTACTGAAATAAATGAACTTTTCCACGACATTCTAATTTATTGAGATGCACCTGTACATAAGCAGCAACATATAGCGATCTGCACATGGAACTTGCAGTTGATTTTCAAAAAGATTGATGTCAGTGTGTTACAAAGATAATGATGCAGTATTCAGAATCAGATACACATAAAACTACTTGGAACACACACAGTTTTTTTTATTTTTTTTATTGAATGAAATATATGGAAGTTTATTGTTTATATTCAACATTTTATTGTTATCTTGGAGCTATTATTTTTGCTTGCTTATAGTATAATCTGGGATTTCCTGCTCAGAAACGTCAACATCATGCCCTGAATATAACGTCTGTTTCTCTCTTGTTCTCTTCTAGGTTAGCTTTATACGTGTACGAGTACTTATTGCATGTTGGGGCCCAGAAATCAGCACAGACCTTCCTTTCCGAGGTAAGACTTTGGTTTCACACACACACACACACACACACACACACACACACACACACACACACACACACTTTAGTTTCTTTTGTATGACTTTAGTACAGATTTTAGTTAGAAAACACTTGTAAATTATCATCCACCAAGCTGCCTTTTTTATAAACAAGTAATATAAATATAAATTTCTATTTATAGAAATACATAATTATTTTCTATTGTGGTGATATGGTATCACTTACAAAAGCATGTTTCCTGTCAAGCTTGTTCTTTTCTGTAATGCTATAAAATCCAAATTGAATCCACTTGTTTCATTTGAATGGGGCAGGATATTGTGCGCTGCGCTGTACTGCCTTAGTAACATTTTCTGGATTTTTCTTGCTCCACATTTAACATTAGAATCCATTTAATTTTGTTGTTTGTGTCAGGAAATAACTTACTTTAATGTATTCACTTTAAAGGTGGGGTAAGCGATTTCTGGTAGCCAATGTTGACATTTGAAATCACCAAAACAAACACGCCCCTATCCCAAAAGAATCTCGCCCCTATTTTGATAGCTCTGCCCCACACATACATACACAACCCAGGCAACGATTAGTTCTATGAAACAAAGCAAAACCAATGTTACACCGTGTCTACACTTGACGCGAGTGGCACGGTGCAACAAAATACTATGGAACTCATAATCATTGATGCTGTCTACACCATAGATACAGTGGGGCAAAAAAGTATTTAGTCAACCACCAATTCTGCAAGTTCTCCCACTTAAAAAGATGAGAGAGGCCTGTAATTTTCATCATAGGTATACCTCAACTATGAGAGACAAAATGAGAAAAAAAACCGACAGAAAACTGCTGCGTTCTATTCATGGCGTATTGACACAAATTTCAAATGATTTTCAACGATGGCTTTGTCGCGTCCAGTGTACTAGACTTTAGCTGTTGTGCCGCAGACACGGTGTTACTCACCTATTGAGAAGAAACAAAGCAACCTCGGCGTCCAATCACAGGCCTTCCGCTCCTTGAGTTCTGATCCGATATTTACACGGGTCCTACTTCTTGCCATATTGTAAGCCTTCTTTTGTTCCGCAGACGTTTTTGTCTTGTTTTTTTTGTTTTTTCCAGCGCTGGAAAGCTGATCCGATATTTACACAGGTCCTACTTCTTGCCTTACTGCCTTAAGCCTTCTTTTGTTCCGCAGACGTTTTCCTCTTTTGTTTTTTATCTGCCATCTCTATCTTTCTGTCTCTCGGCTCGGACTGAATGCTCTCTCCTCCACATCAGGAGTAGACACGCCCCTTACTGCTAATTGGCTACAAGTTTGTTTTGCTAGTCGGCCCGAATCAGTTTTCTAAAGCGTTTTTGAAAAATCGATTACCCCACCTTTAATGAGAACATTGACACTCTGCATCAATGTATTGAAGAATAGTTGATCTTAACTATACTGAACAGTTTGCTTTTCCCCATATTTCTACTGTCTCAGAATCTGGACTTTTAGTTGCCGTTTGTTTGTGAGCAGTCATTTCCTTCCATTGCTCTTTTACCCCAGGGTGTTTTTCCTCCCTGTTGGCTTGGCGGCATCTCTGCTGCGTTGCGGCATTGTTTTCCTGACTTTCTGCAGCACTTCTCAAAAGCACCACAAGTTGGTCAGATGTTTATCTTGCCGTTTGGTAGGCCGACGAAGTGAAATTGACTGGTAATGTGTTCTTAACCTTCAGACCTGCTTCAGTAATCCACTTTCAGCTGCAGTGAACAAACCTATCCTATCCTCTTAGATTTTCTTTTTTTTCTCACTAAAGTTTCCTGTGTAATCATCCACATATAATTGTTATAATAGGCTAATTCTTTCCTCACACTTTCCACGGTCAGTTCAGGTCCCTCTACTCACCAATTACAAAGGAGAATGTTTGTTAAATACACTGAGATTATGGCCTTAATGAGAGTCGCCCTGGTCATTTCCACACAAGCAGAAATGATGGGGAGTGAAAGTGAGCCCCAAGGCCTGAATGAAGTGTAGGAAAAACAGAAGCCATGATTAATTTTGAGGGTCATGAGCTGTGGGTCTCCACATTGGTAGATTGACCAGGATGAAGCTGAGCAATGCTGCCAAGAATATGCGCTACCTTCAAATCATGTTGCAGTAGTAAATGAGGTCATGTGACAGGCACCAACATTGTAACTACCAGTTGGAAATCTCTGGATTTTCTTTGAGCCCTGGCGTTCCAAGTCAGGTGTGTCTTACATAAACAATCATGGTGGAATCATTGCACCATGACTTGTTTGCATTGACTTCTGCGAAACACAAAAGAAGATATTTTGAAGAATTTTTCAACTGGTTTTGTCCATATAATGTAAGTCAGTGGGGCCCAAAACAGCATTGGACCCCATTAACTTTCACTATATGGAACTTTCACTTTTGTTTTCTACAGAAGAGAGAAAGTTTTGAAATGGTTGGAAATGACATAAGGGTGATAACACATGCATGGCAAATACATTGACCATTATTCTGTTATTATTCAAATCAAAATCACTTCAATGCAGTTCACATTGGAATTATAAATTTATGACTTGTACATAGGGGCTTCCCAGAAGGACTTTCTCCTCTCTGCCTGTAACATTTTAAGCTCCAGTGTCGTAGAAGGATGTGAGGAAAACAACTCTGCTGTTTTGGTGGAGAAAGCAGGATGATATATGGGCTCTGGATTGGGTCAGAGAGCAGATTAGATATTACATTATCTACAGTCTCACAACCCCTCTTTCTCTTTCTCATTTCTTCCCTCTCGCTGCCTGTTGTAGATCCGATGGGAGAAGAACATTACGCTAGGGGAGCCTCCTGGATTCCTCCATTCATGGTGGTGGTAAGTCTCATGTGTTTTATTTATATTTTATACATGCTGTCTAACTGTCTGTGTGCAAGCTAGTACTAATAAGTGTGTATTTCAAAATGGACAAATACATTTATTTTTTATTGATGCTCTGACATCTTGTCTAATCTAGGCACAGGGCAAGTTATTTTTCAGTCCTTGCTGAAAGCTCACGTTGCATGAAGTTACAGAATTTACAGCTCATCTGCACATTTTTAGTAGTGCTTACTAAGGCAAGCATCACTATTACTGTTATCCAGAGATAGTTTGCGCAAACCTCAAATGTCTCGTCATGCACCGCTCGTTATGGCTGGTTTAAGCAAAAACTTATATAGGATAAGATTTATGGTACTGTATCGCATTGCACCTGCAGGGCTCAACAATAAGGATTCTGTTTTTCAATATATGTTAATGTCCAGAAAAGTGTTTTTGAACTTATTGCTGCCTTGGAGATTCATGCATAACTGCAAGAACTGTATTTACACCTGCTATTGCAATAAAATTTTTTATTAATTAAAATAAACTGATGCACGAAAAAAATGCTTTTATGTGCCTTCAAATTATAATAAATTCTATTTTTAAAAATTATTTTAAAAGAAATACCTGATCTGGTTAACCAATACTGTAAGGCAAGCATCACTATTACTGTTATCTAGAGATAGTTTGCGCAAACCTCAAATGTCTCGTCATGCACCGCTCGTTATGGCTGGTTTAAGCAAAAACTTAGGATAAGATTTATGGTACTGTATCGCATTGCACCTGCAGGGCTCAACAATAAGGATTCTGTTTTTCAATATATGTTAATGTCCAGAAAAGTGTTTTTGAACTTATTGCTGCCTTGGAGATTCATGCATAACTGCAAGAACTGTATTTACACCTGCTATTGCAATAAAATTTTTTATTAATTAAAATAAACTGATGCACGAAAAAAATGCTTTTATGTGCCTTCAAATTATAATAAATTCTATTTTTAAAAATTATTTTAAAAGAAATACCTGATCTGGTTAACCAATACTGTGACTGATACAGTAAAACTGAAAAACTCAAAAGCGACTCCACCATAAAAAGAGAGCATACTGTTACAGACCATCTACAAGATTGTTTGTATTCACTTTCACTGTATTGATTTATACTAATCCAGACTTAAGTTTGGCTGTGACACCAGCCGTCAAACAGTATATTTAACCTGCTGCGGATTGACCTGTGGCAGGGGTGTATTATTGGGTCAGGCAGCCTTTACGGAGGGCATATTTGCCCGGGCCTGGCTCTCCCACCCCACTCCTTCAGACAAAAAGCCCAGATGGTGGGGCAAAGACATGGCCCATCCCTCCTCCAAACCCCTTTCATCAACCTTTGTCTCTGCTGCTGTCCTTTGTTCCTGTTAAAGATCTCAAACACAGATTAACTCTTTGCATACCGTTCCCCTTTGTGGCAAGTGTCCGAATCCCCCGCTGGCCCAATTCGGTTATATTCTTCTCCATTGATGGGGGACCAATGACAAACTGAGGGCCAGCGGGAGTCCAGGGGGTCAAGCCAGCTCACCGGTCGGCAGTAGTCGTATAGGATAAAGGGGGATGAGTGCAGATTTGAGGAAAGAACTCGAGTCGTTAAACCTCTCCTCTGTGTGTTAGCGCCTTGTAACTCTTTGTGGTGGCACGAAGCTTCACGAATGTGCCAAGCTCGCCGACTCCCCTGTAATTGCTTCTCTAATATTGCTCAAGTTAATTCGGTGAGGATTTCCTATTTGTCATGATTTCGTTATTAGCCATAAGCCGTGCGGATGTTCAAGTACCTGAGGTCAGCGGCTGCCCCAGGGTCAGGATTATCTTGTTTCTCAAATGCAAATAACATACCACTGTACTCCTAATAATACACATGCAAAAGAGCTCCTCACTGTAAGGTCCATATACGTATGGATGTGGCCGTATTACCCCTGCTTTTGTCTTGTGTTGTCTTCACCATTAGGATTTGCTTAATTGCCCCCAGAGAAGAGCTTGGTGTTTAAGAGAATCTATTAACATGAGAATGTAGTTCCCTCTAATTAGCATCAGAGGCACGCGTAAAGCCCGACTCATTGTAATTACGTTGTTTGACTCACAAGGAAGTGCCATGACGTAATTTGGGCAAACCTGCAGGTGGTGTTTTGAGGTTAGACCATGTGTAAGAGTCAACCGTAAATCATTGCTATAGAGTTTATTTGGTTTTAGAAGGGCCCACCCATTTCTCTATAGAAAATTACAGTACCGTTTAAAAATTTGGGGTTAATAAAACTTGTTTTTTAAAGAAATTATTACTTTTATTCAGCAAGGATGCATTGAATTGATCAAAAGTGACAGTAAAGACATTTATAAAGGTAGAAAGGATTATTTTCTATTCAATAAAGAATTCTGAAAAAATGTGTCATGGTTTTCGTAAAAATATTAGGCAGTACAATCGTTTCAAACATTGATAATAATAAATGTTTCTTGAGCACCAAATCAGCATATTAGAATAATTTGTGACACTGAAGACTGAAGTAATGGCTGCTGAAAATTCAGCTTGGTTATTAGAGGAATAGATATTTTTTTTAAATATAGAAGAAAGTACACCACCCAAGTTGTCCAAAGCATGGGTGTACTTTATATGAAATACTTCAAAGAAGATCATATGCATATCGTTTCATGTGGCCAGGTTGCTGTGTACAAGAATGCTTCAGCTTTTAAAAGCAGTGGGGAGATTGGGGTATGTTTTCCCACTGAATGCTAAAAGGGTTTTACCTGTAAATGTTAGAAATTCAGTCAAATAAACATTTACATTTCACAGAACCGTCTTTTAACAGCAAGTGAGCCAGCTTCAAATACTTCATAAAGTGGAAGTGCACATATGCGTGTTTAATAATTCATTTTTTAGAAACTTTGTAAACTGTTTTTAATGTATAGATTTAGCATAATGTACAGCATACATTAACACATTAATTTGTGTAGTTATTGTTACTACTGTAAAATCACAATAAAGTACTTTGGAATCTCCTGGACGTTTTAGTTTATTGCATTTTTAATTTCATTTTTTGATAAACAGTGCCTAAACCATCGTAATTTGCAATTATCCTGTACAATAGAAACAATATGGTATTTTGGTGGAAACTGTTTAGTGTTATTTAGTGTTTATAGTTTAACATTTAAGTGTCGTGCATTTAGAAGTATGCCATTTTGACATTTTATAATGTAGAATTACCTTAAATTGTGTAAGTCTGTGGTTACATTTTGTTATCTAGCCATTTATCTGGAGTTTTAGATGTTTCTCTCTCACTTCCTATCCCCCTCTTTCTCTCCCTCCATTTTCCCCTCTCTCTCTTTCCATGTCTGTTTCTAGTTTCCTCTTCCCATTAATGTTCCCTTCCCCCACATACAAAGGGTACCTCATTTTTATCCTCTCTTTCTCTCCTTTTCCTGTGTAACTCTTTCAGTTGCTGTACAAGTGCTCAGGAATGTTCTTTATCCTGGTAAATATTTGCAGAGAAAAACACAAATAGTTTCCTGCACTGGCACGAAAGCAGTCATATCAACAGGTTTCCCAATTCAGGTCTATAATATCACCAAATAGTTTTGTCTGATATAAATATATCCTTGATAAACACTGTTTATTTTCCATTTCTTGGTGAGAGCAACAGGGCTTGAGTCAAAGCGGGAAGGATAGAAGGATGGCTCCGAACAGGTTGACTGTAAACGTCTGGTTACGCATACTTTGCTAAAATGAAGGTCATATAAGGGTTGTTGACTCAGTGTTGCAATGCAATTTTTAATGCAAGTTATAATTGTCTTAGTCTAAAAAAAAGAGAGACAAGAGTGGTCTCAAAACTAAATTAAAGGAATTTATCTGTAAGATGCAAATTGTAGCCTAGATAATATGGATAGTACACATGAATACAATTTAATTATGCAAATGAATACTTATTTACACAATATTTTGTTCAAAATTCACTGAGAATGTTTTTTTTTTAAATTGTACATTATCCATTGAGAAAGCTTTTGGTTTCGAACTGTCAAAGGAACAGTTCAGCAAAAAATAAAAATGTACTGATGTGGAGGAGTTTGTTTCTTCATCGGAACAGTTTTGGAGAAATTTAGCATTCCATGACTTGCTCACCAATGGATCCTCTGCGGTGAATGGGTGCCGTCAGATTGCGAGTTCAAACTGCTGATTAAAAACACCACAATAATCCACAAGTAATGCACATGACTCAGTTGCATGTTTGTCACAAACAAATTCATCATGAAGACGTTTTTAACTTCAAACCATTTTTTCCGGGTTTATTGGTTTTATTGGCTAAAGCTATTTAATTATTAATCAGCCAGTATTTGTCCATTTTCAGACTATCACTAAAATGATACAATTACTTGTAAATAACCAGTGATAGTTCTTTAATTTGTTGTGTGTTAGTGTTGTGTGTGCTTAGAGGTCAGTTCTACAAAACTATGTTCTAACATCTGATGAAGAAGCCAAGAATGAGAGTGCTAAAAAGAAAATGTAATTTAGTGGATAATGGGATCAGGGTTAGTTCAGAGGGCCTGACCTCTAGTCTATCAGCCGAACTTGACTAGAGCCGTTTATGGAGACGACAGCCCAGAATGGGCCTGCTTAGTGTCAGGAGTTATGTCAACATTTGGAAGGAAACAGAACCAATTTCATTCCAGCGACCAACATTGCACTGACTTGTATAAAACTAAACCAAATATTTGACTAAAATGTTTCCAGAGGAAATGTATTCCCCCCTCTGTGATTTACAGTATTTTACTAATAGCTAATCGCGAACGCCTCATGTATGTCGTCGCTCATTGATCTTATATGTAATACTTGTTTAAATGACTTGGTTAAACATGATTAAATATGCACAGCCTTTCCATTAAAAGTGCAAATATTTAATTTTCCCAAACCACCAGAAAATGTTCTGTTCATGTTCTGATTTTTTTTCATTCTGTATTTCCGAACATTACCTTAATCTACTTAAAGGAATAGTCTATTTCAATCCTCATGTCATTCCAACTCTAGTATTATTTATTTGTATACTTTTTATTTATTTATTAATATTTTGAATTAGCTTTTATATTTTCATTTTTCATTTTAAAGTTTTAAGTTTTAGTCATTTTGTTATCTGCTCATTTAGGGCTGTAAAAATGATTAAACACAATTAATTGATTTTACAGCCCTATACTTCTTGTAATTTTAGTGCTTCAGATTATTTTGTTTCAGTTAGTTGCCAAGGCATCATTTCTTATTTCTGTTTAAGATCTATGTCTTTTTATTTTTTTATTTTTTTAATTAAAAAATTTCTTTTTAATATAACAACAGTTCGTTAGGGAGTACGGGGGTGTCAAAAAAAGCGACAACAAAAAAACACCATGATGGTTATTTGTACACATGCATTGTACAATATTCCAAGTCTTCTGAAGCTAAGGAAAAGTTTTATATGATCGACAGACCCAAATTTGTCACATTTATTCACATATAGCTAAAAATTGACATGGCTAAAATAAATAGCTAAAAATTAAGATATCAAACCTGTGCCACGGGCTTCATATTCGTTTTGTATGTCTGTAGAATATAGAGCACAATTCAATGACTATTTTTGGAGGTTGATGTTACTATAAACTACGTTTTTTTTAGAATGTGTGTGTGTAAATGCACCCATGTGTGTTGTAGAGTTGCAGTATCATGTGTGCCGGTCTTGGCAAGGTCTTTGCGGCTCCTAGAATGTCCTTGAGTTCAGTGATTTATCGTGTTCTTATTCTGATCCCTTTGCTCCCTTGTTGGGTCACAGCTCTGTAGAGGCCTGTGCTGTGTTTGTGTAGGTGTCTGTGTGTGTGTGTGTGTGTGTTTGTCTTCAGGCCTGCATTGCTGGTTGCTTCTGCGCTGAAATCAAGACAGTCAGGAATCCTCTCGGTGTAAGATAATGGAATATAACGGTCTAATCCTCTAATCCCAGGAATAGTTGAGGGCTAATCCAGGGATTTTGTGGGATTGGTATCTTGGCAATGGGGATGGAATTTTGGGACGCAATGGCTCTAAATGCCAGAGTCGTCTGTGTGCTCTTCACTTTCTGCCGGGCTTGAGTCGTAAAGCTTCGTAATTGATTAAAAACACCGTAGACAACTCACAACAAGCTTACACCTCAGATCTGGTTGACGATCCAAGTACACTGCATGTTACTCCTGATTTTTAAATCAGGACGCAAACATTTTTTTTGTTTTTGTTTTTTTACATATTATTTATTATGTAGTATTATTATTAAAAATTTTTTAAAGGTTATTTTCCCACAATTTTTTTAATAGTTTTAAAGGGATTAGAATAAAATGGTAAAATAATAAAAATATTTAAATCATTTTTTATTTACTTGATTTAAAAAATCAAGTAAAAAAAATTAACAACGACTTTAGACAATGGTTTAAAATCATGTACACTAATATAAGATTATAAGACTCTTATTTATTATCTTAGAAAGTGACTGCCATATTGAAATCACATGACCATCTGTGTCTTGAAATTCAGTTGCGTCATTAAACAAATTTCAGACAAATTTACCTCAAATGTGTTTTCCACGGTATGTCAACCTGTTATGTTGTACATTGGTGAACCTGTGGTAACACTTGGCGAAACAAGTTTTTATTGTGTGTGTTTTCACTTGTGATGCTGAAATGTTCTGTTTCTGCTTCACCTGCACAGTTTCTCTCTGGATTTCTTTTAGTGCTGGGCGGTATACCAGTTCATACCGAATACCGGTGTTTATTTTTGTTATGATATGAATTTAAAAAATATGTGATTTTAAATATATGTGGTGTATGTCGCTTAAACAACATTTGGAACACACACTGTTTGAAAGGGGTCCCTTTTCACTGTTGCACTGTGGTGAGGGAACAGCTGTATGCATTACTAAGCGTGAAAGTTCCGAAACTGAAGCTGTAGAACTATTAGGGCCTTTCGCACCGCAGGAACTACCCAATTTTCGGCATGTTCGCACCGAGCGATTTTAGTACCGGACTGCCCTTTTCGAGAACCAAATTAGCTCCTACTCCGGAGCAGGGTCTAACCAGCACAACTGGTACTAATCGTGACGCAAATAGACATTGATTGGCCAAACGCGTATGAAAACGCCCTCACCC
>NW_015505288.1:873125-876152 GCF_001515645.1 Sinocyclocheilus grahami | reverse complement strand
CACGAGGTCTGACTTTCCCAGAGAAGTGTCACCTCTCTCGGCATCTGTTCTTTGCAGCGAGCGGCAGAGAAGTAGCGCATTCAGTTGGCCGACTCGTCAATAAATGAGTACAAAACAGCATTTCCTAGCACCTGTCGCTTACTAATTGTTTGGAATTATAAATATGAGCGTAGTTCGTCTGTTAATATCACATGCACTTTTTTGTTTGTTGTTTTTTTTTAGTTTGTTACTCAGACGCAGGCAGTGCGCTGCATGAGACAAAACCGTGATATAAATTTTTGGTCATACCGCCCAGCACTAATTTCTTTTTCCATTTTATAATACGTGGTTTACAACCTGTTGCCTAGTCCTTTTTATGTTTCATATTTTTTATTTTCTCTTTAATATTGGCAGCAACCTGGAATATTTATTCCTCAGATTAACGTTTTTTTAACCTTTAAACAGACGTTGCTTCATACACATTGAGGTCCGAGTCCTGCTTGCAACATATCCCGATCACAATCACGCTCTTTGTCCCCAGTGTAGATATTTCTGTAAGTGTCATTGTGGTAATCTAGAATATTAGGATTCCAATTAATCATTCTGATGGTTGGCGGCTGGTATGATTTCATCAGGAAGATTACTGTAGTAAAATATGGAAATTGCATACTTTATATAGATATTGTGTATGTGTGTCTGCCTTTCTTCTTCCCCTCCCCCTCATTCCCTCTTGTTCTCTCTGGGGAAGATTGATTGGGTAATCTTGCTGTTTCCCCCATGATGCCGTTCGCTTGCTAGCTTGGGGGAAGGAGAGGCAGTGCGGGCAGTATGACGACACAGGAATAATGATAATGAAGGAACGCGCACACATGCACGTTTGCACCAGTGAGAAATGGAGGAGAAGCAAGGCTATTTGTTAAGAGAATCCCTAGTTAAAGAGTCTATATTGAGAAGAACATACAAATGTCCTCTAAATTATTTTCTCTCACATACTCTCACCTGTCTTTTATTATTCTATGGATATTGCAGGCAAAACAGAAGAGAGCTTTTTTTCATTATAGGAGAATTTTGTGAGCAAACATGAAACATAAACACAGTTTTTACAATTTTTTTATTATTGTTTGCTTGAGCATGTTGGCGCACTGCCGTGAGTTAAAAGTTAAAGCCACTGGCTGTTTATGATTGCTATCCAGTGAGGCGCACAGGACTGCACTGAGCATGCTCAGTAGTTAATATTTGATCCAGACTCTCTGGAGGAGGACTGGAGTTGAGTATCAAGAAGGTAACAGAGGGTAACAAGGAGTATTTGGAAGGGTACATATTCTTATAAGTGAAAAGATTTTTTCTGTTTCTAATCCATGTCCTAACTAGTCACAATCAAGCTTTAAGGAGCTGGAATTTGGTCCAATCAGCATCGACTGTGAGTGGGGCTAAATGGTTTAAATGACCAGGTTTTTTTGGCACAGTTGCAGCAGGGACCGAAACTCTAATTAATATGGAAGAGATGTTACGCTTGATGCTTTGTGTCAGGAATTTCTGATTCTTTGTGCATATGGTATACAGGCCCTACAGGTCAGCACTTATTGGATGAGGCGGCACATCTGTAGATTTCTTCACCACACACACTTATGACCAGCACTGCATCAGTTTATTACGGCTGTGTGTGTCATGTCTGAACAATGACGAGAATGACCCTCACACAGTTTACAAGTTCTGCCTCACTGTGTTGATTGCATCCTGATGGTTGAGCCTTAAAGGGGAACTGTCTAATTTTTCCAATGTTGAAATAGGCTACTTCCTGCCATCTCAGGTTGATGTAAAGAGACAACATTAAGTATAAAGAAAGTCTGTTCCCATTTTTATTATTATTTTTTTTTTACAACAGTAATGTCTTGTGATTTGGTACTTGCTAGTTGGTTCAGGGTGAATGGTTTTAGGATTTAGCTGTTATTTATTTTATTTAATTATTTATTTATTCCGTTTGTCTTTTAAATTGGATTTAGGTTTCGTACATCTTCACTCCAGTTTTTTTCTCATTAACATTTATTATAGTTTAATTTTTAGTTTTCTTTAGGGGTGCTCCGATTGATCGGCTACCGATCATTATCGGCCGATAATCACGTTGGGTTGATCGATCGGCGGTCTCTAAAAGGTCGATCTCAAAAAAACGATCTCAAGCTGATGACGCTGCCGTGAGAGGTTTGGCATGACATGCAGTGGCACCGGCTCAGTCTCTATCCGGCGTGGGTGAAATAATTATAATGCTGAAGGTGAGGTACTCATCTTCATATTTCTTAATTAAATAACTTCTATAGTAATTTCGAAACCTCGTGTGAGACGTAATTTCACAAACGGCATGAGTGATTCACCGCGCGCGCGCTCTCTTTCTCTCTCAAAATGCGCAAATTACTTCAAATCACCACACATCGCATATGTCTATAAGTGAGCTGCACGCTGCGCAGCTGACACAGGAATTGTCACTTGCACAATCGAGGCAGTGTCACATCATCACTAAAGTTTATACAAGTAAAGTAAAGTTTTTGCATTACTTTTTAATTCTTGCCAGTGTTTAACCATTCAGCGCCCGCGTGCTCTCCTGTAGACCGTGCGCTCATGCACACTTGCAGCGCACGCACATAATGCCAGGTTCACATTACTCTGTTTGCAGTGCGTGGTATGTGGTGCGTATTTTTTCCGCGCTCATGTTAACGGATTAAAGCATTCACACTGCACACGGCAGTGCGTTCAGGTGCAGTGCGTCTGCAGCAGTGCAGAGATCGTTTCCGCACCGAGTCTATTTTTGCTGTGATACACGCGCTGAATTAAAGTGACAGCACATTGTTTGCAGTACATATGAAAACAAAAATTTAGCAATTGCACCATAAATGCATATAATTAAAGTATACTGTCTTTCACAGTCAACACATATGGCTTGTTGGCTAGTTTTTAAGGAAAAGAGCACTTTTAGATAAGCAAGGCAATAATAGATGCACTCGTGGAGGTCGGAAAACAAAGTTCTTTATGAACCGCAGGATTGCTTGTAATAAA
>NW_015505288.1:871150-873025 GCF_001515645.1 Sinocyclocheilus grahami | reverse complement strand
CTGTGTAAAAAAAGAATTGCAATGCTGAAAAAGCATTTTCAGTGACGATGTTTAGATTTGAAATCAAAATAATGGAATGATTATAATGTTGGAATAAATGTTGTGTTTGTGGTAAACAGCCACGGATCAGTAGCAGACTCCTGTGTGAAAGCTGCTTCTCCTCTCACAAGAGTCACCTAAGAGGGGAATTCCCCCATTTTCAAAAATGAAATTCAGGCCCTGAATAAATGTCTAAAAATCCTGATTGAAGTATCACTATAAATAGTTATAAATTATAAAAAGAAGGCTTTAAAAGATCGGTATCGGCAGATACTGCTTTCTGTGATCGGCGATCGGCCTCAAAAATCATGATCGGAGCACCCCTAGTTTTTTTTTATTTGTTAGTTTTTATTTTTTTCATTTAAAAATGCTTTTAGATTTTCTCAGTTTTAGTTTTTGTTAACAATAATAATACTGAGTCAGTTGCAGGTGATATTGAGGGAGGGACATTCTCATTCTTGAGAGCATTTGATTGGACAAATCAGTGTAGTGCAATATGAGTCATCAACATTTTTGCTGTTTTCATGGAAGATAAAGACTTAAAATTAACTTTCAGGGGTACATGGGATGTAACTATTGGGCACGAAGTGTCACAGCTGACAAGGGTTAATACCTACAACTTTTCAGTTACCAGCCCAGATCTGCCACGCCAGACTTCTTTTTCCCATCTCTTTCTCCTGGTCTTCCTCAATCACTCTGAAATTGCTCTTCAACACTCCTTCCCGTTAGCCTCTCTCGTTCTCCACACAAATGTTCTTTTTCTCCAGTAGGGTTGGCCGGCAGTGCTGGCAGGACGTTCTTGGCACGGCATGCATCTGGTGCTGTTGTAGTGTGTTGGCTGGTAGCAGCTTGTAAGGGGTGACGCCAGTACACCAGACTCAAGTACCAGCTGGGCATCCAAACCCATCCCTGAACCAAAAGAGGCTTCCTTGGATTGCTTTTCTTTTCTTTGTGTGTTTGTGTTGGTACGAGCGCCTGTACGTGTACACACTCAGACATGTTTGCATATGCTGCATGTTTATGTGTGTTTGGACACACGGCCTACGGCAGGCTGTTTTCTCAAGAGAGGCACAACACTCTACATCTGTGTACAATGCAATCTATGCTTATTCAGACGGCACACGCGTGCTTTACATACCCCCTTTCATCTGAGAACCGCTGCGCTGCCTCAGCTAATGGCAACAAACAAGAGTATCAACACAACAGTTTACTTGCTTTCCAGTTACACTGTTACATTACAGCTGTTGACACAAGTTGTGTTCGTTAGCTCTCAACGAGGCACTAATTAATGGGATACACAGTGAGAGGAAATGTTCATGATTGAGATTGAGAAGCTCAGCTGGTGTGGCTGTTGTTTCTGTTTTTTTTCTTTAATCCAGCCACATGATTGTAATCAAACCACCTGGGTTCGAATTAATGGTCATCCGATTTGTGTCAGTTGCTAATGATTTTAGCAGAATGACCAGTGGGCAGTATAATGCTGATATTTTAATAATACAAATTTAGTTGACAACAAAGATATAAATAATAATAATAATAAAATGTTATGTTCTGATTCAATTTAAGCAATGCTGATATTTAAAAATAATATAAATAATGCATTTTTTAAAAGTGCTTGTTTAATTTAAGCAATGTTGATATTTAAATAATAATAATCATTTTAAATAGTAAAATGTAATGTTACTTTGTAAAGTTTGTAAAAAGTTACTTGAGCACTTTTTTATTATTTTTATATTATAATAAAATTAATGCTAGTAAAAATAATTATAATAATAATAAATAATTTTTTACAAATAATTAAAATAAATTCTAATTTAATTTAAGCAATTTATATAT
>NW_015505288.1:845090-870818 GCF_001515645.1 Sinocyclocheilus grahami | reverse complement strand
ATATATATATATATATATATATATATATATATATATATATATAAATAAAAATAACTACCATGACAAAAATTATTATTATTTTTAAATAATAAAATTAGATTTTTTTATTTAACCAATGTTTTGTTGTATATATTTATTTATTGTTATTATTATATAAATATCTAAATTACTTAAGCACTTAATTTTATTATTAAAAAAAATAAAATTAAGTGCAACTAGGGTCCAAATGTCTTTCCATCTTTGCAGTGTTTTCTGAATGCTGAAATCTTATACATTGTAAAAGGTGTCAGTTTTGCTGCAAGATGATGATCCATAGAGATCCACCGTAGAAAGCAGATTTTTGAAGTTGTGTAGGGTCTCATATATTATCATTATATATCATATATACAGTCTCGCATATATTGCAGCCAGTGATGGTAATACTGTCAGATTACCATTGCCATTTCAGCAGCATCTCATGGTTCCCTGATAGTGATGGTACACCTTAAAATATTTAAAAACACACCATGCTCAATTTGCAGTGATACTCTTGCGCTGTTTGTCGATACTGGGTTGGAATAGGGCTGAAGCGTGGCGGTGGTTTGTCACAGCTGTGATACGGTTAGACCTCAGACGGAGACCCGCAGTAAGTCTCGCTACACACCTCATTTACATTCTATACCACACTGAAACCCCAGCACACCGCTCGCTCTTTCCTTGACCTACTGTCCTTCTTGCAGCATGAGAAAAGCGAAGAGAGTGAGAGAAATGGAAAAAGAAATAAAGCAGAAAGGAAAGAAATGAAGGAAAATCTAAAAAATTTTTCTTGCTGCAAAAGCACCACTGCTTGCATAGTGTAACCAGGCACAACACGATTAAAATCTCTTCCGCAACAGGACATTTTGCCAATCACCTGGTTTCTATTTTGTTGGTGTTGCACTAGATAGTCCCGCCCTCTGTGCAATCTTATTGGATCAAAATCCCACCCCACAGAACAGATTTTTAAAGGGGACATGAGTTAAAGAGTTGCGAACACATTCGTGTTGTTTACATTATATGCACTTACGTGCCGATTGCCAACAAAACACAGAAATTTGATGCAGTTTTTGCAGAAATTTGATGCATGCGCTCTTCCGAGAGAATTGCCCATACAAGGAATTCTGCCCTTCATGTAGTCATGAAGGGCCATACTCGAAAAAATCTTTCCGAAACTTATTCAAACCCGGAAGGAGTGTATTTGGCACAGAAATACTCTGTCATGCGTCCAAAGCGTTTTTTGACATTTTGGCCATGTTTAGCATGAGAATCCAACTCTTTAACAGTGTAAATATCTCAGAATGTATGTACATTTTTGTTTAATTATCTAAATAATGTATAGTCCTACACAGGGGCGTCATTTCCTAATGGCAGAGTATGGCAGTCTCCATACCCTACCCTCCCCCGGGCCCCGCCATACCCCGATTGTTCGTTGCCATATCCTATAGGCGATCGTCCCCCGTGACCCTGGAACACGATTTAAACTGAGTGACCTCCCCCAGAACATCAGGGCGGTGCAACTGGTGTGGTGTGGTGTGGTGCGGTGCGAACGTGATCGCAGATGAAGAACAGACTCAGGAACTGACACCCCCCCCATACACCTAATTTCTTCTTCTTCTTATTATTTTATATTTTATCCTAAAATAATATTCACTTTAATTATTATATTATCATAAATACTTACTTTGAGAATATTTACACAGCTTGGTTTATCACAAAGCCAATCTGCTTACACTTTTTTTATGCAGATTGTGCTTCCTCTGAGTCCAGTCCACTTGAGCTCTCTGCCAATTTTAAATCGATAAAGTGAATCCGCCGTAATGTAGAGCAGTACGCCACAGACAATTAGATGCATGTGATGCTCCGAGCAGATCTGCTTCCACACACTCCAGGAGGCTCAGTTGTGTGACTGTTGCACACACACACTCACGGTGTTGACCCACTAATTAGTTAAATCACAAGTCTAAATTCTTATGGATTTTGCATTTGCACAAATGAAGTGTTTGGTTGTAATTTCATTCATTCAGTCGTGCTAATAAAG
This sequence comes from Sinocyclocheilus grahami, assembly GCF_001515645.1. Taxonomy (NCBI): domain Eukaryota; kingdom Metazoa; phylum Chordata; class Actinopteri; order Cypriniformes; family Cyprinidae; genus Sinocyclocheilus; species Sinocyclocheilus grahami. The sequence continues at coordinate 868,762 of NW_015505288.1, read as the reverse complement.
GCTATTGAAGGTTACAGTGATCAGATGAGTGACCTGACACTCTCTCTGACAGGTTCAGTCACGAATCTGTCACTGTTGAATGAAACAACCAGTGAAGGCATATGTCGCTGCCTGTTTGTGCACACGAAAATATTTTGGAGTCAATCAGTAGTGCGATAATAATTTGGATATTTCCAGAGTTGAGTTGAACCAGCTTTTCTTTTGTTTTTCCTTTTTTTTCCTCTTTCTTTCTTTCTTTTTATTTTTTCTCCTATTTTCATTTCAGGTTGAGATGCGATGCTTGTTACTTTTCATTTACCTTTTTCTTGTGTTTTCCTTTACTCTTTATTTTTTCCCTTCTCTTTTTTCTTTTCTTTTTACTTTTTTCCCTTTTTTACAGGTTGAGATGCGGTTTGCTTTGTTTCTTTTTTTATTTTATTTTATTTTTTCTTTTCTTTTCATTTTTTTCCTTCTCTTTTTTTGATTTAATTATGATTATTATTTATTTTTTTCCTTTTTCCACATTTTTCCCCTTTTTAAATTTTTTGAGCTGTGGTGTTCATGTAACAAGTTTGAGTGCAGCTTGCAATATTTCCTGACTCTTTTCTCTTTTTCTTTTCTGAAGACAGTCAGTTCCCCTCAGAAACACATTCATATAAACCCCCAAATCAATATTGGAGGATTTTCTTCCAATAGTTCGTGCATCATGAACAGTGAGTGATCTGCCTGCTACAGTATTTTTCTCTGTGCATCCTAGAGCACTCTAATATAGGCCCTAGCCCGGCCCTGGCCCGAGACGCTCAGGCCCTGGCCCGGCCCGGGTCCGACAGCTCATCAGAATTCTTGGCCCGAGTTCGACCCGAGCCCGTCTTTTTTTTCTTTTCTTAATTTCTCCCAAAACAGCTTATACTACTGTTTCAGCTATTAAAATAGTTCAGTTTTGTATGTAACGTCAAAGTGATTATATTTTGTTTCGTTTTTTTTTATTAAGTTAATTTAGAAAAACGTTTGGAGCATTTTTTTGTTCGTTAAATGTAAAAAATTTTTTTAAAGTAACGACCAAGCGGCCAGCGGCAGACAGTGAGTTGATCTTAGCCTAGGTTTGATAAATTTTGCCTCATCAAATAATCACGACTTGCCTAAAATAAAATCTATAGATATAAAACCGTTCAAGCATATTACAATGTTAGTTTAAATGTTTTACCTATATAAATGTGCGCTATTAGACGCATATCTAATCGTTTGTGCAGAGAGCTAAAGCGAGCTTTACAGGACATGGAGGAGCCGGCTCGATCACTTGCATTGGAAATACATCACTCGGAACTGTAAAGGGTCTACTTTTATTTGTGTGCACTCACAATATCAACAAAGCGTTGTGCTTTTATAAAATAAAGGATACATACAGGATGTGCTTTCTGCTATTTCGGCCAGGAGCGCTTCACAATGATGAACCGAAACTCAGCGAATACTTGCCTCAAAAACGGGCTAAATATATCTATAGAAAGCTTTAAATTACTACTTTAAAACTAAATAATTCGAATAAAAAACAAAAACTCTTTTTACGGATTTTATACAATCCGTAAAGATGCATTTCTCAGGATCAGGATCGTCGTCTTCATCTTTGCCACACGGACTCAGAAAATACTAATTTATTAATAAATAATTAAAATATCTCATTATTTCCCCCCGACACATTCAAGGTAATTACTTTTGCTGGGGCTTTGCGGCACGCTTTAGCCTATTGTGTGTGTTTTTTGCTGTCATTGCAGATTCTGTACTGCACATGACCAATTGACTCACTGTTTGCCGTGGTAATCAAATCAAGACTCTTCCAAAATACAGCTTTTCCGAAGCATTGGGAACTTTTAGTAACTCCCCACGCTTTTAGTAACTTCTCCCTGATGCTGTGCATGGTCAACTGTCACCTATATGCTAATGTGTGTGTGTATGTGCGTTGCGTAATGCGTAGGCGATGTATAATATTTATAATATAATCAATATAACAATATTTCATACAGTAGCCTATGTGTGCTCTGCGCATATATGGCACAAAAAAAGAAGAGAAGCTAAATGAGCCCGAGTCCGACCTGAGCCAGATTTGTAAAAAAAAAAAAAATGTCCCGAGCCCGGCCCGAATGGACTCAGCGTGTCTGGCCCCATCGGGACCCGACGGGCTTGCAGACCTCTAGTGCATCCATCTTCAATGTCTCTGGCTTGTAATAACGGGCATTTACAGACTTCATATTTTCACATAAATGACATTTTGGAAAACGATTGCATTGCAACGTAGTTTGTGCAAGTCTAGAACAGAGACGAGTTGCTTGCAATAAGACAAAAACCGGCCGGTTGCCGATCGCGTAAGTTCCAGGGGCAGCTCATTAAGATCGGCCATCCTACACACACGTGACTGACCCCTCGCTCGCACCAACAGGAGGAGGAGGGTCGTGCTACTCTCTACACTGCACTCAACCTGAGGGATTCCTACACTTTCAGTCATATTAGCAGTTTTGAAACCGTGACATTTTCAAATCGCGGTATACCTTGAAACCGGTAATCGGCCTATGCCTAGTCTGTAACATAGATTGGTTAAACTTTCTCAATGGTAGTGTAAAAAACAAATTTTTTACCTTGTCAAAAACAGCTCTTTTCAGAGCATGCCGTTTTGTAGCATTTTCTTTTAAATGTTAATGAGCTATGCTGACCCCGCCCCTCTCTTCCGAACTGCTCTCTGAGGGACTATTTACTTTAGCTGCATTCATCGTGAAACTGGCTAATTAGCACATTATTAGGAAAGGCGATTTGCAAAGATTCATTAAAAACCTTTACTCATTTCTTCTGTAGGTGAAGCTGGATCACAAATGATTTGTGCGAAGATAGACACATTTATGTAGATCGGGGGCGCATTCCCTTCAGAAACAAATGTAATTCATTGCGTCTTCAGCGGCTCAGATGTCGGGAGTAAATGACGACTGCTATGTTCATTATTACATCCAACAACAGAACACCTCAATCGCTTAGGAGTCATTCTTGTCTACATCTGCTCCGGCGGTGAAACAATGGCCTACTGATGACAGCTCACTGAGGGCGGGTCTAAGGTAAGACACCAGTCCAGTCTGTGCTGAAACGCTACTGTCAATCAAACTATCATGGGAGGGGCCTGTTTTTGTGATGTCACACAGACAGGCATCTGAGATCGGCTCGATTTGAGAAAGGGTAAAGATTTGAGTAGATTAATAAAAAACCACTGGGTGGATTTTTATCATTATAGGGTGGTTGTGTGTACACACTGCCAACACACATTTCAGTTCAAACTACTTGTAAAAGTGCATGTAACATCCTATGACCCCTTTAAATCTGTTCAGGATCTTTAAGACAATTGGTCTAGTTCCTCATGACTTAATCAGAATTGAGATTTAGCTGACAATAATGCAGTAATGACTAGAGGATTTTAATGTTTGTAAAAGCTGCAAGATTAACATTTTATTCACCAAATATATTTATTTCTCTTTTGTCCAAGTCATTACTGTTACGGAGGAATGCGTTTCTGCTCTGCTCACTGATGTCTGTGAGCTTCACCCCCATGAATTAATGAGGGTCTTCTTCATGGAGACGGAGAGGAAGGAATCTGCTGTTTTAGATGTGTTCTCAGCCATTCTTCAACCTCTGGAGTTGTTTTTAAAGTCGGCATGAAACGGAAGTTTTCGATAGCCTTTTCTTTCCTATGACGAGTGAAACAGCTTCTGGAATGTAGGGTGGGATTTCACCTTTTGCCGGGAATTTGATTGGCTGGCGATCTGACCAACAAGACAGAGCAGGTTACTTTTGGAATGAAACTATAAGTCTCAGCTTTCAAATTTTGTCATATTTAAAGAAATACAAACAATAAATATCATTTTTGTGGCTCTTTAATGTGACCTATCGCTGTAGTGCAGCAGTTCTTGCTGTTCAAACATGAAATAGATCTCTTCCTGCTAGTTATAGCATGAAATACACATGATTGAACATCAAAATATATGTTGTCTCAACAGTGGAAACAGACAACAATACACCATTTTTAAGTTCGACTCTACTGACGTTAATTTATTAACTTTCCCGTTTGGTTTGGAGAAAAATATTTCTCAAGAACTCTGTGTTCTTTCAATTTGACAATCTTTAACTAACTCTAATAGTTGTTTGGACAGTAAAAAGGAGACCCACATGAAATGCAGTCACGCTGCCTGTAGTTCCGAATAGTTTGAGTCTTCATTCTTGTCCTCTACAAATCAGAGATGCTGTACCGAAGTGTAGATTAATACATTCATCATTGACCAGTCGTGACACACACGTCACTTTTGTACGTTTTTATGTTTGGTCTTCCCCACCAGTGAGTGTGATTAAGTGAGGGCTGATCATACACACACACTCTCTTCCACCCACTATAGCTGTGTGATGTGACGTATTCTTCTCTCTTTATCTGGCAGCAGCGTGAAGCAGTCACCTCCTGGCATCTTCCGTTTGGTCCTGCTGTCATCAACACCATCAGACTGACAGCGAGAGATCGTGTGTGTGTAAACAGTGTTATCCCGCCTCGTTCCTGTTACGATAGGAGCCCACACACTCGCACTATTTTTTTCACTGCTTCCCATGCTCCCTGTCCAGCTTTTTCTCATACACACACACACAATCTCTTGTTTGGTTTGTTTGTCGGACAAAACTGCAGATTCAACATTATGATTGTTCAGATCACCTGTCAATCAAACTCCCGACGAAGGGTGCTAAAAGCCTGGTCATTGGACAGTCCGTATAGTCCAACCGCTTTTCCCACTCTGACTTCATGAAGAGAAGAGATGTCGTTGAGAGGGGGAGGGGAGGATGTTTTTGATTAAATATTACAAGTGCAAATGAATAAAAAAAAATAGTGAGGTGACTTTAATGTGGCCTTTTCTTGTGTCAGTATAAACCGATCTTGCGCACACAGACAGGCTCAAATTGGCCGTGTCTGCATGTACAGCAGGCACACGTTGGGCATGGTGTCCATGGTAACGTTAATGTGCAAAATACTGCTGTTCTTTGCGCTCTAGACCATCCTTTGCTCTTCACCATCCTCTGTCAACCAAGGGCATTGTTGTCTGGAATTCTTTACCTCACATCATGTCACATGATGACACAGTTACAGTATGAATTTATTCAGTTTTCTATTTTTATCATAGTAATTCAAGGGATGGTCAACTAACTGACTAATCAAAAAAACACTTAATCGATCAGTGAGGTCCGCCTCAACCTAAGTTTTAATATAATAATTCCTTTTTGCGACCTAAAGAAGACCGAGTTGACCGACCAATCAAATGGTTTGACTTCATTGTATCATTAATTACTCAAGGTTGCAGGTGTGTGTCAGAGAGGTCACAGGATCACCGCAGGGCCGATGTGAATGTCACGACTAACATGATGAACAGGCACTTAAACTGACACAAACACGCTTGCACTCTGCTCTCAGTTAAGGCTAGTTTCATTCATAAGAAATTGGCCTCCTAAACTTAAAACTGAAGGAATGGTTTACCTTTTATCCAAAATAATGTTTTTTTCCAAAAAGATTAAAATAGTTTGACGTCTCATTTTCAGTGTGTTTTGGTAAGTTAGGGAATAATTTTTTTTTTCCAGCTTTTGTCATATTACTGTAATTAAATGCCACACTTGTTTCAAACAGTAATTGTTTTTCAATGTCGATGTTGTACTTCAGTCATGTTTGACTTTTTCATGATTGTCAACTGATTGACTAGTCCAACACCCAACCAGTCATTTAGTGAGGTCAAATAATGATCAACAAAGATCTAATAAATGTTTAATTCTGAATTCTTTCCGGATTCTTTTTTCTTTCTATTTGAATTTCTTTCTTACTTTATTTTCTGACATTTTTCTGATTTTTTTCTTTTCTTACTGATTTTGTTTCTTTCTTTCTGAATATATTTCTCTTTTTTTCTTTCTGAATGTCTTTCTTTGTGTTTGTTTGTTTCTTTCTGAATTTCTTTCGATTTTCTTTTCAATTTCTTGACTTTTTTTATTTCCTTCTGAACTTCTAAAAAATGTATTTCGTCCGTTTTCATTCACTATACACAGCCATACACATGCGGACAGATTTCTTGGGGCATTGCATTGTAAGTCTAGTTTAAAATAGACCAAAAATATTTCTCAAGAACTCTGTGTTCTTTCAATTTGACAATCTTTAACTAACTCTAATAGTTGTTTGGACAGTAAAAAGGAGACCCACATGAAATGCAGTCACGCTGCCTGTAGTTCCGAATAGTTTGAGTCTTCATTCTTGTCCTCTACAAATCAGAGATGCTGTACCGAAGTGTAGATTAATACATTCATCATTGACCAGTCGTGACACACACGTCACTTTTGTACGTTTGTATGTTTGGTCTTCCCCACCAGTGAGTGTGATTAAGTGAGGGCTGATCATACACACACACTCTCTTCCACCCACTATAGCTGTGTGATGTGACGTATTCTTCTCTCTTTATCTGGCAGCAGCGTGAAGCAGTCACCTCCTGGCATCTTCCGTTTGGTCCTGCTGTCATCAACACCATCAGACTGACAGCGAGAGATCGTGTGTGTGTAAACAGTGTTATCCCGCCTCGTTCCTGTTACGATAGGAGCCCACACACTCGCACTATTTTTTTCACTGCTTCCCATGCTCCCTGTCCAGCTTTTTCTCATACACACACACACAATCTCTTGCGCCTCCTTTTTTATCTTTTTCCTCGTTTACATTTATGTTGGAGTGTCTGGAACACGTGCGGTTTGTTTATAACGGAAATCTCACTCCCCCTTTCCCCCCTCGACTTATGGTGTGTGTGTTATTTCTCTATCTTTTCCGTGCACACACACACACACACACACACACACACACGGATCTGAGGACAAGGGGGTGAAAACCAAGCGGATTACAAAGCCAGTTTAATCTGGCTAAGGCACAGAGGGAATTTTCTCTCCCTTTTGCTGTCCCCCCTCCATCGCTCTCTCCCTCTTTCTCCTCTGATGGTGACAGAGAAGGTGACTGAGGAGCAGAGGCTCTGATTGGTTCAATTACGGTACAGATGAGCCGGCCAGATGCAAGCAAAAGTCATCCGTTATCTCGCACAAGACCTCCCAGCCCCTGCATTATCATCCATTAATGCGCTCACTTGATATTCACGCAGGAGTTATTGCTTCAGACTCGCAGAAGGGAAATGGAGTGACTTGGCTGAGCTATTTTACCTCGCTTTACCTCGGCACTGGACACCTGAGGGGCGCAAATGACTGTTTGAGGTATCACGGTTTATGTAATGGAGGTCTAAATGATAGTCTGAAGTCAGCGGACAAAGACATCTGTTATTTTTCCTCAGGCCAGACCGCCTCCTCCTCCTCCTCCTCCTCTTCTGTTCTCGATTCGTGTGTTTCAGAGTTTAAAGTGACATCTCTCATGTCCTGTTATGACATATCGCTCCCTTAAACCAGAGCAGGAAACCCCCTTTTGTTCTAGCAACCGACTTCTGTTAGCTACTGGAAACAGACGCATTGAACTTCTGGAGTGAGAGCGCACAAGTTTACAGGGTGTAAGCCGATCAAACTATGCCATTTTTGACAGCATGGCAGAGTTTGATATGTGATCTGACTGGATTGGAGTACTAATGATACTTTACGATGACACTCTTTCATCACTAGTGTGTTTTGCTGTCTCATTTCCTATCCGTCATCCATGGCAAAGTAGGATTTTCTCACTAATGGTTGATGCTAATTGGCAAGACAATTTACTAAATAGCTGTGCTAGTCTGTCGTATCACTCTACTGTCTTCTTATTCCTGCATAATAAAAGCTCAAAATTAATGTTTAATGTCCATTTATTTATTTATTAGATAAGTTGGTGTGATACAAGCAGGATAATGTTCAGTCAGCGGATCATTATCTTAAAAAAAAAAAACCCTGTATTGCATATTTAGAATTTGATCAAAGAAATATATATATATATATATATATATATATATATATATATGTATGTGTGTGTGTGTGTGTGTGTGTATATCAACAGTCATTTACTCCAGCTTTCTATAAATATTACTAAAATAAACAAGTAATTCACATTATTAACATTTATTTTACTCAATATTTACTCTAGTTTACTAAAATATTCACAGAAAATGTGCATTATGCATTGACAAAGTCAGGAGTAGCACTTAATTGGCCAAGTCAATAAGCCCAAATTAGCCAAATATTGGCCATACCAATACAGTTAGTTTCTTCTTTCCTTCTTACTTTCTGTTTTTCACACACTCTTTTTTTTCCTTCTTCTTCTTCTTCTTTTCTCACTGTTTTATCCCTCTATTTCCCCCCTCTGCCTCCTTGATCTGGGATGCTTGGGGGACAGGGTGCAGACAGGACCTGTCTCCATGGCAACAGCTTCTGCAAGCTGCTGACACCCATCCCCTGTTGGCAAGGGGGGGGGGTGTTCGATAGGGGGAGGGAGAAAGGAAGAGAGGGAAGGGTAGAGGCAAGCGACACTATTCCTTCTCTTGGGACTCGGCGGCCTGTGCGTTCTCTCACAGAATTAGCATAGAGCAGGAAGGGGGAGGGAGAGCTTGGAATTTTCTTAGTTGTGTGTGTGTGTGTGTAAGAGAGTGTGTTGGAGGTACGTCTCTCCCCAGGGTCTTAAAGTCTGTGGTTTTAGGTCAGACTGTTGCCTGGAGGTTTGCACTGTCATTGTGTTGTATTATTTTTAAGTCATCATGGCCCTTTTAAAAATATACAGTGGTAACCATTGTTTCTGCAAGATGTTATTGTTAAAGTTATTTTAACTAAAACTTGAGAGAGATCATTATTATTTCTTATTAATAAATATATACTGTTCAAAAGTTTGGGGTCAGTAATAATAAAAAAAGCTCTCTTATGGTCTTATAGTCATCTTATGGATGCATTTATTTAATTATCAAAAATACAATAAAACCTGAAATTTTGTGAAATATTACAATTTAAATATGATCCTTCAGAAGTCATTTGAATATGCTGATTTGGTGCTCAAGAAACATTTCCTATTATGATCAATGTTGAAAACGTTTTTTTATTTTTTTTTATTTTATGGAAACCATGATTTTGTTTCATGATTATTTGATGAATAGAAAATAACATTTATTTGAAACAGAATTTTTTTCTAACAACGTAACTATCAATTTAAAAAATCTAATCGTACTAACTTCAAACTTTTGAATTGTAATATAATATAATATATTTTTTATTATATTAACACTTTTCTACTTTATTGGTTCTGTTTTGTTGTTTTTATTGTTGTTATTATTTTTATTATATAAAATATTTATAGTGAATGTCAAAGTATAAACCAAATTAATAATTGTTTCTGATCCGATCTTAAATGTAACAATATTCAGCCATTAAGAAACAATTTAGGTTAGTCACTATTATAATTAACAAAATCTCCCAAAAAAAATCATAAAGCTTCTTGCACTGAGATTCCATGCAAATTTATTATGATTTTCCAGATGGAATAACTGCAATATTGATGTTGTGGCAGTAACTATGGTTATTATGGTAACATTTAGTAAAGGCAAAGTTTCCCAGTTTGAGGAAAAAAACATTTCTTAAAAACATGCTTTTATAATGAAAATGGGAAAATTTTTGTATGTTGTATTGAGAATACACTCTTAAAATGATTTGTAGCTTTGTGCATCTAGCAACGTACCCTGTAATGGCAGTGTGTCAGCATAGACATGATTACAAATGACATGGAAGTTCCTTTAAACGTTCAAAGTGTGCGTGCATGAGCTATAGCTCAAATCAGATCCAGAAGTTGGATGGAAAAGGAGCGTCGACCGTAGGGGAGGGGTTAAACATCTAAAGGAAAACAGAGATCACTCTAAATGTATAGTTAATGCCTAACACACCCTACAACACTCTCAGACACACACACTTTTGCTTATCGTTGCATAACGCTGTCTTAAGCACCAGCACAGCAGATGAGAGAGAGAGAGAGAGAGAGAGCGAGAGAGAGGGATGAAATTCCATGACATTGAGGGAGTGATAAAGCTGTATGTGCTGTGGTGTTTGGCATGGCCTGCAGGGAAATTTTGATGTGTGTTGTTATTTATTCATGGAGACGCTGGTGCAGGTTGCCCCAATGACATGCAAGTGCCTGTTCGCGAGCTGCCAGATGCCAAGAGGAAGCCCTGACAACTTTATTCGACTGCACACTCTTTATCTGCAGCATCTGATCAGGGCCAAAGCAGATTTAAATGCCACACGTTTGTTCTAAAATTATTTAGTATTTTTTAAAAGAAATTATGGAACTGCTCACCCAATAATGAAGATCGGTCATCATTTACTCACCCTCATGCCATTCTGACTGACTTTCTTCTGTAGAACACAAAATAAGATTGTATTTTTCCCCCCGTACAGTTAATGGGGTAAAAAAAAAAAACTCCTTTGGGGTTTCACAGGAAAAAGAAAGTTGTCATACAGATTTGGAATAACATAAGGGTGAGTAAATGATTTTTTTATTTTTGGATGAACTGTCTCTTTAAATAAAGCATGTTGATTAATTCTGTTTAGCAATATAATTCGATTATGTCAATTAATGAGGTAATTTAATTTATTTACTGGCAGGTCATACAACATGGAAGGCAGGGAAGTGTATTTGCTGCAGAGCGCCCCCTATTGCTTTCAGCTCTATATTACAGGCAGACAGTTTCATAGACCACCAGTAGCATCTGTATAGCTTGAGATGTTTATGTCTGCTTTCCTGTCAGTCCATCCTCTGAGCTCTTGCACTCTTTACGGGTTGAGATCCGACTTTACACTGGATTAAGAGATGTTGTGGCCGGTTGTTTATCTGACCTGTGTGCTCGCACCCTGCTGAGGACATGAGTGAAAAGCTAGCTTGGAGCACGCAGGAGGTTCCACACAAAAACCGGTCACTCGAAATGTGTGCTTGTCTAAATGATTTTGTTCATAGTGAGGTCTTTGTAGTTCAAGCAAGGCTGAAGTGAGCAAGTGTAGCAAAATCTGTACCATTTGAATGCCAGTGGGGAGTGAACATGTGAAGAATAGCTGATCGCCAAAAAAGTTTGTTTATTGTGTTTGTGATATTGTGAACCTAATGAAGAAGTCTTCCTCTCCTATAACTTGTTTTGCCTGTCTGCTTATTTGAGAAGTTTCTTGAAATGCCCTTCTGTACTGTACTGCCCTAATGTACTGTAGTTCAGTTTGTTTATATGGGATTGGTCATAACTTTGCTTCTTAATAAAAGGATTTTGGTTGTGGCAAGGGAGTGAGAAGACACAACATTTTAAATCTGCTCCCATTTATAATCTTATATCCCAAATGCCCACAGTGTTCACCCATATTTATTTACAGTAGCGGCTCGTTGTGTCGCTTCAAAAGTGTGAGGAGGATCTGTTGCACGTTTGGGCCCAGGTCAGTGTGTAAGGAGGAGTGTGCCTGCCAAAGTCTTTTGGGTGACAAAAATTAGTTTGGTTGGCTAATTCTAATGTGTTAGTTTTATATGCGTCACATTTTTTTTTTTCTCTCTCTCTCTCTCTCTCTCTATCTCTTACACAGTGGCTCAGTCATACCTTGGTTTAGTATGGCATAGGGTGTCACTATACCAAAATTTCAGTAGTCAGTTTAAATACCTGTGAAATTAAATGATACCGTGATGCTGTAGTTGTTGAACATGAAAGTTAAATGTTGATATAAATAAAAAATTCTATCAAAACAGTGACATGTAACCTTCAAGTATTACTTAATTAGATATTTCTTCACATTTTTAGTTAAAAAGATATTAAGAGCAGTTGAGTAGTTTTCTTTTCTTTTTTGGCACTGTTGTTTGATTTAATATTATCAACATAATTTACATGAGCAGGTCTTTAAAGTTTCATTTACATAGAGAAATGCACAAATCCAGTATTTCAACTTTTTATGTGATATTTGTTTTTTTTGAGTTGTTGTTTTTTTTGTCAAGTTTGAATGCATGGACTTTTATTTATTTTTTAATATCGATTTGGTAACAAAGTACCAGTACTTTTGAAATCATTGTAGCTGTCGGCACTGATAGCCTCAAGGCAGCACGCTGACATATAGCTCGGTTGCACTACTGGCGTCCTGAGTTCGAGTCCCGGCTCATGGACCTTTCCTGATCCCACCCCCATCTCTTTCTCCCCCTTCGCTGCCGGTCAACACTTACTGTCCTATCAAAATAAAGGCAAAACAGCCCAAAATAAATATTAAAAATCATTGTAGCTTTGTACACTGCATGGCTCTTATTTATAAAAGTTATTAATTGTTATTTGAAATTCTGTTTATGGATCATTTATCATGCACTACTATTCAGAGGCTTGTTTTTTTATTAATGCAATTAATTAATGCATTTTATTTTCATGCATTCAATTGATTAGAAAAGTTTTCACAAAAATATTAAGCAGCATAACTGTTTTTAATAACAACAAATGTTTCTTGAGCAGAAGATCATACCATTCTAATGTGTTAGTTTTATATGCGTCACATTTTTTTTTTTCTCTCTCTCTCTCTCTCTCTCTATCTCTTACACAGTGGCTCAGTCATACCTTGGTTTAGTATGGCATAGGGTGTCACTATACCAAAATTTCAGTAGTCAGTTTAAATACCTGTGAAATTAAATGATACCGTGATGCTGTAGTTGTTGAACATGAAAGTTAAATGTTGATATAAATAAAAAATTCTATCAAAACAGTGACATGTAACCTTCAAGTATTACTTAATTAGATATTTCTTCACATTTTTAGTTAAAAAGATATTAAGAGCAGTTGAGTAGTTTTCTTTTCTTTTTTGGCACTGTTGTTTGATTTAATATTATCAACATAATTTACATTAGCAGGTCTTTAAAGTTTCATTTACATAGAGAAATGCACAAATCCAGTATTTCAACTTTTTATGTGATATTTGTTGTTTTTTTTGTCAAGTTTGAATGCATGGACTTTTATTTATTTTTTAATATCGATTTGGTAACAAAGTACCAGTACTTTTGAAATCATTGTAGCTGTCGGCACTGATAGCCTCAAGGCAGCACGCTGACATATAGCTCGGTTGCACTACTGGCGTCCTGAGTTCGAGTCCCGGCTCATGGACCTTTCCTGATCCCACCCCCATCTCTTTCTCCCACTTCGCTGCCGGTCAACACTTACTGTCCTATCAAAATAAAGGCAAAACAGCCCAAAATAAATATTAAAAATCATTGTAGCTTTGTACACTGCATGGCTCTTATTTATAAAAGTTATTAATTGTTATTTGAAATTCTGTTTATGGATCATTTATCATGCACTACTATTCAGAGGCTTGTTTTTTTATTAATGCAATTAATTAATGCATTTTATTTTCATGCATTCAATTGATTAGAAAAGTTTTCACAAAAATATTAAGCAGCATAACTGTTTTTAATAACAACAAATGTTTCTTGAGCAGAAGATCATACCAACCCCACATTTTTTTGTAATTATTTAAAAAATGTGATTATTTATATATATATATATATATATATATATATATATACACACACACTGTATATTGTCCAAACCCCAGTCATACATCTGTATGTCAGTCGGTAGAATACATGTACAGCCAAACACATCATGCGTTCACTTCTTTGGCTGTGGATTAAGGGAACGAGTAGTGTTACTGTATATAATATGCCTTATTTTAGTCCTCCCTTGTATCTTTAAGCTGGGGCATTGCCTGTAACTCTCCCTGCAGCTGCGAGTTTAAAAGTGCACTGCCTTATTTTGCATTGCGGATTTTCCGCGGGCCAAAAGGTGTGCTCCGAGGTGCTGTCGACCCGCTCATACCCGGGTCACAGAGGAATCGGACACTGTGAGCGCACACCAGAAACTCCTTGGTGCTCTCCCTGTACTGTTCTCCATCCCTCTCCTGTTTCTCTTTTGCATAACTGCTTTCCTCCCCCTCCCTCCCTCCCTCTCAGTGCCTAATTAATGGCATTAATTATCTCCAATTAGCAGTGTGGTCTTGGCAGCCGCTTCTGTCCCCTCATTTCTTTTGTTTCACAGAGGTCTGTGACACAGTATTCTCCCTGTGGGGCTGTCACTGGCCTAATGAAAGGCTACAAGGCCTGGCTTTCACCTCTCTTTCTCTCTCTCGTTCTGTTAGAGTACTTCAGCACGTTAGCCTCATTATCAATAGTTCACAGTGCCGGAGTTAAGTTTGCCGAGACGGATCTGCTGTGTGTTTTCCCACACAGGTGTTTGTCTCTGTCTTATCTGTGAAAGGTGAGAGCGAGTGGGTCAGCGCTCACCGGCATGTGCGGCTCATGTGAACGGACACGCTCTGGGATATCTGTGTGTTTGTGTTAAATCGGTTTCCAGGCCGCAGGTCTGAGCTGAACGTAATGACCCGATGAACGTGCTTTGGCTCAGAAAGACAGCTTTGGTTAACCTGCTGTCACTAGTCCAATTATCACATTATAAAGTAATATGTCAGCGACTGTTTTGCAGAAGATCGTCAGCATGGGATGCTTGTGTTTCCATTTGACAAAGCTTGTGAGGATTGTATTTGTGTTGACGAACATGAAAGCAGTAAAGATGAGGATGGTGTCTCTCAGGTTTTAAAATATTTCAAAGGACATTCACAAGCTATGGGAATTTGGTGGCTAGTTTTTGTTGGTGTAAGTTAATGCTACTTTTTCCCCTTTCTTTCTTTTTCCTGGGTTTTACCGTAGTGCGGCAACAACAAAAAAATATAACAACAAATATAAGTTTGGAAAACGTTTTATGTTATTACTATGAATGTTTGTAATATTCCCCTTTCTTTCTTTTTCCTGGGTTTTACCGTAGTGCGGCAACAACAAAAAAATATAACAACAAATATGAGTTTGGAAAACGTTTTATGTTATTACTATGAATGTTTGTAATATTACTTGTTACTTGTGTATTACTTGTGTATTTTTTATAAATAAACATGTATTATATATGTTATTATATAGATGGATAGATAGTAAAAAGAATTATAATAAATAAATGAGGATTTTTTAATCCATTATTATAATCAGAAGTTGTATCTATAACTATTATTTAATAAACCTGAGGTAACATGAACTAATAATGAACAGTAATTTTTTTTAACTAATGTTAAGAAAGTAAAAAAAAAAAAAAAACTATAAGAAATGTTTAGCTTATTGTTATTTAATGTTAGTTTAGTGCCTCGAATTAATTACCCCCACTGTTGCCAAGTATGCATTTTTCATGCAGAATTGGGATACATTTATACTTTTGCCACGGGTTGTTTTTTAGTCTGCTGGCTGAAGCAAAATCACCCAACCCCACCCCCCTCCGGAACACGATTTCGACTGAGGTGGAACCCCCCTGAATGCGATTTTGGGGCAATTTTGGTAATCAATTTTTCCCGGACAGTGATTAGGCTAATTTTGAGTAGCAATTGGGCTGGTTTTGTTACACAGACCTGGCAACCATGATTATCCTCTCCTCATAAATTCTACTACAATTTTTTTCTTTATTGACCTATGACTTATAATTAAAAACAAACATTTTAAACAGACTAGAGAAAGAAGATTACAAATTTTCAGCAGAGATGACCTCTTGAAATCATTTTTAGGCCTCCAGAGTTCACAAACAGAAATGATTTAAGTTCCTGCTAGCTCTGTGCTTGGATAAGCTTTAGTTAGTGGACTAGCCTCACCTCACAACTGACTTTCACTTTCCTTCACACCTTCTTACACACGCACATCTCCCATTCAGTTAACCACACATCTGTCTGCAGCTTGATTATGCATGCAGGTCTCTCCAGCTAATCTTTATAGACTCAACTCCAGCTACACTGGAGAACACGAGAGAGATGGGAACAGAGTAAAAGGGACGAGAGACACACGGGAATGAGAGAAAAGCAGGGATATGGAAGCCACCGGAGAGAATGCCATCAGGAGAGAGTTGTACAGCTGCTCAGAGGTCCATCCTCAAAGAAGAGTGTATTTACAGGAGTAAGTCATATAGGGATGCCTCAGGTCCCACTACTCTGCCCGATAACATTTAGATATTTGAATTTTTCATTTTTAGTTTTAATTGACTGAACTTCAGGTTGAAATAAATGTAAATGAATGAGAGAAGCAGCCTTTGTGGTCTTTTTATCAAGCGGCAGTACTTTACAAATCCTGGATTGAATTTTTCAAGTCAAAATTTTTTATTTTAAATTCTCACATGAACATTTATGGGCACCAGTCAGAGCAAGTATGTGAGAAGGCAAAATTATTTATTATTTTTTAATTATAATTTAAATATATATATATATATATATATATATATATATATATATATTAGTTTTTTGTATTTTTATATTATATATAATTGTTTTAAATTATATTATATATAGGCTATTTTTATTTTATATATATATATATATATATATATATTTTAGTATTTCGTTTCTTTTATTATTCTCACGCTTAGTAAATGCTGAGGTATGTGAATATGGTAGTCATACAATACCATGGTGTTTCTGTCTGATACTCATAATATACCATGGTACAAACTCAGTACTTTTTATCAGAGCCACGTGTGTCTATTTTCTCAAGCACTGGTTGTCGAAAATTTGTTCTGTTGTTGAGATTTTAAAAAGTGTTTATGCGAACATGCTCAAGTGTTTGTTTACTTGTGTAGCGGGTATTGAGTACCCTGCCGAAGCGTAATACCCGAGAGAGCATGTTGTGTGTGTATGTTTATGTTTACATGAGTACTGTTATCTAGTGGCTGGTGTAGAGGTGTGTATACCGAAATGAGCTGCTGTTTAATGGCTTGATGAGATGATGGCAGTAATCAGTGAGAAACGAGACGAGCGCTGAAAAGCTTGGTCCCTCCCTTCTCACACACGCATGCACACACTCTCCCTACTGGCAGATGATTGACGGCCTGAGGGTTTTAATGGCACTGTAGAGGGAGAGCTGAGATCGGGGTTGTCATGGCAACAAGGCAAAGGAGGCCTCCTTCTCCCCCTCTTCTTCACTCTTTTTATGCACCTGAACAGAGCAGCATCTTACTTGCAGGACTCGGTTTACTCACACACACACACACACACACACACACTCTGCAGTTCTCGTGTCCCTTCCCTCTGTCCGCAGTATACACAGCTCTTTGTGTGTTTAAGCGTGTGCGTGTGTGTATGAAGCCATATCTAGCCACCGCAGTCTCTCTCTCTCCTCGTAAAAGAGCTGGAGCCCGAGCGCTAATACTCTCCGGTCGCCCCGGGTTACGGTTCACTACACGCCCCCTGTACTGCTCTGTTAGCTGGGATTGGTTGGGTTGGCGAGGGGGGACTGAGTGTGAGTGTGTGTGTGTGTGTGTGTGTGTATGGCACAGGGGGTGATGCTGTATAACAGCTCTATAAGAGCCACAGATCTCAAGGTGGAACAGGCAACCAGACACTGTTCACAGACACTCACCTCCCCTGAGTATTTGATCGGTACCAGCTGCCAGTATCTCAACGTGTGTGTGTGTGAGTATGTGTTTAGGAGCAAACTCTACCTCAGTCTTAGTACTTGCCTGCCTCTTGAGTGTGTTTGCAGGTGTTGTAGCAGCACGACATAAGCTGAGAAGATTATTTCTTGACATTTTTCAACCTTTTGTCAAAGTTTTTTTTTCCTCTCAAAAAGAGGAGATATTTTTTCCAATCATTTAGTATTGCCATGTATTTTCAAAAAATTGTATACATTTTATAAGTAAAATACAGCAAAAAAATAATAAACTCCTTACTAGTGGTCGACCGATATATCGGCCTATATTTGGCATTTTTTAAATATCGGCATCGGCCGATTAGTTTTCCTGTTTGACCGATGCGTTCGAGGCAGGACTTTTAATTTGGTGGCACAGTGCTCACATTCTCCCTCTTGTTCGCCGTCGTCGTTAACAGTTCTGTCTAATACGGATAGAAGTCTGTCTAATAATCAGATAGAACGGTTAAACAAAGGAGTTAAAATGCATACGAAAAGTATTATAACAGTTGCTTTTATATTATTAGTAATAGAAAGGCAAACATTATAATACGCTCTTGTTTGCAGTCAGCATTCAGCAAATATGCATTTAAATCATTTGAACAAATCTTTGAATGACTAATGAACATTTAATTTCACAAAGCCTGCAAACTTAGTCGGATCCAGTTGTGAGATCTTGTGAAGTGTGCATTTACATCCTGCATGATCGCGTGTTCTCTGCGTGACGGTCGATCCGTGTGATTTGAATGCGGACAGGAGGAAAGTTCAGCATCACTGGAGATGCATGATCGACAAACATTAAACTCGTGATTTCAAATTATGCTGCGCTTTATGCATTTGCCCACTGCCATATTTATGTCATTTCCACTGTGTGCTGTATGTAAAATGAGTGTTACCTTGACTTTATTTGAAAAAATATGATTCCCAGAATACTGAGTGCCCTGTTGGTTACAGTGTTTACTTCCTTTTATATTATATTTTTTATTAAATATTTATTTATTTGTGAAAAATACTTTGTCATCTAAAGTATAAGTATGTTTATTTAACAAATTTATTTTTTAATCCATTTTCAAATGATTTCAAATTTCTTAAACATTAAATAAAATGATTTGGCTTTATATCGGCCATCGGCCACCCTGCTTTCCAAGATATCGGCATCGGCTGTCAAAAAAACAATATCGGTCGACCACTACTCCTTACCCACAAGTGGTTATTTTATGTATATTGACTGATTTTTTTTCCTTCCATATTTTTTGTGACATACATCTAGCTAAAAAGAGTTATGGGGAAAACTTAAGTTCCTCAGTTGTAGATTGGATGGAGGCTGAACTGAATGTGACCTTCCAGTCTGACATAAGTTAACAGAAAGAAGACTCTAGTTTTCACCATTTTTTTAAATGAAAAATTAGGAGGTCAAAAATATAGTAAAAAAAAGGAAACGTATGCATGGATAAATCATTCACAATAAGATCTATAACATTTGTTTAAAAAATAGATAAGGTGAATTATAATTTTGTCACAACTTGAAAATTTGTTTTTAAAAGATGATGCAAACAAATCAGCGAATCATATTTTTTAATTAATTTAAAATGACAGGTTGAACTAATTCACAGAAATTAATCGACCTTGCCAAATCTAATGGCACTTTTTCTACTGAAGTCTGAATTACTGTCTTAGCGCTGTCATGCTTTTGAGAAAAAAGACAAGGAGGAATTGTGAAACTAGTCTAATGACATGGTCTTTAATGGCCTAATAAAAAGCACATTAAAATCATCACAATGTTGCTTCATTTTATATTACCAGCAAAATCATTTTCAATATTTAAAATATTTCAGGGACTTCTGTTAACATCTGAGTGATGGTGCAAATGAATCAATGAATCATAGTTTTGAAACGATTCATTTCAATTGACAATTAAATGAATTGATTAATTGAAATGGCCAATTTAATTTCAATTACGTTAACTGCTTCACAGAAATGAATCAACTTTAGAAGCCGTTTTGCTACTTGAAGTTTTGTCATTAAAGCAACATTTTTTGATGTTAATTGGTAGGAAACATAATTGCCAAATAAAAAGCACATTAAAGTAATTAGTAGTGTTGCTTTATTTTATATCAGCAGCAAAATCCTTGAGTATTTCATATATTAGCCTTCCCCAGTGTTTGTGTTTGTGGATTAAATGGGAGGAGCCGTTCTAAATAAGCTCCGCCCACTGACCCCAAGGGTAATGTGTGTGAGAGAGAGGCTGTGTGAGTTTGTGTATGTGTGTGTTTGAGGTCAGAGGCGGCTGTAGAGAGGTTTGAGTTACAGCAGGGGGAGGGAGTGTGTGAGCCGACTGCCTGCTCTTGCTTTTTAATCCTCCCTCTTTTTTTCTTTTTCTTACTTTCTCCTTTATCTTCCCTCCTTTCCCTCCTTGTTTAGTCTCTTTTTCACTCACACATACACTGACGCACACAATGTGCCTCATCTCCTTCTCTTTCTCCGATAGAACAGGGCAGACTGGCAAACACACAAGCTCCCAGCAGCAGACCGTTAAAGAGGTTTGAAAGAGGGAACGGGGCCAATGGAGGAAAGGGGCCCCAGTCTCTAAGTGTTCCACTAGCTCAGGAGATTCCACTTGAGGCTCCTCTCACTCTGTTTGCTTGTTTTATGCCCCTTTTATGAGGGGAAGTATGTACACAGATACACAAGAACCGAGCTGTAGTGCAGGCGTTTTTCTGATGCAAATAAACGTCTCGTGTTAACACTCTTTGAGTTGAATGTGTGGGTTTACAGAGAGTGATCTTACTTGTATAATTGCACACTGACACTTTGCACTCTGCTCTGTTTAAGAGCAATGTAGTGAGATTGTATATCTAAAAGCTTTGTTTGCTGCAATTAAACAAGCTGCAAATTCTGCCTGTTTTGTTTCTTTATGGTCTGCGTTGTATTGTATCTGCTCACTATGTTTGTCTTGTAAGGCAGCTGAAAAAAAACTTTAATTTCTTCTCATGCTATGGATAAATAATGTGTATTGATTTGATTGAAAAATGCAATAAGTATTATTACAATTTAAAATAACTTTTCTGTTCAGTTAGTATTTAATAAATATATTTTAAGGTTTATTGCTATGATGCCAAAACTTTTAGCTATGTGCAAAATATTTATTGTGGAAAACGTGAGACTTTTTTTAGGATTCTTTGATGAATTAAAAGTAAAAAAAAAAAAAAAACAGAATATATTTAAAATATAACTATTTTTATATTCTATAAATAAAATCTATATTCTATATGAAATCTATAAAATAATCTATATTAGTGTTAAGAATAATAGTAGAAATGTCAATAATATTTTATTTTAACTTTCTTTTTTTGTTTGATCAAAATTATAATTTATAAAAATAAGTTAACCCCTCTAATTTTATTTACCAACTAAAACAATATTCCCTTTCAAGTAAAACATTTGGAACAGAAAATGAAAAATAAATGTAATATTACTTAATAAAATGCCAGTTTTTAATGTTAGACATGCCAAAAATAGCGTCAAAAATATTTTGATAAAAGAAAATTAACTAATATAGTTTATCTTTACAAATTGTGCATTTGATATTTTTATCCAATATATGAAGATACATGTAAACATGAAATTTACTGCATAACACAAACTACCCAGATATCAGCATCAGGGTTTGAAAAACATTTGATACAATATTGTTATTGATGGACCAAACAATGCTCTATAAATCATGTCACGTCGAAATCAAAGTAGCATTCGTGTAATATTAGTATTGTATCAGGGTTGTCTAATATCTATGCTAACTTGTTCTCTCTGTCTATTTCCTAGAGTGCAGCAGCAGCCCCCAGCCCCGTAATGGGCAACATGCCCCCCAATGACGGCATGCCGAGCGGACCAATGCCCCCTGGTTTCTTTCAGGTAAGCACAGCTGGTTTCAATCTCTTCCTTGCCTTCTTTTCCATTCATCACCCTGTCACATCTGCGCTCCATTCATTCATTCATTCAGTCTCTCTCATTCTGTGTGCGCGTGGGCTGCTGGTGGGTCTGTCTGTGGCTGTGGGCGGCTTGACAGCAGCCTGGAGCTCTGCTGTCTGTGTGAGATCATTCTGAACTTCAGTTTTTTTCCAGATCAGGCTTCTTAATCAGTGATGTCTGTACAGGAATATTGAGGTTAAACTAGATTTTATTTGTTTCCGAAGAAAATGTGAGTGCCTGTGGAAACATTGCTGCCATTATGCTATGGCGTTGCTTTGCAGTTGCTAAGGAGTTCTGAGTGTTTTTAATTGTTGCTAGGTGGTTACTTGCTGACACAAGTCAAAATAAGCCAAGTCTTTATGATATTCTGTTCACTAGATATGGTCCCTCCCTTCATTCTTGTTTATTCACCCGTTTTATTGTCCGCCAGATTAAAAGTTGTTCTCAAGCCACTTGATTTGAGTTGCCATACGTGTGTGTAATACAAACAGTGCAAAAACGTACAATTTTTAGTAGTGATGCCTGATATATCGGTACCATGCTATCTCCATTTCTAGAGTTTTTTTTATATTTATTATTATTTAATGGAATTGGCTGATATTGGATGTTTAAAGATGTAACTGATTTCTCTTATTTTTACATTTAGATGACCTTTTCTGTCATCTAAAACTAACCTAAAGTTCATCTTTAAAAACACCAATAAAACTCTCAAAATGAACATCCATTTTCACATTGTGTATTATAATGTCGTCTAAATTCTCAAAAAAAAAAAAAAAAAAAAAAAAAACTGCAGCATTTTTTTTTTATAACTATTAATTTTACTTTATGTGTCTTTATTTTGTAACTTTTTTAGGCAAAAATATTTTATGTATTCTATATAATTATATATAATTTTAGTAGAATTTTAATATTGGCCATTTATCAGCTATCGGCCATAAGATGAAAATAATTTAACAAGTTATTGGTAACGCCCAGTATTTGAATATTGGTGCATCGATAATAATTAGTGGCTTCTTCAAATCTCTAATATTCAGTATCTCTAATCTTCAGAGCACTAGTAATGGTGATAATAATTATAACATGCTCAGACGTTAGTTTTTCATCTAAATTTCCTCCACTTGTCGTGAGGTGAGGTTTTGGATATATTGGGTTTCTAGAGGTTTTTTTCTTTTTATTCCCATTTCCGTGTGTTTACATGAAATGTCCCGTTCAGATAATCACATACAAGTATGGACACTCGTAGCCTCATAATCAAACATGCTTGTACACATCCACAGCCCTTCCCATGATGCAGCGGGGGTGGTGGAGCATTTGCTCAGTGATGGACAGGCCTGGCATTTGGCAGTGTTAGTGATAAGGTTGAACCGAGGGAGGAGACGCTTTCTACGGCTGTCTGGAATCTCTGCTGAATGGGGAGGGAAGGGTTGGGAGAGCAATAGAGGGGAAGGTTTGAGGAGAAGGAGGGTGCAGAGAGGTGCGGAGGAGATTTTTGGAAAAGCAGAATAGTGCTATTTATATCAGCTCAGCGCTGGGGGAGGGAGAGAAGAGGTGTGAGGTGTTCTGTTCTGTGTTTGCTGTTCCTGAGATTGGTTACTTTCTACCACATCATTGAGAGAACAGGACTGTGTGGGTTTGGGTTCATTCATCTGTTTACTAGGGATGCACAATATAAAAGTTTTACCTCATACGGCAGATACATTTTTTGCTATAGCAGATAACTGATACAGTAGCTGAGAGTATGATCCATGCATGCTATGCTGTTGATTAAATAAAAACAGTGCTTCAATCCAGGATTTTATATGATTCTAGTCAAATTAGGAATCAAAATTAATATACATTAGAATATACATAATATACTATCTTTAAAGTACATTGGCATACCGTGTAAATTTCATGTCTAAAAATCTAAAGGGACCTAAAGTCTTAAAAATACTTAGTCTTTTCTGATTTAATGTACACTTTCAAAGAGTATTTATTTTTATTTTTTTACATGTTTTTTTTTAAATAATGCTAAAATTAATATAAAATATAAATATTTGATAAACTATGCAAAAATATGGCAGCTAACTTGTGGAAGCTAAAAGTTTGAAGTAGAAAAATAAATAGAAATAAGATAGCTAAATAGAACAAATAAATCTATATTTATATATACAATGAGAAAAACAAAATAAAAATTTTAACTCTAAAAATAAAAGCTAATTAAAAATTATTAAAT
>NW_015505288.1:842056-845080 GCF_001515645.1 Sinocyclocheilus grahami | reverse complement strand
AGTCAGCATATTAGAATGATTTCTAGAGGATCATGTGACACTGAAGACTTAATATTGGTTTTTGAAAATGCAGCTTTGTCATCACAAGAATAAATGACATTTTAAAATATATTAGAATAGAAAATATATTGTAATGTAAAGATACCACTATTTTTTTCTGTATTTTTGATCAAATAAATGCAGCCTAGGCAAGCATGAGACTTCTTTTAAAAACATTAAAAAGCGTACCTACTCCTTTGATTTGGTACTCCAGATTTTCCATAGGAAATATGTAAAAATGTAGCCTATGTAAAGAACAAGTTGTGGTATCGTCTGCTTCCAGTAATTTTCTAATCACACCAATAAGGATAATAAATAAAAAAAGCCAATATACCATGCACCTCTGCTTTTATTGTGTAGGAAGTCAGGTGGAGTGGAAGTGAACGGGTGTTACTGAAGATGTTTAGCAGAAAAGGCAGACGGCGAGCAGCAGAGTGAGCGCTACCACTGCTGTGTGAGATGAGGTGAAATGAACAGTCATGACCTCAGTGCTACTGTGAGTTAAAGAGGCCTTGAGCATCCCTAGACCCTCTAATCCTTCCCTCAGTCAGCCTGGGAAAACACACACACACATGCTCAAGTGTTCCTGTTGTATCAGCGCATGGTTTCTGGGACAGTCAGTGGAGTGTCTCATGCCAGACCCCGCAGCGATCCACTCTCACAGGGAGGTCAGAGACGGGTCACGGCTAAATCGGAAACAAAAATCTCCCCAAAACCAGCTCAAAAAGTCCTTACCTAAGCCACAAGTGTTTAGTAGTTCACATCATTCATGCATGTGTTTATAAACAGGCTGCTTGTATCACTAAATTAATGTTGTCCCATGCAATTAAATCAACCTAGTAATGCTTAAAGGGATAGTCCACCCAAAAATGAAAATTGTTATCATTTACTCACTCTCATGTCGTTCTAAACCTGTATGACTTTCTTTCTTCTGCAGAACAATAAAGACAAAATTTTGCTAATCAAACAGTTTCCGTTTCCATTGACATCCACAAGAAGATATTTTGAAGAATGTTGTTAACCAAATATTTTAATTTTCGACTTCCATTGTGTAGACAAAAATGACAAAGGAAGTCAATGGGACCTGAAGCATTTTAGTTACAAACATTCTTTAAAATATATTATTTGGTATTCTGCAGAAGAAAGTAAGTCATACAGGTTTGGAACGACATGAAGATAATACATTTTTATTTTTAGGTGCATTATTCCTTTAATTCTCTTGTATGTTTAGGCCTTCTGGTCACTTTTATTCATACAGACAGTAGAGAAAGAACAGAAAAACTGTATTGAGAAAAAAAACGTGGCCAGCTGCATTTGTGTATCAGAGCATCTGCTAGGCCACTTGTCAGACTCTGAATGAGCTGTATCTCATTTGGTTGTGTTATTTTTATTGGCGTGGGTGGGTCAGTGTTGCACCCTGGGCAGATGTGTTGTTCTGCGGCTGCGCTCTGTGTGGCAGCTCTGGTCATCAGCGTGGAGATTTCCGGTCGTGCTGGATGGATGGTTTCCTCAGCCCCTCTGAAAACAGCGGGAGGTCTTGCCTGAGGTCTGAGCACTGACCAAAGGTCAAGAGGCGGTAATAAGTGCGGGTCACAACCACATATACAGACTCGACAGGGTGGCGAAAAACTACTGAAACAGCCTCTTCTGCCTCCTCCCTCCGCAGATTATTTTCCTTCTTTCGTTTAGTCACTAAACGTCAAAGACGATCCGTTTACATCAGTATGTTTAGCATAGAAACGTATGCATCTGTTTACTGCATATTTTTAGTCTAATAGTGAAGACGTTTAATGCTCAAACAAATAAATAGTTGCACTTCTGTGAGAAGCATGAACGCGTCTACTGCTGAGAGGTTTGCTTTGTTAACACTGCCCTCGAGTGGTCGAGAAGAACTATTGCAGATGTCCAGCGGCCGTCATTCAGAGTGTATGAATACTGTCAAGCTAACTGCCCCTTTAGGGCCTGAGAATGGAGATTGAAGGGCTCTCTCTGTTGATAGCCATGCTGGTAAGTGGCAGGTTATTATCTTCTCAAAGGTGTCAGAAGTGATTTTTATTTATCGCTATGTGTTTGCTAAGGTTTTCTGAGTGAGTGCATCCTTTTTGTTTTTGTTTTTAAAACTTGTGTACATAGTTTTAATTATTTAAAGCTAAAACTGTTTTATTTATTGTTATTGGTCAGTATTGGATATTTAATTGTGCATTCTCATTTTCCTTAATTTAATTTAATTTTTTTAATATTTATTTTTATATGACATTTTTATATTATTAATAATCGTTTAATAATGGTTAAATGTAACCTCTTGCAAATGAATATCCGTTCTTCATACTTAAAATGTTTTGATTCCTAAATTCACATATATTTTGTGTTTTACATTTTTAATGTGTTTATTTTATTTGTAATTTAATTTTTCATTGTTATATTTTACTTTATGCTTTATAAAATAACAGAATTTTAGTATCTATATTGATATATTTAAAATATAAAATATTTTGAGTAACATCAGTTAGCATATAAAAATAATTATCCACTTATCAATGTTTTGATATTAGTACATCCATATAGTGATTAGTATTTTCTGATACATTAAGTCAACATAAGCTGAACGTTTAATGTCCCTCAGTCCTGTTGAGTTTGTATGGTTGGTGTTTTAACCTTTTTTAGCCTGAAGTATGAATTTGAAGACTCACTTATCAGCCTCAAACACATATTTCTTCAAAATGAAGTTAATCTATAAAAACCTGCCATGTTTTATTGAGAACTTCGTGCATGAAATAATAGTTGTTTGATTCTCATAAAAGCCATTTTGCATTGAACTCCACACACTAGCTTTAGGTTTCCCACCAGTATTTAGTACCTAGTAAATGAGTTTGAGTGAGTTTGTGTCTTGAGTGTTAGTCGTGAGTGTTTGTGTAAGGGCTTCGGCAGCAGCAGGCCTCACTGGAAGGCCGTCTGTGCATCTCTCATCTCCCTCTTCTCTCTTAA
>NW_015505288.1:841691-841900 GCF_001515645.1 Sinocyclocheilus grahami | reverse complement strand
GGGGCCTCCCGGCTCGCAGCCATCACCACACGCACAGCCTCCCCCCCACAATACTAGCAACCCCATGATGGGACCCCACGGCCAGGTAAGACACACAGCAACCCTCACACACACATACACACCATGCCCTTGCTTGCACACTCGGTATACACAAGTTCACACTTGCACACATGAGAACTGTTGGTGGCGCTGGCATCAACTCACTTGGG
>NW_015505288.1:743101-839776 GCF_001515645.1 Sinocyclocheilus grahami | reverse complement strand
TTCCTTTCTCCAGGAAAAAACACACACATACACACTGCATATTAGAGCACTATGGCTGTACAACATATTCCTACAATGGTAAAAACACTCCAATTAGCTGTAAAAACACATGCACAAACACACACACACACACACACCCATACGACCTATCCCTCATCCGTTCAGCGCTGACATGTTTCAACAGAGCCCTGAAAGTTGGCGGAGCTTCCCACAGGCCATGACCACAGAAGTGCGGAATGGGAGCAGTCTGTGTTGACGGACAGAAGGAGTGATGTCAAATTGTACATATTTGATGTCATCTTGCGTTGGCTTCTGCTCTCTGTGCATCTGTCTGTCCATTCCATCTGCTATAGGCTGGCCTGCTGCACTCATTCATTCTGGTCTTTACAATGCTCTCGCTTTGTTCTTAAATAGGGCAACATGTTACTAATGATGCCTTTTTCTTCTTCTTTTAGCCTTTTATGTCTCCACGGTACCCTGGTGGACCTCGGCCGTCTCTTCGCATGCCAAATCAGGTACAGAAAACATCATCACACCCCATCATGTTGAATTTGCAAATAAACAGTTCTTCCATTTTTACACACCTCTTAAGGGTCACCGAAATCAAGAAAATCCTGGAAATGTCATTTTAAAAGGCCATGGGATTTTCTGTTCTTAATCAATGTTTTGTTGTTGGTATGTTTGACTCTAATATATTTTATTTGCTAGAAATTTAATTGTGTGAGTGTTATCTAGTGTGAAGTAAAAAATAAAATGATGAAATTGTTTTTTGTTTTTTTTTAAATAATGCTAAAATTAATATAAAATATAAATATTTGATAAACTATGCAAAAATATGGCAGCTAACTTGTGGAAGCTAAAAGTTTGAAGTACAAAAATAAATAGAAATAAGATAGCTAAATAGAACAAATAAATCTATATTTATATATAATGAGAAAAACAAAATTAAAATTTTAACTCTAAAAATAAAAGCTAATTAAAAATTATTAAATACTATAATCGTATAATAAATATACTAAAATAACATTGGTGCCTTGTCTTTAAAAAATGTCACTGAAATTCATTGGGCAAAAGGTGGGAAACCTAACAGTAGTTGTTTCTAACAAACATTTGCATACATATGCATGTGACAGATGTTCATACATGCCTATGGTGCCCCAAAATAATAATATAAAATGATTTTATTTGCAAATAGTCGTATGTGTGTAAATAGATTTTTAAATTCTATTTACATTCATGAATGAATGTAAATTAAATTAATTTACATTCATTCTTCGTTATAAATTGAAATGACTTCTGACTGTTACATCAAAGCCAGCTTGTGATGTTCCTGGTCTCTGTTGTTCTAATACAAAGTACTGTAGCAATAGTGACATTGTGTAAAGATTTGTAAGGCCAGTTGTGTAAAAGGTTATTGAATTTATATTTTATACCAATGGACTTCCATTGAAAATAAAGGATAAAAGGAATTTGTTCCTTTTACATGATTCCAGTATAGATAACTAAGTTTGTCACCTCCAGTGTAAACATGATGTACGTTTTCTGTAAAACACTTCCCATGTATTTCACTGACCTTCCCTCATTTATGTCCTCTTCAGCCTCCGGTAGGGGTTCCAGGTTCACAACCACTCCTGCCAAACAGTTTGGACCCAACCAGACCACAAGGTAGCTTGGTTCTTGGTTCAACACTTCATAACCACAGAGCAGACTTACATGCAGACTGATGAATGACATATTATCGACTGTGTAATATTTTTACAGGACATCCTAACATGGGTGGTCCAATGAGAATGAATCCTCCCAGGGGGATGGGTGGCATGGGCCCTCAGGTAGGCACATATTGTTGCTCACTTTCTACTCATTTATCCTTTTGTAGTCGCCCCCAAGTCAAATGCCACAGGACTTAGATAGTCAGAAACCCTGTTACTCCTCTTTAGCCACCTGTGCTGAAAGCAGAGTTCTCACCACTTCTCTATTTTTCTCTCTCTCTGCCCTTCTCGTTCTTGGCAAACGAAGTGCCGCACAAATCAGCAGCTGGTGCAGCATCTGTTTGACAAATTAGGTAGAGTGCAAAGCAAAAGCTCGGGTTAGAAAGCCTCTGTCACACTTTGCCCTCCACCCACGGGCAGCCAGACAGGTGGGCCGCCGTCTGCCTGAGCAGAACTTTGTTAGCATTGTGTCATTCGCATCCCAACCTGTTCGGTTGGATCCCCACTACTATGCATGACAGTGGATGAAGGACAGGGTTTCCTGCAGCGCATAGTTGCTGCATTTTCAGCCCCACAGCAGAAAAAAAAATATTTAGTTTCTAAAAAACGTAGATACTACAAAATAATGCCTAGACAACAACAATCTTTTCAATTCAGTGTGCATTTTACATATTATTATTATTAAATATGAATTAAATATTTTTAAGTTACATTTATATATTTATTTTAATAAATGTTTTTGTATATAATTATTAATGTACAGTATATACACACGTATAATTAGAATATAAAATGTAGTTTATTTTAATAAATGTATTTATATGTAATTATTAAATATACAGCTATAATGTTTGATAATATTTTTTTATGTTTTCATTTATTTTAATACATTTATTAGCATATAATATAATTATTATATATACAATTAGAATTATTATATAAAATGTATTTATTTACTTATTTATTTATGAATGCATGCAGTTATACTGGTGAATGTTAAAGGGGTCATATGATGCGATTTCAAGTTTTCCTTTCTCTTTGGAGTGTTACAAGCTGTTCGTGAATAGATAAGATTCCTAAAGTTGCAAAGACTAAAGTCTCAAACCCAAAGAGATATTCTTTATAAAATTTAAGACTGGTCCACGCCCTCCTAAAATGCCTCGTTCAAACACGCCCCCCACATGTCTCCATCACTGTGTGGGAAGATTTGCATAACACCGCCCAAATGTATACGCAAAGAAAGAAGGCGTAACTTTGATTCTCGCTGTAGTATTGTTGCCGCCGCGGCTATGTCGTGGAGATGCTGTGTGTTTCGTTGTGAAAGCAAACTACTTTGTTTGGCCTTCCAAAAGAGGACACAAGTAGAAATCAGTGGTTAAGTTGTATTTACAACGCTGTTCCAGAACAGTACAACCCAACTATTCAGATGTGAGCAACGCATTTTACGGAGGACAAGGACTGTTTCCTGGGAGAGTAGCCTACAATGCCTTGACAAATAATGCTGACTCACAGCCTGTAAGTACGCTTTCAAATTTAAAGGATTTGCCACTTATGATTCAAACACGAGTTTTGGGCAGTGTAGAGTAGCGCTTGTTGTTTGTCGTTTGTCCGATCACAAATGCAGAACAGGTTTTATGTTTACGCGGCGCGATGCAACGCAATGCGTAAAAAGACAGTATAAGTCATTATAATCAGTAATTACGTCCCCACTGGATGCAACAAATGCCTCGTTTATAATGGGTTTTATTGTATTGGTTTTGTCTCGTTGCACCGGGACACGCCATCATATGGAAAGGGACGTAACATTTCCGTCACACACTTGAGGTATTCGGCCAATCACAACGCACTAGATAGGTGGCCAATCAGAGCACACCTCGCTTTCAGACCGATGAGCTTTGTAAAAATCGACGCGTTTCAGAAAGGCGGGGCATAGAGGAGAAACAATAATGTACAGTATTTGGAAAATAATGTGTTTTTTTAACCTTAAATCGCATAAACACATTTTACAGCAACGTCATATGACCCCTTTAATGCTGGATTCCAATTCAGACAGATTTTAAAGGTTCCATAAAAATTGTTCAAATGTTTGTTTTTATTTTCTTTGCCCATTGTAGAACTACGGAGGTATGAGGCCTCCTCCAAACTCTCTAGGTGGTCCAGGCATGCCCGGAATGAACATGTGAGTTCTTTAACATGAGAACACTCCCTTTTGCCATTTATTTAATCCTATTAAATCATGTTTGTTAACCTCCTTCTGTCTCTGTTCTGTATTTTTTGCTCTCCACCGACCCACCTTACAGGGGTCCTGGAGGACGTGGCCCCTGGCCAAACCCGAGTGCTAACTCGGTACGTTCACATACATTGCTATCTTTGTGGCTGCAGACAAAAACATGACATGCATTATTGCTACACTGACTTTACTGCTGAAAACGTACTGTGGTTGCACCATGATACAGCGATGGTATCAGATACCATTGTACTTCATTATATACCAAAGATTATTATATTCATATATCATAGTATTATAGTATTCTAATTATTAAGTGTTGTAGTTTAATTGTCATCAAAATATAATGTATTCATTTTTATTTTTGTTGTTGGGTTGACAGATAGCATACTCCTCCTCATCTCCAGGCAACTACGTGGTGAGTACCTAACTTTAGTCAACGTTTTTGTAGTATATATTAATTGTCTTACAGCATAAAAAAGAAACGACTTCCAAGCTGTCTTTGTAATATTTCCTCAAAAATTTAATAACTTGCCCTGCAACTACTTTCATTTTTAGATGATGTGACAGCAATGTTTCAGGAGGAAAACAGTCTTATGGAAATGAAATAAAATTGTTTGCAAATGCACTTTCAAATGGACCATTCAAAGAACATGTTGCAGAGATTTTTCATTTTTTTTGCCTCTGCCGTTAGCTCAAAGAAAAAGTGCGAAATTGAGTCATTCCTTTTGGAAACTAAAAGCATAACTAAGCAGATATTTAAGTTTCTGAATGTATTGATTTTGCTTTAGCAATTGCTATCCTGCTTCATTTTGCCCCTAGCATTGCCTCTCTTAAAAGTCAAATATCTGCACATTAGTCAAAGCAGCTTAATAGCTCCCCTGTGCCTAGTGTGTCTTTGTTTAAAAACTGCTCCTCTGGTAGATCGCTGATAGTACGGCAGGTACTATTACATACTGAAAAGCTAAGCATGTGTTTGTGTGTGTGTGTTTCCTCTCTCAGGGTCCTCCAGGAGGAGGTGGTCCACCAGGAACTCCCATAATGCCAAGCCCAGGAGGTACAGTAGATCTGTTCTGTCGCTCTCCCTTTTGCATATAATTCACACACTCGCTCTCACCTTGCCTCTATAATCAGCACAGCCGGAAACAGTTTGTGTCTCTCCAGGAAAGAAAGATGCTCAGCATTTCACAAACACTCTATTTAACACCCTCTCCCTCCCTCCCTACCCAGCAGCCAATATCACTGCAAGGTTACCTGCACTTCATCTGGCAGGAAAACAAAACATGAGATCAGTGCCACCCCTCCCACTTTGTTAATGTAATTCCACTCCGAATGCTTGTGTTTGTGATGTTGAAGCAGAGATTATAGGTGTGAGCGGGGTCTCCCTTTCCCTTGCTCTCGCACTCTTACTCGCACACAGGCCTTAAATCATTAAAGAAACACATTTATTATGGTGATTAATCCTGTCCAACCATGTTCTGTATTGATCTAGTGTGCTGTTAAAGCATTGGTCATCCATATATGCTTGGAAGTGATTCTGGTCTCTTATTTTGGTGAAGTTGTGCTGGTCTTTGAAACAAATTTAAAAAGCTTTCTGCACTTTTCTCTTCTAGACTCCACAAACTCCAGTGAAAATATCTACACAATGATGAACCCTATTGGACCAGGAGGAAACAGACCCAGTGTATGCATTACTCCTGTCTAGATATGTATTTTCCAGAGTAGTTACACTGCCGTTCAAAAGTTTGTGGTCATTAAGAATTTTTAAGATGTTTTTGAAAAAAGTCTCTGTTGATTTGGTGCTCAAGAAACATTTCATGTTTCTGTCCATTTTTTGGTTGATGGTTGTTTCTTAATGTATTTCTGTCGAAACCACAGTACTTTTTTGTTCGAATTCTTTGATTAATTCAAAAGAACAGCATTTTATTTAAAATGTAATTATTTTGAAACATTACAGGTGTCTTTGCCTTTTGCCTTTTTATCAGTTTAATGCATCCTTGGTAAATAAAAGCATTCATTTCTTTCCAAAAATAAGTCTTACTCACCCCAAACTTTTGAACAGCAGTGTAAATATTTCTCCACGTAATGATTATTTTGACATTTCTAATGTATTTCCAAAGCCACAGCTACACATTTTGATTCCCAAATGTATTACGTTTAAATGTTTTACAGCTCTTTGGAATATTTGATTCTGATTGGTCGGTTGTGGCATTCAGCAGCCAAATATTTGTATATCATGATTGCTAAACTGTAGAATTGATTGTCGTTTGATTGCCTTTGTACTGTAGCTGTGCTCGTTTCTCTAGAGCTAGAGTGTGCTAGTGCTCGTTCTTCTTACATAATGCTACAATTTGAACTCAAATCAATATTTGATGTCCAATTATTTATTTAGTTGCTTAAGTAGTCATGTAATAAGCTTGATAATGTACAGTCATTCAGTCATTATCACAAAATAAACCCCTTCAGTGTGATTTAAGACCTGTCTGGATTGACTTGTAATAATACGTGCCTGACTGTACATTATGCTTTATTTATATTAATCCTAATTGTCACATTATGAACATTGTTTTCATAAAAATGCAGGCATGCTCTTAGTGAAATCAAAGGGGACATGCTTTTCAAATTAATGTTTGTATCTCACACAGTGACGCAGGTTTATTTTTCTCAGGGCACTGGATGTGGGATGATTGGTTAAATATGATTATTTCTCTGTGTTTCTCAGTTCCCCATGGGTCCTGGTCCAGATGGCCCAATGGGCGGCATGGGTGGCATGGAACCTCATCATATCAACGGATCATTAGGTAAGCATTAAGATCGCAATGTTAATCAAAATAATATTTATATCTGACTTTTATAAACCACAAAAGGCATTATTTAATTATATAATGTATACTATTTTTATTTCAGGCTCTGGTGACATGGATGGGTTGCCAAAGGTAAAGAAGGTTTTAGTGTGCGAATCTGTTTTTTTTTTCTTTTCTGTTTTCACATCTCATCCTGAACTGTTTTTGTCAAACGTCTCTTTCGCTTCAGAACTCCCCCAACAACATGGCAGGGATGAACAACCCACCAGGCACACCACGGGATGATGGAGAAATGGGAGGAAACTTCCTCAACCCATTCCAAAGTGAAAGTGTGAGTAGATTCTGACCCAAACCCAGAGACCTGTCACTCCCCTCACCTGCCAGTCATAAGCACTACCGTCCAAAAGTTTGCGGTCAGTCATGATTACATTTTTTTTTTTTTAAAGAAAGATATTAGTATTTGTATTCAGCAAATATAACTTCATCAAAAGTGACAGTAAAGACATTGTTACAAAAGATTTCTACTTCAAGTTCTTTTCTATTCATCAAAGAATCCTGAAAAAAATGTTTCCACAAAACTATTTATATATTTATAATAAGAAATGTTTTTTGACCACCAAATCAGCATACTAGAATGATTTCTAAAGGATCATGTGACACTGATCATGAAGACTGGAGAAATGGCTGCTGGAAATTCAGCTTTGCCATCACAGGAATAAATTACATTTTAAAACGTATATTAAAATAAAAAAGCGTTTGTAATAATATTTCACAATATTACTGTTTTTACTGTATATTTCATCAAATAAATGCAGCCTTGGTGAGCATATGCTTCTATGATTTAAAAATCTCTCTGACCCCAAACTTTTGAACAGTAGTGTAGCTCCTCCCAGCAGGCACTCGGAAGGCCCCATGTTACTTATAATAGACCAGAATATCAAATCAACAAAAAAAATATTTAAGTGATTTGTAAGTGTTATTGATTCAGTCCAAGACTGAGTGCTGGAAATGACCAGCAGTTTCCTGGACCGACGCTTTAGGGTTTTTATTTCCAAGTTTTCTGCCCTTTGCTTACTGCTTTGTCAACAAAATCATGCATATTCTTGCTGTTTGTTTGGGACGGTAATGACATAACCATCCTGTATTTGCTCTTGTGTGGAGTTCTCATGATCTATCCCCCCCTCTCCCCTTTGTCTCTTTCCAGTATTCACCCAACATGACGATGAGTGTGTGATTTCTTCTTATTTTATTGTTTTATTTGGGGTTTTCTTTTTTGCTTTGTTCAAACTCCCTCTGACCGCCCCGCTCCTTTTTTAACCCCGTCCCCTCTTCACGTCGATCAACCCCCCGCACCCTCTACCCACGGAACTCTGGCTTTTTCTGCACAGCCTTCTGGGATGCCCCACGAGCAGATGACTCACATGAAAGTGGCCCATCCCAGCTTGTGCAAAATGGCCACCGGCAACAGGAAACAGTCCCAGAGCCACAGGAAGAGCTTGTTGACTGAATCTCCCTGCCTCCCGGACTTCCTCTCTGGTTCAGGACACTAACGGGGCTGAACACACACAGGAAGGCAGGTGTGTGTATGTGTTTGAGCAGACACACGCATCCCCGGGCTGCTCACTTTTTGATCTTTATGAACTCACTCCACTTTTTTGATTCATTTTTTAAATCTTGAATGGATGCAGTCGTTTTTACAGTGGAAAATATCTGCACCTTTTTCCTCCATTAAATTGTGTAAATGCAAGAGGAAGCTCATTATGATGGGTTCGGCAATGAACGTTTTCATTATTCTGTGTATGTATTGTATTATTATCAATTGTTGATTTTATTTTTATTAATATTGTATTGATGGTTATTGATTAGGTTTGAATCTTTTTTTGAAAGGGGCACATTATATGTAAACCACGAATTCGACAGGAAAAAGCACACATCCATAATGCACAATAACAGTGTCGTGACTTTTGCAAGAAGTCTACACTACGTTTTGTGTTTGCTGTGAAATCTTACCTCCCGCAGATTAAAAAGGTAGCCGTACCTTTTCTTCTACGTCTCTAATATATACAGGAAATGTAGTTTCATTGTCCCTGTCAAGTGAACGTCTGAGGCCAAGAAGCGCAAGGCCCAAACCAGCAGCGACTTTAACCTCTCAGACCAGCCTGTGTGTCCGACAACGCGTTTTGGAGTCTTATCTGTAGAGAGGAAGTGAAGTCATAACAGAGCTGAAAACATGCGGTCAAACAACTAACTAGCGCTGAACTTGACTCCAACACACATGACAGATATCTGCTCACCGTGATTCACAACTTATTTATTTGTTGTTTTTGTTCAAGAATTGATTTATCGCGCACACGTCTCGCATGCGACCCGTCAGGACATATTGTACACATGTAAATATGCCAGTCTAAGATACCTCCTGAAGATTTGTATCATTCTGTCCCTAGCCAGAGACCCACATGCTTTCCTTCTGCATGAATCTGAACAGGGTGTCTCTAGTCACATGACATTTCAGTACAAATTAGGTTCCTGTTGACTTGGTGCTCATCATACTGGATATTTTTCAGGCGCGGGAATAGAGCCTTCCTCCTCAAACACATTTTGTGTTAAGTATGTGTTCCATATTATGTCTAATCATCTTCAAAAACATGAGATGTCAGTCACATCCTGAGCTTATGAGATGAGGGGATAATAATAGGACGTCCAGGGACTACTGAATGAGGGATATATGAACTAAATGTGCTCACAGACTGTGTTTCATAATATTGGCATGCATTTTTTTTTCGTTTTGTCTTTTGCATTTGGTGTATATTCTGTCTGTCTTTTAAAGGGATAGTCCACCCCAAAATGAAAATTCTGTCATTATTTACTTATGTTCTTTTTTCTAACTAAAGACTTTCGATTGCCATTGACTTCCATTGTAATTTTTGTCTATACAATGAAAGTCGAAGGAAAGTGAAACTTTTTGGTTATTCTTCAGAATTTCTGTATTGTTATTCTGTATCTTCAGTCTATTTTGTTAAAGAAGATATTTTGAAGAATGTTAGTAACTAAACTGTTTGGGTTCCCATTGACTTCCATTGTAATTCTTGGCCGTAGAGTGCAAGTCAATGGGAACCGAAACTGTTTGATTACCAACATTTTTTAAAATATCTTTTTATTTTCCGCTGAAAGGCACACAGGTTTGGAATGACGTGAGGGTGAGTGATTTTTGGGTGGTCTTATCCCTTCAAACGAAATGTGTTTTTGGAAGTAGGGGTCTCAGTGAAATGGTTATTAGGGGTCAGAAGGAACCGGGAAATATCAGAGCTAAATGCTCAAATCCTCCTGCTGATTACATAAACACACATTAATCACACAGCACCTGCTTTTAAGTTCTCCACAGCTGGATGACACGATGTACACAGAGAAACACACAATTATACAGCATCTCTCTTATTTTATTACTTAGTTTGTTTGTAAATACTGTAAAATGCATTTTGATATCATTGACATGTTTTGATATTTTAGTCACTACCAATGAACTACTACGAGATCTTGGGGGTAAAAAAAAATGTAAAGGAAGAACCCATGTTTGTAGTCACCATTCTCTGTCATTGACTCTGTACAGATGTACCAAATCATGCAAATGTAAAGTTTTGTCAGCCTCTACTTAGTAAACGGCGTCTTGAGCGTTCATGTTTTGAGAGAATAGGAAAGTAAGGGGTGTTTGAAGCGGTACCGTTCACTCCTCGTAGACTAGACACTCACAGGAGGACGTATGCGGAGGGCGAAAGCCTCACGATGCATCCGTTCTCTCTTGGACGTGTCCTCACTTTGCACTTTCCAGACAGCAGCCCACCTTTTAACACATTGTCTATGTGGACATACATGAACACAGGATTTGTCTCTTTATGTGCAAAAGGGACCACCCATTGCAAACTTTACTATGAAGGATTTTTATCTATTTAAATTAAAAAACAAACAAAAAAAGGTTTAAAAACTCTTTCAGAGTAGGGATTTAAAAGAAAAAAAAGGTTATAAAAAGGAGGGAAGTGTCCTTCCCGTTCTCTTGAGATAGTGTTTTATAGGTTGCGGT
Organism: Sinocyclocheilus grahami; assembly: GCF_001515645.1. Lineage (NCBI taxonomy): Eukaryota > Metazoa > Chordata > Actinopteri > Cypriniformes > Cyprinidae > Sinocyclocheilus > Sinocyclocheilus grahami. The sequence continues at coordinate 828,961 of NW_015505288.1, read as the reverse complement.
TTCTTCTCGGCCAGTACTCTGTATGTAAACCACTCACGTCGTTGGCCATCTCTGTAATTCTATTGTGACGCTGTACGATACTGTAACATTAGCGAGGAGACGAGGTGCGGAGGGGCTTCAGATGCAGGAAAGAAAATAAATCCTCCTCCACTGTTGTTCTTTCTGACAAACGAAAAGCAGTATTGAGTATAAAGCAGTCCGTCTCCTAGGTTTGCTTTGTATTTCATGTTTAGGGTAGTTTGGATCCTTGTCTTAGGGACTCTTTCTGTCTTGTGTAGTAAATTAAGATGTTCTTTGTATGTTTCTTTATATTGTAAAGTTTCTTTTAGATTTAAAGGTTGCTTATTAAAAAAAAAAAGGATGGAAAAAGTGCTTCAATAATGTATTTTTTTCTCTCTTTGGTTTTGTTTTTTCATGGAGTTGTCGCTTATTTTTTTTGCTTGTCCCTTGTTGTAGATACAAATTTAAGACTAATAAAATAACATAACCCCTTTTACCAAGACTTTCTGCTCTCTCCGCTTTTAATTTATTATTAAAACTATTGACTTTGAAATGTGTGGGTTCTTTTTATGCATCCTGTTCACTTCACCTGCTTTAGTAAAGTACCATTTTAAAGATTTTTACGTTTATTAGTCTCTTATGCTCACATTTCAATTGCAATTAGTTTTAGCAATTAAAAACATTAATATTGTGAAATGTTATTAAAATAACTAATAACTTTATATTCTAATATATATATTACTGTGATGGCAAAACTGAGTTTGCAGCATCATTACTGCAGTATTCAGTGTCACATGATTATCAGAAATCATTTTAATATGCTGATTTTTTTTTATATCAATGTTGAAAACAGTTGTGCTGCTCAATATTTTATTTAAAATATATAGGTTTTTTTCATGATTATTTGATGAATAGATAGTTCAAAATAACATTTTTTTGGTAAAGAAATATTTTGTAATAATATGAATGCATGTCTTTGCTGTCAGTTTTGTTCAATTTAATGCATCCTTGCTGAATAAAAGTATTAATGTAATTAAAAAACAAACAAATAAAAATGACCCCAAACATTTGAACAGTTGTGTACATCTGTAGTTAATGGGACTTTTTTTTTTTTTTTGCATTCAATTTTTTATGATGAGCATTTACATGCACATCTCACACTGATTATGCAAATTAACCTGATAATATATGAGGTCATAAATGCCTTGGCTTAAACAATGTTCTTTTCTCAGGAAAAGGTCATAAATCATTTTTAAATTCTGTATTCAGATTCCAATTTGCATTTCATAGCATTTTATTATTGAAAAGGTCAGTAAATTAATTTACTTCAAAAGTGTAAGGAAAGACTTTAACATTGTTACAAATGTAAAAATGATTACAAATGTAATTCAAATAAATGCTCTTGCTCATGTTTCCACAAAAGTATTCATGTTTTCCACAAAAATATTACACAGCAAAGCCGTTTTCGACATAATAAAATAGTCAAAGTCTGCTTTATTGTCAATTCTGCCACATGTACAGCACATACAGAGAATTGAAATTGCGTTACTCTCAGACCCTTGGTGCATACAGTTAACACTTAACACTAACAGTAGACATAATACAGATAAATACAGTTTAAATATATATAAAATACAACCTATACAATATACAAATAAGGACATAAGGCATAAGGCACATGGCAGTTATAGTGCAAACCAGTGATATAAACAACTGTGAAGATATAACGAGTGTAGTGCAAAAGAGCTTATCAGTCTGTTAAAGTGATGAAGAGCTCTGAGAACAGTCTTTAATTAAACTGTCAGAGAGGTATGCAAATAAATGTTTCTTTAGCAGCAAATCAGCTACGCATCACATGAATACATTTTCAAAATAATAAAAAAAACTGTTCTTTTAAATTGTACAAATATTTCACAATATCACATTTTTTATCAAATAAATGCAGCCTTTGCTAGTAAAAGAAACTTTTTTAAAAAACAATTTTAACATATTCTAGAATATATCTGTCAGGATCTCTAGCTGGAGTGCCTGTGAGCTTCGCTAGAGGGCACTCCATCCCGGACTTCTACCACTCCATCAAAAACTTAATTTCCCATAATCCTTTGCCCGGACTCATCAACACTCACTGTTTGCACCTGTGTCTCATTTACCCTGTCTGCTCACCCTATACAAGTCTGGTTTAGGTTGTGATTCTTTGCGAAGTCTTGTAAGTGTTACACTGCATCTCTGAGCGTGTCTCCTGTTTATATGTATCTTGGTTTTTGGACTCTTTGCCTGTGTTCTCTGCCTTGTTGTTTAGTCGGACTGATTGTCTGTGTGTTGACCCTTGCCTGCTGTCTGGTTTCGATTCTGGGCTTTCCTAATAAACACTGCATTTGGATCCTCACGCAGTCTCGGAGCAGTTCCGTAACAATAATATATTAATAATATCAATAATATATAATATAAAATGTTTGACTGTTATATTTCAGATTCTTGCGTTTCTATGGCAGACATTGTGAAGGTGTGTGTTCTGTGGACATTTAACCGGCTGTGCTGGTGAGGTTTCTGGTTTCATCCTCTCTCTCGTCCCCTGAGAACTGTGTACAGCTCCAACATCAATCTCTCTGGCAGGAAGTACCCCTCTCTCGTGTGGCTGAAGAGGAGGGCACAGCCGTTATAAATCACCACTGCTTTTCTCCTAGGGAAGAGTGTGAATATTAATTAATGTGGTGAAACAGTGACCCTTGGGCCACAATTAATTTCAATTGAGTGGTGCCAGCGAGAACTCGTACAAACAGCACTCCAAGGTTATGATGTCCTTGACGTATAGAAATATTCCAACTTCCAGATTATACACGATTCTCGCGATGAAAAAGAAAGTGCTGATTGAAATGTCGCCTCCTTACAGATTTAGCAGTGTCAGGCGCATGGGAACCACACTGCAATTGCTTACAAATTAATTATTAAAACGCGCATTGAATTCATTCCCCAGATGTCCATGAGCTCTGAATCATGGATAAAGTGGGCTACACAAGGGCACAATATTTGTTTGCAACAATTTTGCAGGAAAGATCGTTATCTCCTAAATGACCTTTTGTAATAGGGGAGAAAAAAAGCTTGAGCCTTCAGGAAGCAGACTGTTTGCAAGAGGCCGTGACACTTTGCACTGTTAACTAAAAATAACTATTTCAAACAGTATAGAGTATCAGCGTGTTTGATTAGTTTTTTCGTAGTTATAAGCTTGTCGTTGCTCGCATATATTAATTAAATACATGTAGCATTGATATTATGGACCATGTTTTTGATCTTTTATTGCATATCTTTGGTGGCATTGACTCATTCACAGGAAATTGTGCTATGGGTGGTTGAAAGTTTCTAAAAAAAAACATTTTCAACTGTAAATAGGCTACATCTGGTTAACGCTGAGGTCTCAATTCATTTTTTACCAGGGCTGTTATCACTTTTAGGACCACATAAAAGAAATATCCCCTCTGATATTCAGATTAGTGGCAGGCTTCAATGGTCAATTAACTACTACATGCAATCTTAAACTGCACTGCAATGTTTTACTGTCACAGAAAGTTAGAATTTTCTATATAGTTATAATAGTAACTATAAATGAGTGGATTTGGGAAGCATCACTGTTGCAGAGTAAATCACACATTACAAACAAATACATACATTTAAGACATTATGCATTTCATAAAAAAATACATAGACGGTGAAAACATATTATTGTAATTTTAAATGAAAGTACAAATTAGATCAGTTTCGTGTGGTTTATTCTAAATTATCTTTCTGAGATGCCCTGATATTACCATTTTTACTGAAACCGAAAACCACCTAATGTTACAGCCAGTGTTGGGGGTAACGCATTACAAGTAACGCGAGTTACGTAATCAGATTACTTTTTTCAAGTAACTAGTAAAGTAACGCATTACTTTTTAATTTACAAGAGAATATCTGAGTTACTTTTTCAAATAAGCAACGCAAGTTAATTTTTGTTTCCAATTTATTGACTGACAGCTCTCCTGTCGCCATGTTGAGAGAAATCAGAACATGTTACTCTATTACAAAAATAAATATGAATATGCATTAATTCATCTCACTCACTCACACACAAAAAAACACACACAGATTCAGTATCCCTCAAAATGAATAAAAATAATGCAACTCAGAATATGACGCAAACCTGCAATAATTAAATGTTAAACAACACAGACATCCTTTATGTATTTAGAATAGAATAGAATAGAATACGCCTTTATTGTCATTGTAATTTTCTGTATACAACGAAATTAGGTGCACTACTCCTGACTGGTGTTAGAAAAACAAACATATAACCACAGACAATAAATACTATAAGACTGTACATTACAATAATAATTTAATAATACAGTACAATACAATCCTTTATGTATTTAATCCCATTCTATTTACCAATGTCTTTGCTTCTGACCTTCGATGATCCAGTTCAACCATACTAATAGGCAAAAAATTACTCATTTGTAAGTCGCTTCGGATAAAAGCGTCTGATAAATGACAATGTAAATGACTCTAGACAAACTTTGTGTGTCTTTTTTTATTGCTGAAGTGTGTTGAAATGTCTTCTTCTGCATTCTGCTGTACGGATGTAAATTGGCTTTCGCTTCAGCCTGAGGCTTATTCATTTCACTTCTGGTGTGAAAAGGCTTTTATATTTGCCAAAAATAGAACTTTTTTATTTTAAAAACAAACAAGCAAGCCCTGTCCAGATTTAAAAAGTAACGCAGAAGTAACGTAACGCATTACATTCCATAAAAAAGTAACTAAGTAACGTAATTAGTTACTTTTTAAGGAGTAACGCAGTATTGTAATGCTTTTAAAAGTAACTTTCCCCAACAGCGGTTACAGCTCGAACCACAGACTTTTGACTACTCGAAAGATGGTGAGGGCCAGAAGACGTCGTTTATCCTCCATACCGCAGGGCGGCGCAGTGTCCGTGAGTGCACTTGTGTTCCGGTTCAAAGGTTCTTCACATTCCTCGTGTCGTCAGTGCTGTGAGGCTGTAAACTTCTACAAGCGAGGATCAAATAAACCAAGTAAGATCACACTTTCTGCTCTGTGAAAAGGAATCATACTATAGTAACGTTAATTCTATAGAGATTTACCACATATTATTGTTGTTGCGAGTATACGCAAATATTACGTGATTTAATGGTTTGGTAACACTGTCATGTTGCTATAAAGTAATGTTACATATGAAACGTCAAATGCTAAAACGTCGAGTGTCTGTCTTATCTAATGTAGCAGAGACCGGAGATAGTTGTCGTGCATCAGTATAATACATCAGTATTACATAACAAACAATAAATACAGGGTTTGAGTCAAACTGTCCAATTGTACTAATGTTTTTTTTTCTCCCTTTTTTTGTAGAAGTGGTTTGGTATTAGATGTGACAAACACCTAGTTCAGTATTGTGTTGAATCACAATAATTGTGTCAAATATTATGAATTGTATCTTGTATTTTTGCTGTAGACATTGGTTAAACAACTACAGTAAAAATTTCACGGTTATTTCACTGTTTATTGATTACATAATTTCGGACAAAATAATATTTCGATATATATTTTTTGACGTTTCAGTGTAAAAAATAACTTCTCATCAGAGTTCAGTATAGACACACACACACACACACACACACACTAATGCGGTTAAACCTATGAACTGGTGTGAATTTAACACAGAGCAACATTTTTGCATATTTATACAAAATTGCACAAACAAACCTTAAAATTTTTTCACAACAGTAGCCTTTGATGTCTAAATATATGTCCTAATGCAGAAATAACAAGTAATTACGAAAATCATATTCTGTTCTCAGCACCTAGGAATTGCACAACTTATTGTCTCTACATTATCATAGTACATATTATTTTTATTACTAATCTGCCACCAAACATTTGGTTTTAAATGCATTTGCTCTATTTTAACTTAAATACTGTATTAATTGAAAAATAATATATTTTATTTTTTAATAGAAATCAATAGTGTTTAATTTAGAGGTGAGTATTGTTTAATAGCATGAAAAACATTTTAAATATTAGATTACAAATATTATTAGACTAAAATATAATACATTAAATTTACTGGAATAATATGTAATGCTTATTGTCTTTAGGCAGTTTTGACTGCCAAGATCACAAGTGTGACCCAAATTTAAAAATAGCATGAAAGAATTTGATTCGTAATCATTGTATGTTTTTCTGCAGTCATGTCGTACACGTGCATCAGCTGCCGTGTGCAGTTCTCTGATGGGGAGGTCCAGCGGGCACATTATAAAACCGACTGGCACCGCTACAATCTGAAGAGAAAGGTTGCAGACATGCCTCCGGTCACCGCAGAAAACTTCCAGGAGCGAGTGCTGGTGCAGCGGGCGGCAGCCGAGCAGCCGAGCCAGAGCGGCGGACAGAGCTCAGCCTACTGCGCCACCTGCAACAAAAAATTCTCCACTGACAATGCTCACAGCAATCACATCCAATCCAATAAGCACCAGCAGGCTGAGAGGAAAGCCCTGGCCGCCGCCCAGGAGACTGTCCAGCGAATGAACGAGAAGAATCTGGAGAAAGGGGCGGAGCTAGATAAAGACGCACAGAACGAAGCGCTTCAGAAAGTACTCGGGGAGCAGCAGAGACACACCCCCTCTAAAGCCACAGAGAAACGGGTCACAATGCGGCCGGACAAACCACCTCGGCTGCAGTGGTTCGAGCAGCAAGCCAAGAAGATCGGAGCGGAGGAGGGTGAAGAAGAAGAGGAGGAGGGTAAGAATGATTTACAATAAAACACACTTTTAATTTCAGTTTTTGAATTTAAAACTACTGTATTGACATGATTGTGTTTACATACAATATTGCCTAAGCATTATAAACAGAACAAATAATGACAAGAAAAATACAATATTCGGTATAACAGTAACAAATAACAATACAAATTGTATTCAAATAAGGTAATAAGTAATGAATAAAAATAAGATAAAAAAAATCAACAATATAACTAACAAAAAAACTGTAAACATTTTTTTAAATAAGGTGCTAGGTAAAATGCACTTTTAATTTCAGTTTTTGAATTTAAAACTACTGTATTGACATGATTGTGTTTACATACAATATTGCCTAAGCATTATAAACAGAACAAATAATGACAAGAAAAATACAATATTCGGTATAACGGTAACAAATAACAATAAAAATTGTATTCAAATAAGGTAATAAGTAATGAATAAAAATAAGATTAAAAAAAATCAACAATATAACTAACAAAAAAACTGTAAACATTTTTTTAAATAAGGTGCTAGGTAATTAATAAAAATAAGATAAAAAATAATAAAATATACAATAAAAAAAATACACAGAGAAAAAAATACAATTAATAAAATACAATAAAATCACTGTTGTCTTGCCACTGTCACTTTTGACTTGCTCTATTATCTCCTGTCGAGCTGCTTTACACCTGAAATTCAATTAGTTCCATAATTTTAAAACTTAAAAGCTGCAATTGTCATGTTTAATAATATGAAGCTGCTTTGAAACAATCTGTATTGTAGAACGTTCCATTTAAATAAATTTGACTGGTTTGCTTTGAAACGGCTAATTAAGTATCATCTTTGTTTTTCTTCGAAGAATGGGAGGATGTTGATGAGGATATGGATGGTGATGAAGAAGAAGAAGAGGAGGAGGAGGAGATGGAGGAGGACTCCACATCTGGGGCAGCTCTGGCCCCCGGGGCAATCTCAGTGACAGACTGTCTGTTCTGCGGACATCATTCACACTCACTCACCCGAAACATGACGCACATGTCCAAAACACACAGTTTCTTCCTCCCTGATATTGAGTTTCTGGTGGACCTGAGAGGACTTATTTCATACCTAGGTAAGCCAGAGAGAGAACTGAAGTTATGAACATTTTTTTTGTTTGTTAGAAGTTGTCTTTCAAAATATTTCTGGCATTAATCAGTACGTTTCTCTGTAGGAGAGAAGCTTGGTGTTGGTAAGGTGTGTTTATGGTGTAATGAAAAAGGGAAGTCATTCTATTCTACTGAAGCGGTTCAGGCACACATGACCGACAAGAGTCACTGCAAACTATTCACAGATGGAGACGCCGCACTTGAGTTCGCTGACTTCTATGACTTCAGGTACACAGACATTTGGGAAAAATCCTTTGAACTATATATTTATATAATATTTAAATGTGAGCAATAATCATTGTCCCTCTAAACATACAGGAGCAGTTATCCTGATGCTAAAGATGGAGATGATGTGGAGATGAAGGATGGTGAACTGCCTGATGAAAAGGCTGTAGAGTTTGATGATGAGACGCTGGAGCTCACTTTGCCCTCAGGTACTGATGGACAGCTATATTTACAACATTATGACATTTAATTGATGTTTAAATAAATATTAAGCATGCCAGGAAATTTTTGCATTTGAAGATGATTTACACTTAACTGATTCCATCAGGCCTTTACTCTTGAAAGTAAATTTCTCCTGACTTGATCATTTAAATCGAAATTGAAATGTATATAAAACCAAACTTTGTTTTTGCTGTGTGTTTCAGGTGCTAAGATTGGCCATCGCTCCCTAATGAGGTACTATAAGCAGAGGTTTGGTGTTCAGAGGGCATTGGTTCCAGCTCATAACCAGAAGGCTGTTGGTCGAGTCCTTAAACAGTACAAAGCACTTGGATGGGCTGGAGACTTTGGTAAGTTAGGTTTGCAAAGTCAGGTCTGTCAAGAGGGGCCCAGTAAAGATTTTAGTGATGGTCCAGGCAAGGATTTGTCCAGCATTTGGTTTTGTAGATCTGTAGATGGCAGATCATGTGGCTCTTCCTTTCCTGATCTTTGTCTGGTGTGTTATTTCGGATGGTTAACTTTATTTCTACACCACTTCCTGTTTAAACCGTGTCTTCTCTTGCAGGTAAAGGCTTTGTGAGCCAGCAGCAGAAGGACATGCAGTATGTGCGGAGGATGAAGTCCAAGTGGATGCTGAAGATGGGCATGAACAGTAACACCACCAAACAGACCCATTTCAGAGCTCAAGTCATGTTCTAAACCAATCAACCTTCAGCACTAGTAGACATTCAACTTTTCAGAGTTCATAGCCGTATTCTGTGTGTTGATTCAGCTGAGATGTGAACTGCTGCTAAGGTTTAACATCATACATGAATGTTTAAGGCAACATCCATAGTGTATAAGGAAACATTGTGCTTTAGATATCCAAATCATGGAGATCCAAATTATGTGCTTTTCCAGCATCAACATGAGATTGCTATTCATAATGACCTTTATTACCATTTCCAAGTTTAATACTCCTCGTAAAAGACAAACTATTATGTAGAACAACTTCAGATTTATAATGCTGTGTACGTGATCAATAAAATAAGCAATGTCTGACTTGATGTATGGTATTTCTTTCAGAAAATAAAGATGAATAAAACTTAAACAATGTTATTGTTGTATAATATGTGTGGTAGAAATGATAAAAAAAATCAGCCTTTGTGATATAATGTGAAATCAGCTGAAACTTCTGACACAGTAGGTTTCCTACCCAATATGTTTTGTCTCCAGATTTTGAATGATGGTGAACTTAAGGATCAAAGCACCAGCATGTATTTAAGTCAGGTGTATTAAATCTGTTAACCCTTTAATGTAACATGCAGACAGAAACCATGGGAAATTGCGTTTTGTTATTTTTTGGGTCAATGTTTTGTCGTTATGAGTCTACCAAACTGCTGCCCATCAATGATGTTATAATTGTGCAGTGACGTAAAAAAAAATAAAAGACTGTTATATAGTAATATGTCTGAATATAATATATAATATCATTGTTATATTCTGATATAAACATTATATATGATAGGTTTGTGTTCTGATACATTATTATTATTACTATATTCTGCAACATGTAAACGGATTGCCATCACCAGATTAAAATATGATTATTGTATACTGTGATCAATGTAATAGATTTGCTGGTTCTTTATTTCAACCATTTATTCCTTAACATCCCTATGCTGTAAGACTGACATTATTGTGCAACTGTCTGTCTATTGAATGATAGTTTTAAACTAAAACTTAAGTACAATTTTTGCAGTTAGAAATGTAAGTAATCTGTGTCATGTTCTCTCCACAACAGATATGGTGATCTTCTTTGAGAAGTTTGCAAGACTTTCTCTGAAGTCCACTTTTATTTGGTCACTGTGCTCACAGTACAGCACTGCTCTCACTGCAGTAGGCAGAGCTCTGATAGTGCGCTCCTGCCAGCTGATTCAGCATCGCTATGTGCACAGCAGAGGGTTGGGAGCCAGTCCAGCCAACCCGGGTGCTGCCCCACCATGGTTACCCTTCTCCAGGGTCACACAAGAAGACCTTGCTTTCTTTAGAACACTGCTGCCTGGAAGAACCATCACTGATCCAGACCTGCTGAAGTCCAGCAATGTAGACTGGCTTAAGACAGTGGAAGGCGAACTCAATTTGCATTTCCTAAAGAATAGAATGTTCTATCTAGAAATGAGTTCTTGTCACAGTTCAAAAGTTTTCAGGAAGATTTTAAAACGGTAAGTTTGTTAAATATTACAATTTAAAACAACTGTTTTTATTTTAATATATATTCAAATGTAATTGATTTCTGTGATCCAAAGTTGAATTTTCAGCATCATTACTCCAGTTTCACGTGATCCTTCAGAAATAACTAATATGCTGATTTGGTGCTCAAGAAAAAAAATCCTTGTTATTGTCAATGTTGAAAACAGTTGTGCTGCTTCATATTTTTGTGGAATTTTTTTTTTCCAGGATCCTTTGATGAATAGGAAGTTCAAAAGAACAACATTTGTTTAAAATAAAAATCATTTGTCACATTCGAAATGTCTTCACTTTTGATCAATTTAATGCGTCCTTGCTGAATAAAAGCATTATTTCTTTCAAACAACAACAACAAAAATAATTTAAATGGTAATGTGTTTATATGTGATGTATAATATGATATAAAAACATAAAATATTAAATCAAGCTAAAGATTCAGCAGATTCTAAATACAATCTACTGTTTAGACGCATTAAGCATAGTGTTTGAGAATCATAGTCATTAAGTCATTATTCTTGAAGGTAATAATGAAGTACTCCTGAGACCCAAAACAACTGAAGAGGTCTCTCAGATTCTTAGGTCAGTTTTCCATGATCACATTGAATTGTACAGCTGTATTTTGTTACAAGAATGGTTTTATCAAATCATCCAATGTTTTTCACAGGTACTGTAAATGAGCGGAATCTGGAGGTGTGTCCACATCGAGGAAACACAGGTCTGGTTGGAGGAAGTGTCCCTGTTTTTGATGAGATCATCCTTTCCACTTCTTTAATGAACCAAGTCATCACATTCGACAACATCTCAGGTGTTCATATACTGTATATGTGTTTGCTAGATCACCTTGTTATCTATTATAACTTTTCATGAAGCACCTATCATTAGTGACAAATTTAAATATAAATAAGTCAAAATCGTTATACCTTAAGACATTTCTTAGAAAGAGAATTGTTTGGCTTCCAGGTATCCTCACTTGTCAGGCAGGCTGTGTGTTGAAGAACCTGTCTAACTATCTAGAGGAAAGAGACTTCATCATACCGCTGGATCTAGGGGTGAAGGGAAGCTGCCATATTGGAGGGAATGTGTCCACTAATGCAGGTGGTCTCAGACTCGGACAGTTCTGGGCCTAGAAGTGGTGAGGTGGTGAGGTCCTCCAGTTTAATAGAAATGAACACCAACATGAGACGCTTTCCAACTGTGAATGTGTGATTGATCAGTGGATCTCAACCGTTTGCCACTCCAAGCCCCAAATTACATTTGAAGGCCCCATGACTGGTCTAGTTGTTTCTTATTTACTTGATGAGGATTTTATTAACTTTTACTCACAGTTTCTACCTGATAAAATATTTTAGAGGTTGACTCAGAAGAAACATGGGAAAAAAATGTCCATGGAATTATAATGTTTTATTAATTTATGTGACGTTTCCGGATCTAGAAATCACAATTTTCAAAATCAGGCTGCCTTATAAATCCATGTTTTTCAAGACAGTGGCGAACATAACATTTCTCTTTAAAGAAAATAAATAGTTGTTGAAAGAGTGAATTAAAATAAGAAATATCTTGATTTTAGTTGTTTCAGCGTATTTTATTGATTTTGTTTTCTTGTAAATCACATTTAAGTCATCTTGAGGCACCCTTGAACATCTGCTGAGGCCCCCTAGTGGGCCCCGGCCACTGATAAATGACGTTCCATCGAAAAACACACAAGTGTCATAAGCATATCTTTTTTGCTCATATGATTATTTCAGATACTTTTTGATGAGAATAAACTCATGCTTTTGTGGTAGACTTGAATCAGTAAGAGGTAGAATACAACAGTCTTGCAAACTTCTCAAAGAAGATCACCATATCTGTTGCGGAGAGAACATGACACAGACTATTCTTGTATTCTTGTATGTCTTGCATTTGTAGGTTTTGGCAGATGGGTGGATTTTGAACTGCCTGGCCACACTTCGCAAGGACAACACTGGTTATGACCTCAAGCAGCTTTTCATTGGCTCAGAAGTATGGGGGTAGAATTGTTGCTTAATTCCAAATAAATAGATTATGATCCACAAATAAAAACATTCACAAATATATATATTTATGTCACAACCACAACTTTGCCTGGCATTTATTTGTGCAATGGCAATATGTTTTTCATTTGCAAATCTCATTTTATTTATTTGTGAATTTAATTCATGTTTGTGAAACTTTAAGATTTATTTGTGGATCTCATTCTATTTATTTGTGGATCATAATCTATTTATTTGGAATTAAGCAACAATTCTACCCCCATACAGAAGGGACATTAGGAGTTATTACTGCAGTTTCCATTCTGTGCCCCCGCAAGCTTAAAGCTGTCAATGTAGTGTTTTTAGATGAAATGACACGTCGAAAAGCACATTTTAAACGTGCTAATTCATTTAGGGCCATCAATGGGCCTTTACTCTCAGGTCTCCTTTTCATGCAAAATGTGTGGCTGCATCAACTTATTGCTGTTCCCTCTGTGTCCTGCAGGGTGCTCCAGCTTCCAGCAACTGCTGGAAACATTTCAGTGTTGTAGAGGGATGTTGGGAGAGGTCCTGTCTGCTTTTGAGTTTTTAGATGCCTCCTGTTGTATGAGCCTTCTGGAGAAGCATCTGAAACTCACCAACCCCATCACAGTTAAACACTAGTGTCATTACTGTTACAAAGACAACTTTGGGTATCTGTGTTCTTAAAGTCGAGATGTAAAGGAAGTAGTAATGTTAACTAATTCTTTTGTGACACATCCAAGTGAGGTGGATAATAAAAAAAAAAGTAGGATGGGGACTTTGAATGCGAGCTTACAGGTCGGTTGTAAGAAAGGGGCGGTGTTTAAGCAGACTGTATGATTAGAGAAGTCCAGCATATATCACCAGAGAGAAGGCTGACCAGAAGATTGAGTTATGATATTGTAATTGCAAATTATTAAAAAAAACATGCATGGCTGAATTGTTCACAATAAGATCAATAAAATGCATTTAGAAAATAGATATGTGCCAACTTTAGGTTGGTAGATCTTTTAAAAATATTGGATAACTCTAATTTCTGTTTTTTATTGGTCTTATTGGAATGTGTTGCAGAAAGTCCCTTTTACAGACCACTGGATCCAACACCACCCGTGATGAAGAAAAACTACACAACTTCCTTGAGGAGGTCATGACATCATCTCTAGTGACTGATGGGACCGTTGCGACAGAGGCGACAAAAATTAAGGCACTCTGCTCGCTTGTTGATTAGCAGAATTCAACATGTTTTTGAATTTGACTTTACAGATTTGTTCTGTCTAGAGCTGAAGATTTTGTGCCATACCTAGGCATTGTGGTCTTTGAGGGAGAGAGTCACAGAAGCTCTTACACATGAAGGCTACACCTACAAATATGACATTTCCCTCTCTGTGGAAAAGATCTACGATTTAGTAGGGGGCACCTTGGAGACATGGCCAAGAATGCTGTAGGCTATGGACATGTTGGTATGGCTACCTTTTTTGTCTTGCTGTAATTGCTGGACTGTTTTGAGTCTGAAGCTGGATTTGACAGATGTTGGCAAGTGTATGTTGTCTAGTGTTTTAAAGTCAGTTCAAATTTTTGAAAGCTGTCTAGTGTATTTTTGATCAAATAAATGCAAGAGTGACGACTTACAAAATCATTAAACAATCTTACCAACACCAAACTTTTGTACAGCAATGTACTTGTGTACAAACCTTTAAGCAGATCCCCTCAAACCTTGCCATAATTCTTTTGGTGTTCAGTATTTCTTTTTGTTTTGTTTCAGGTGATGGAAATCTTCATTTAAACATCCCTTCCCCCTTTAACGACCCCGCTCTACTGGCTGCCATTGAGCCATATGTATATGAGTGGACATCTGAATGGAAAGGCAGCATCAGTGCAGAGCATGGGCTCGGTCTGAAGATGAGAAATTACATTTATTACAGTAAACCTTCAGAGGCTATCGCCCTCATGGGCAGCATTAAAGCCATGCTGGATCCTAAAGGCATTCTCAACCCGTACAAAACACTGCCAGACAACATACACTAATAGTTTCATGGTTTTTATGATTTATATGAAAAATCTGTTTTTTATTTGGCCACAGTGTTATTGTAATACTGTCAGTGTATTGAATGGACTGTAAAAGATCACACTCAAAGTATTTAATTTGATCAGTCTTGTGTTTTATTATTATGGCAGGATTGGCATTCCATAATCTACGCTGTTTTGTATCTTTTGAAGCTATTTGAAGTTGTGTGCGGAGGAATACTGTTTTGGTAATCGCGTGAGTTGTGCTTAGGCTCCGCTAGTCTGCGCGGATGAATCTGATGGCCATAACCATATCAATTCATAATGTAATGGTGGAAACTATTACTTGGCAACGCTGTTTATAGGCAAATAGACCAAAGAAGTAGCTGGTTTAGAGGTTGGCATTGCTACCAAGAAAAACTGTTTTGTGAGCCTAGTCAGTGTACAGCAAATGTGATGCTATGCAAACTATGTTGATTCGTGTTCTATTGTGGGTAATATTGCTCTCCCCTTTCCCTTGCTAACTCTTTTCCTTTCGAAGTTACAAGCTACCATTACCTACTTCCACTACATTTAATAGTAGCTAGTGATGGTGCTTTCAAAACACTGCTTCGTGAAGCTCCGAATCCATCGCAAAACATCTTGTTTTGAACTAGCGATTCGGAGCGCATATATACCTGCCTAAGTCCTGTGATTTTCAGTAAACTAGGCTTCCTTATGTCTTAACTGTTTCGAGATGTGGAAGTGGATCTATGTGGACCCATGGACCGTGAACCAGTGTCTGAGTGGTTTTTACCTGATCTCGGATCAGTTTTATACATTTGTAGACATTTTGAGTGACATTTATATAAAATTAAAAGGAAGTAGTTAATGGTCTCTTGAACCAAGCCTGCTTAACCAACCTCTCCTTACAACAAACAAAACAAGCCCTACAACTAAGTTAAATTACTCATATTATACAGACACAATGTTATTTCTTTATTTAGGGATATGACAAGCATGGACAATTGATGAAAATATACATAATTATCAAACGCTTACCATAGTGATTTAGTCTAAGGCAAAAACATGGTTAAGATGATGTGTGTATGATGTTCTTATTTAAATTTTGTTGATTTAGAAGAAACCACAAAGAATTGCAGCGTCTTTGAGCATTCATAAAAACAGTAGCTTAACCAATGGTTTTTGGGAAAGAACTACCTGCTGAAAGGCATACAGTTAGGGATTGACATTATTTTTGCAATTTTGTTTGATGGTGCATTGAAGCTATTGAGCCACATCAAATGAAGACCATCTAAAAATGTAGCTTGAGGCAAGAATGAAATCAGCACTGAATTCTTCAAATAAAAGCCCAGCATGAGATTTTATTTTTTTTTAGCATGTGAATACACCAGATTTTGTCTAATGTTCCTCACTAACAAAAAGTTGTTCAATCCATTGAGATAATAAAATATTTTGATTAACAATGGCTGTTAACTCCCCCATCACATACAAATTAATTCATAAAGGATCTGTCCATGCTAAATGAAAAACAAATATTGTTCCGTTCTAACAGGAAAGCTACATCTGGAAGAATGCAATGGAACGACATCTAAGCTTATTTCAGAGCCAATTTTTAAAGACAGTTACTAAAGCGGTCTACAACTGATCTTGTGTCTGCAAGTCGGTTGGCATTTACGTTCTCATTAGCTTCAGCCGATGTACTACCAGCTATACAAGCACTGGTTTATCAGAAAGAGGCTGCAGACCTCATGTAAACATCACCACAGATAAGAAGGTCATTTCCCAGCAGACTCAGACAATGGGGAACCTTTCCTAAGGCTTCCTTTAGCTCATCTCCCTGTACAGGAAAACTCAAGACAGATGCATGATAATCCGCAACACGATTCTAGAAATTTACGGCTAAAAAGGAAGCATTATCACAGCATGGACATGACAGAAAAAACATTCCACTGTTGTAATGAATGAAAAGAGCAGATTTAAAAAAAAAAAATCATAATTATGTCTTGCATTTATATTCCAGTAACATCATACATAAGGTTTCTTTCATTATAACATTCACAGTTCATAATGCAAGAATTCCTGTAGTCTAATTCCTAACGCCGTTCTCCTGTAGAACACAAATATGTAAATGTTTGTTCCATGATGGAAGGTTCAATTCAAGGCCTGTCAGACCGTGTCCATATTTTTCTCCTTTATGCTGTTTCTGGAGGGGAAATGGGAGTCCCACCGGGTTCAGTGGGAAAAATGATCCATAAAAGAGAGCATAATTCTCTATAAAACGTTTTTAGGCCAATGGACAGGAAGAACAAAGCAAATAAACAGCATGTTAGAGTTGGGACAGATGCTAGTGCTCAAATCCAACGGTCTGGTTACACACAGTGTCTGTATAATGTGTGGTCAGTAGTTCTGCGGCCCTCTCTCCTCAGCAATCGGTTTTGCCCTTCTCCAGTGAGCTGTGGATCTTATCCAGAGTCTTTTTGATGCGCAGGGCAGTGAGTCGAGCCGAGGGGTTCTGGTACCAGCACTCTTTCATCAGCTTTACCAGAGCAGACAGGGTCTGTGACCACACAAAAACACACAGACGTTTGTTTTCAGATCATAGTGAGGATCTCCTGTCGACTACAAACGTTAACATTTATATATGGAAAATAAGACAATCATACATAAGGTTTCTTTCATTATAACATTCACAGTTCATAATGCAAGAATTCCTGTAGTCTAATTCCTAACGCCGTTCTCCTGTAGAACACAAATATGTAAATGTTTGTCTGTTTTTGGAAGAGCAAAAGTGACCAGTGTTGAGCGGCAGCCGTCTCATGTAGTGCGTCACGACAGTGTTAACAAATTCTTAAAGCGTCACACAACTCAACCCAAAACATTTCGACTTGGGACATAACGATAGTGTTTTCCTTTGTAAACCTCGTAATTCCAATATTAGAGTTGCACTTTTAAATAGTCAAAAACGTTAAAAATCTTCAGCATTCTCTCGGTTTATGCTGTATGTTGAAAACTGTAATACAAAAGTGTCAAAAAGCGTGAGGGTAAACAAATATGCAAATTCACAAAACCAGAGACTGTTTATGACTATGACTAGCTCTGTTAGCGTGTTGACAAGTCACCTTGAACACTCATAATAAGTAGGGTTTTGTACATAACATTAGCAAATAATTCAGGCCCTAATGGACAGCGGCTGATTGTCAGTGAAGAAACGTCAAGTACACATGCCGGTGAAGGCAAAGAGAAAGACAAACTGCTACAAAAAAGCACGATGTGCTACAAATGGCTTTTGTCAGGCAGGCATAGAGGCAACAGGTCAGAAAGGCCTTGTGTCAAAGGAAGCCCTCATGGGGTGCTCTGAGCAAGACCAGAGTAAAGGGATAAAGGGATAGTTCACCCAAAAAATATATTAAAGTTCTGTCCCCATTTACTCATCCTCATGTCGTTCCATTAACCATATGACCATTTTTCCTATGTTTCTTTCACTTTCAGGGAGGTTGACAGTCCCTGGTCAATAAATGCACTCACTGCATGGAAAAAGAGCAGCGTGAACATTCTTTAAATGTTCACGCTGATCACACATTTTTCAATTTTGGGTGAACTCTCTCTAACCACTCCATTCTGATCACTAAACAGGCCTAATTTCTACTGTACATATATTGGCATTTTGTAACCAAAGAGCTTTATAACAAGTCCACAATAGCAAATTCAGAAACTGTGACTGACTTCTGCCTATTTTTCTACAAGAACCTTTGAAAAGCTCAAAAACATCTGATTTCTAAAAGCAAGTGACATTACAGCTATAAAGTTCTTCTGGTTGTCATGCGCACACATACACACACACACACACTATGGGTACTGATTGCATTTCAGCACGTGTTTCTGTCCTCTTCGTTTTCCCGAAAAGTAGAAATCTTAAAAGTTTGCCAGTGGTTAAATAGACAATGTGATGGTGCAAAAAAAAAAAAATTCCATGATGGAAGGTTCAATTCAAGGCCTGTCAGACCGTGTCCATATTTTTCTCCTTTATGCTGTTTCTGGAGGGGAAATGGGAGTCCCACCGGGTTCAGTGGGAAAAATGATCCATAAAAGAGAGCATAATTCTCTATAAAACGTTTTTAGGCCAATGGACAGGAAGAACAAAGCAAATAAACAGCATGTTAGAGTTGGGACAGATGCTAGTGCTCAAATCCAACGGTCTGGTTACACACAGTGTCTGTATAATGTGTGGTCAGTAGTTCTGCGGCCCTCTCTCCTCAGCAATCGGTTTTGCCCTTCTCCAGTGAGCTGTGGATCTTATCCAGAGTCTTTTTGATGCGCAGGGCAGTGAGTCGAGCCGAGGGGTTCTGGTACCAGCACTCTTTCATCAGCTTTACCAGAGCAGACAGGGTCTGTGACCACACAAAAACACACAGACGTTTGTTTTCAGATCATAGTGAGGATCTCCTGTCGACTACAAACGTTAACATTTATATATGGAAAATAAGACATTTAGTTCCTTTTTTTTAGCATAAAGACAGTCTGCTATAGAGTGCTGCAGGGATGATGTATTTTCACAAGCCAATCTGGAAATTAGCATCACCCTGGTTCCCTCAACAAAAATGTTTAGGATTTTTCCACTGGTTTTTGTATTACTGCAGAGAATAAACTCTGTGACCAACAAAAGTGTATTATTTTGACACGTTTTGAAGCCTAAATACAATCACCAGAAGTAAAAAGCTAAAGTTAGGCTATAAATGAACTAGGCTACATCCCCTTCACATGACTTCAACATCACCACCAGCCTCCGATAACTCAGTATTTACTTGAATTCTAACAGTTAACGTTTTAGTTAGCATGGTTTGCAAGATTGCGATTATAAACCCAATGAGGCTCTGAAAGCTGACTAGTGAGTAAATGAGTTTTCCTATTTGGTGTGATAACATTTAATGTCCCTGATGACCTCAGTAGTCTCATTTAGCCACTTATTATTAGCAACTTTTTCAAGATTGTGTAAAAGCTTAGCAAATGGGGTGGGGCAATACTGATGTACTTTATGTCGAAAGAACAAAACATGAAAATATCTTGAACTTGTTTCCTTATCATAAAACCTAATTTCAGGCATTTACACGCATTGATTTTGGGACAACAGAAGTGGAATTGTAAAAATACGAACTCATTTCTGGGTTTTAGGACTCGTTCCTGCAGTACTGTATATGTGTAGACTATTAACACGTCCACTGCAAGGTAAATATGTTTACAGGGATACAGAGAGTGTCTCATCATTACTTACAGGATCTGAAAACCAGCGGTTGGGAATGAACGGCCTTTGCTGCTCCACACAAACCACTTTCCTCATGTCGTCAAAGCTGGGGTCATTAGGCACCAGGTCGTAGAAAGGCGGCTTGTATTCCTCAACAATTCCTACAGGATCACAGTGTTTAAAAAAAAATTAAGTGTCATTGAACATTTAATTGGAGAACATTCTGATCTCTATTGTCCTTAAAATGCTGACAAAATAAATAAAATTCTGTGCAAACATAATGAAAGATTTCTGAATAGATTCCAGGTAGCTGACCATTACTGATGGTCCTGCGAGCGATCTCCCACAGCACCAATCCAAAGGCCCAGATGTCCACCCTCTTATAGGCATCGAAACAGTCTGTCTGAATGGTCTCATCCAGAACCTCCGGTGCCATGTAGCGCTTAGTTCCCACTTTAGGATTATTTCCCACATCCAGCTGATTGTCAGACTGCGTGTGTGTTACTGCCAGACCTATAAAGAGACACAAGCAGATGAAGAGTAGAAGTTAGGGATGTAACGATTCACTCAACCCACGATTCGATTTGATTCACTATTTTGATTTCACGATTCGATTTACGATTTTTTTTTTTTTTACAAAATGAGATTTAAGACAAATTATAAATTAAATGTGTCATTTTATTATTGCTTGGACAAAATACTGTACGTTTCTTTGTGAAATTGAAATATAACACTATAATAATATACTAATATAGCGCTTGTAAATTATTACTCTTTTGTTGGTTTTGATTGCTTCTATTGTCCTCATTTGTTAGTTGCTTTGGATAAAAGTGTCTGCTAAATGACTAAATTTAAATATAATGTAAATGTAAATGACAAAATTAAATTGAAATGTTTAAAAAAAGCATTAAAAAAAATGCATGCAAGAAATTACCTAGGTCAGCGATGCAGCACTGCAGATCTTTCTTCACCAGGATGTTTTTGCTCTTCAGGTCTCTGTGAGCGATGGCCGGTTTGCCCTCAGTGCCAAAGATCTCCGTGTGCAGGTGCACCAGCCCGCTGGCTACTGACGCCGCCATGTGCAGTCCATCTGCCATCTCCACGGCAACACGCTGCAGGTAGTCGTAAAGAGAGCCGTTTTCGTGGTAGTGTGTGATGAGCCACAGCTGAGTGCTAGAGTTTCGGGAGGTCATATCAGAAGCCATGAATCCTGCAAAGAAAAGAGTTTAAAATAACATCACCCACATTGCATTGAGCTATTTTTTTGTTCTAGCATATATTTTATTTAAAGAAAAGATGCTATTATCTGAGATAACAAAGATGTCCGACTCACCTAATATATTTTCATGTCGTAGTAGAACAGTGTTGTATATTTCTGTCTCTCTAAACCATGACTTTTCATCTCTGGAGGAGAAGATCTTCACGGCTACATTCTCTCCTTGCCACTGACCTCTCCACACTTCCCCATACCGTCCCTTACCTGAGAACACAGGACACAGAGAAATTATATCACGTACATCACTGTCGGTAATTTATTGCACGTTACTAGACAGAGATTAATTACTTGTGTAATGTGTTGTAAAAGCTGCAAAACACAGTGTCACAGATTTTGTAGTCTTATATGTACTAAGGTCATTCTACGATTTGTCTTACCAACACACTCTACCAGGCTGATCTGCCGTGCAACCGTCCTCTGCACCAGGAAGGGCAGTCCAGAACCACTGCCTGAAGTGCAGGAGTGATCCATCAGATCCTAGAAAACAAAAAGACTGATGAGACATTATCTAACGGTTAAAGACTGAAAACAGAATAACTTCAGCTAAACTACTGCAACATTCAAAAGTGTGGGGTGAGTAAGATTTTTAGTTTTTTAAAGAAATAATACTTTTATTCAGCAATGAAGCATTCGATTGTTAAAAAGTGACAGTAAATAAGTTTACACTGTTATCCAAAAAAAATAATTTTTGTTTTTGTTTTTAATGTTCTATTCAAAAATTATTATGGTTTTGCCGTTTTAACATTGATAATAAGAAATGTTTCTCGAGCACCAAATCAGCATTTTAGAATGATTTCTGAAGGATCATGTGACACTGAAGACTGGAGTAGTGATGCTGGAAATTCAGTTTTGCCGTCACAGGAATAAATTACATTTTAAAACATATTCAAATAGACTTTTTGTAATTGTAATAGTATTTCATAATATTACTATTTTAAAGTAGCAGGCTTGGTGAGCACTTATGAGTAGTGGTCGGCAAATATATCGGCCGATATTTGGCATTTTTCAAATATCGGTATCGTTCGAGGCAGGGCTTTTATTTTGACGGCGCTGAGAACGGCAGCACCTGAGCGCACACCGCTCACATTTTCCCTCGTTCGCTGTCATCGTTAACAGTTCTGTCGAAATACGGATAGAAGTCTATCTAATAATCAGATAGAACGGTTAAACAAAGGAATTAAAATGTATACAAAAAAGTATTATAACAATTGCTTTAATATTATTAGTAATAAAAAAGGCAAACATTATAATACATTCTAATTTGCCTTCAGCATTCAGCAAATACGCATTTATATTATTTAAAAAAATCTTTGAATATCTAATAAACATCTAATTTCAAAAACCATGCAAACTTAGTGGGATCCATTTGTGAGATCTTGTGAAGTGTGCATGTGTATCCTGCATGATCGTGTGTTCTTTGTCAAGTCAAGTCAAGTCACCTTTATTTATATAGCGCTTTTAACAATACAGATTGTGTCAAAGCAACTGAACAGCATTAATTGTGTCAATAATGCAAAGTGACAATAGTAAACACTCATTTTTCAGTTAAAGAAATAATATCTTTGCAATTATGTCAACGATATCGCTGGAAATGAAGTGTCCCCAACTAAGCAAGCCAGAGGCGACAGTGGCAAGGAACCAAAACTCCATCTTTGTGTGACGATCGGTCCGTGCAAATTGAATGCGGACAGGTGGAGAGTTCAGCTTCACTGGAGACACGCGATCGACAAACTTTAAACTCGTGATTTAAAATTATGCTGCGCTTTATGCATTTGCCCACTGCCATATTCATGTCATTTTCACTGTGTGCTGTATGGAAAATGAGTGTTACCTTGGCTTTATATGGGAAAAAAAAATAAATAAATAAAAAAAATAAAAATATATATATATATATATGTATGTATGTATGTATGTATGTATGTGTATATGTATGTATGTATGATTCCCAATGCACACAGACTTCCCAGAATACTGAGTGCCCTGTTGGTTACAGTGTTTACTTCCTTTTTAATTAGATTTTTATTAAATATTTATTTATTTGTGAAAAATGCTTTGTCTTCTAAAGTATAAGTATGTTTATTTTACACAATTATTTAAAATCAATTTTCAAATGATTTCAAATTTCTTAAATTAAAATAAATAAAATTATATCGGCTTTATATCGACCACCCTGCTTTCCAAGATATCGGCATCGGCAGTTAAAAAAACAATATCGGTCGACCACTACTTATGAGAATTCTTCTGAAAAAAATAAATAAAAAAATCACCTGATATTTGCAAAATATTAAGAAAGTTTTAGTAAACTATAGAAATGAAATACCGCAAGTGTGCTGTCTCCGACATTAGATGCAATGAGCCCGTCAATGGCCCCCTGCTCAGTGTCAAACTCATGCAGTCTTTCCAGACGCCCATGATGGAGTCTACGGCACACCAGCAAAGCCAGCACAGATAGCAATCCCAGAACCACAAACGGCCCCAACACAAAGAGAACCAGCATCTCCACACGGTAATGCACAGCTGCCTCTTCTTCTGGACCATTTCAGAGACACAAATACCGTCAAATATATTCACTTTTTTTGGGGGGGAAAGCAAAACTATTTATTGAAAAATATATATTTTATAAAAAAAAATGTAATTGTTTTTGCTAGAATGTATTCAACTATTAAATAATAAAAGTATAAATAAATAATAGAATAAAATAATAATTGGGCTCAGAGATGGCTCAATGACTTTTGGATGAAAATTTTTGTAATACAAAACTGTTTAATGAAAATTTTATTTTATTTTTTTTAAATTAATGAAACTATATACATTTAAAAAATGTTGCTAAAATGTCTTAAATTATAAAACAACACCTTTAACAACTTGAATTTGTAAATAATTAATTGACTTACCTGTCAGCAGTAGTCGAAGAAGGGTCTCTTTCGAGACATTGGCGTTGCACATGTGTTGAGAGCAGCATTCTACGACATGACTAGCAGAGGGTGTTGCGGAGCAGGTCATGCGCTTGCTCTCTGACCCGACAAGACAGCCACGTTTGAACGTTGTCACATCATTGCTAATGATAACAGAGGTGTAACACTGGTCTCCAGTGCACTGCTGCTCATTACAGTCACTGCCGACACACAAGCAGTCAATGGAGACATCTGGAGAGAGACAGAAAACAGAAAGTCAGGGAATTAAATCATAAATTAAGGAAAAGGGGACCCAGTCTGTATCCATTTGTCAGTTGTCACCAGCTGCAAAAACTCTGGGAACAATGAAATTAATTAAGGAAGAGCAGCATGACGCCAGACCTCACAGACGAGACTCTCTCCGCCTGATAACTGAGACGGTTTTCTTCCCTTCTCCCTGCCTTCATTTCCTGTGACACTGAACTATGTCAACTTTACAAATTGACTTCAGAGAATAAAGGCCAGAGAGCATCAATGACACAGATCAATTAACCCAGCATTCATGTTTTATGCCCTCTGTGAGACACACTAACAGAGTCTGAGGAGAGAGGACACGGACACCTAATAAAAGTACAACTACGATTAGGTACACCAATCCTACTGCGTTGTGGCTAGATGTTTAAACTATGACTTATTGGTTAATGCCACTATAGTCTCAGGCATGCTATTTCCAGATGCCAAAGTCAAACATATATTATCAGTTCACCCTTAAAGGGATAGTACATCCAAAAATTATTTATCAATTTATTAGATCAAATATACAGTAAAACCAGTAATATTTGAAATATTCTTAAAATTTAGCAATTGTAGAATTTATTTTAATATATTTGAAAATGTAATTTATTCTTGTGATGGCAAAGCTGAATGTTCAGTAGTCATTACTGATTTGATTCTTAAGAAATATTTAATATTATTACAATTGACAAAAGGCTCTTTAATTAATGGCAAGTTCAAAAGATTGTTTACGGTTATTGTAATCAATTTAATTTTTAAATATGAATTTCTTTAAAAAGAAATGATCCCTTAAGGATTACCCACATCACATATAAAATACATTAATATAAATAAATAATAATTATTATTCATGATGATAATAATAATAATAAAACTATACAACAATAAACGTAAAAGGTAATAAAAAATATCAGAAAAATGATTTATGTTTGCCAGCTCTTTACCTTTAGCTGATGTCCGTAAGAATTGAAGCAGGAATAGGACGATGATTCGGGTACTGCAATGCCCCATTTGGTTCACTGCACTGAAAGGAAAACGAGGTGTTACAAATGCACATTTAAACCAAGAAACACCACAAATCACCTGCTTAGTTTAAAAGTTCTACAGAACAGGGGGCCAGAATCAATGACCAATAAGAGAACAGAACCGCAAAGATGACGAATAAAATTTTTTTTGAGAATGCAGCTGTGCTCTGCCTCTCTCTCGTGCCACAAATAGTCAGACAGGGGGCCGTCTCCATGGCAACCGAGGAGAGAGCAATGCCCATTATGGAGCGACATCAAAGACAGTGAAGGAGCATTTTAGGAGAGACAGAAAGGAACAAGCATTTTGGGTGTGCAGGACTCACCATTACGTTGTAATATTCAAGGACACAGTTCACAAGGACATCATGACTAATTATAGACTATGAGTCCTCGAAAACTGACTTTTAAATGATGTAGGGTCATTTTATTCAATGCCTCTTAAATCCTGACAACTAAAAAAAAATGCAATTTCAAAATGACCAAAAAAAATGCAATTTTACACAAGAGCGACAAGGGACAGTCTTACTTGTACAACTTCTCAGGTGACTCTAAGCACTTTCTTTCAGTATGCGCACAGCCAGACTCTGTCTTCCCATTGGATTCTAAAAAAGAAGATGGAAACCAAAGCAGCATGTTAAACTTTTTCCACAGCAGTGCCTTTCTCATGGTCATTTCTTCAGGAAGGAGTGAGTGACAGGATAAGAGGGGTGCCTGGAAGTCTCTGCACACTGATAGTCAGAGAGCTGGAACTGACTTATGGCTTGATTCCATTTTGCTGCTCACCATAACAACATGTTAACCATATTAACATTAACCATATTAACGAAAGTTTTTTTCGAAATGCAAAGGATCCTAAAAAGTAGAGCCCGACCAATATGGGTTTTTTGGGGCCAATACCGATACCGATATTAGGGAGTAAAAAAAAAGGCAGATATCGATATATCGGCCGATATTCTTTGTGTATATTATAGTACAGTACCAGTCAAAAGTTTGGACACTTTCCCATTCGTGTGTCCACACATTTGACTGGTACTATATATAGAATACAGTATATACATAAACAGAATAGATATACATAAACACATTTTTTCACTCAAATGTGGTGATCAAACACTTATAATGACGCGACAGAGATACGTAATGGAGGCAGGGCATTTAACAATAAACTTTATTATCCAAAATGAGTCTGACATCAGTGCACTGAACAGTAAAGTTGAAGTTTATTCAACTTTAATTCAATTCAATTCAACTTTATTCCGTTGAAGTTTATTTCACTTCGGAACATTCATTCACGGATTTGCGCTACTGTCTTCACACACAGACGAAGCTTACTAGAGAAGTGTGACATAATATACCTCTGTAAATAAATACAAAATAAATTCACGTCTCGCGCACTTTAATGCGTGCATTAAACGTGTACGTTCCCTTGGAACTGGAATCATGGCGGAATTTCATGTGAAGTCCACTTCGCAGGGCACTTACGGTCGAATAAGACAATGCTTGAATGCTGCTGCCTGAACAAGAGACCTCCTTACTGAAGTGAAAGTGTTGGCTGGTGTCACTATCTCGCGAACACGGTGGCGTTGACCGTGTTAATTGCATTGCTGTCTATGGAGGGTCAGAGAGCTCTCAAATTCCATCAAAATTATCTAAATTTGTATTCCGAAGATGAACGGAAGATGGAATTTAACCACCCCTAACTCCCGAACCCCGGGGGCTATCGACGAGGCGGTGGTCTCATTCGAAAGCGGGCCTCTTGACGTACACTCGATTCGCGTTCGAGAGGGTTTCTCGAGCTGAAGGGATCCCCTGAATTTGGTGCGGATTTGCTGCGCCGTTACGGAGATATGGCCATTCAAAGTTTCAATGGTTTTCCATAGACTTAAGCTTTAAAGCGTTTCATCCAGGTTGCCAGTAGCAAACAATGGCGCGTGCTCTGCTGGACAAACTAAGTAATTACACCATTTCAAGCATTTTATCTGCGTTATATGTTCTGTAAAAAAAAATGTTCATATCGGCGACAGGCTCATATCGGCCGATAATAATCGACAAAACGATATATATGGGTCGGGCTCTACTAAAAATACTTCTATTTTGCATTTTTCTGAACTATCATTTTATTTTCATTAGAAATTTTATCATTAGCATTTCAATTTGAGTGAAAATTCAGAAAAGCTATTTTATTATTATACAAACAATTAACATGAATTTCAGAACTTATTTTGCTTTACAGACAGCAGCAAATTGTGCTTCGATGGTTATGAGAGAACTTTAAATAGTGATGATTCTGAAATATCCACTTGGTAACATTTCTACTTTTTAATTTTTCCCAAAAGCTTTCACATTGTCTCAATTGGATTCTCATATTTTGCAATCTGGACCTTATTAAATATAGTGTTCATATATTTTATACACACAAGTTACAATTTTCCAGCGAGCAAAATAGTCTAGAATTGCATAATTGCAAAAAATAAATAATAATAATAAAATACAAATAAATAAATATAAATATATTTATATATATTCCATGATTTTTTTCAGACCTGGAAGTCAGTTTTAGCACTGACTGATATTTCCAGCTTTTTAGTGACCATGGGAACCTTTTCAGTGAAGATCAGAGAGTCTATATGGTTATGATCTCTTACAAGCAACAACACAATCAAAATGACTGACGTGCAATGAGTTACACACAGAGCTGTTCATAGAAACTTGTTTTAACACTACAGATGATCTGCTTTAACAGATACAAGTGCCTGCAATTTAATCAGATCGACTACAGCAACGATCCAAGCACAGACAACACAAAAATATAAAATAACACGCAAAAACCTAAGCTGTCGACATATCATCATAATAATGTCTGCATTATAACTTCGTCTAATAATCGGCCTGTTTGCAGCAGCTGTGCTAACTGTGCTAACAACGACCATTATTTACTCGACGCATTTATTTCCAACAAATTAAAGTGCCATTAAAGATCGCTTTTACCTTTAGCTGCGATGTAGATTCATGTTTGTGTTAATGTTCCGTGTTTTCACGGTTTTATTCGAAGTCGTGCTTGAGACGCTGACAGACTGTCTGCCGCCACCCAGAGAGACTGCGCCGTGACGTCACCGTAAACAAGTGACGCGCGAGAGCATTGTGGGATACCGCAGTCCGCCGAATGTGAGTGCCTGAATCCATAAAATAACATTTGGCTCAACCTCATGAAGCAAGGAATTTTGTTTGTCTACAAACAGTTGCACAGAGTTTAGTGATCACTGATGGAGTGCTTCATTTCCTCGTTAATAAATAAGAACAAAAATGGTCGAATTTACTGTGAGCTATAGTGGTGAATGCAATCTATTATATTAAAATATTAAGGAATTGATATTAATATTCATATTTTTTAAGTGATACAAACATGAGATGGTATTAAAGGAAAAGTTCACCCCAAAATGAAAATTTGCAGAAAATGTACTAGCCCCCAGGATTCCAAGATGTAGATGAATTTGTTTCTTAATCGGAACAGCGTTATTACATATTATGGACTTTATTTTGACCAGAAGGAACGGTTTAAAGTTTAAACACCTTAATGATGGATTTTTTTTTTTTTTTTACAAACACACAGCTTTTACTTGACAAGACGTTAATTGATGGACTGGAAATTTGTGGATTATTGTGATGTTTGTATCAGCTGTTTGGACTCTGACGGCACCCATTTACGGCAGAGGATCCATTGGTGAGCAAATTTAAATTTCTCCAAATCTGTTCCGATGAGGAAACAAATGCATTTACATCTTGGATGGCCTGAGGGTGTATAACTTAAATTTTCTGGTGAACTATTCCTTTAAAGGGGTCATATGATGCTTTTTTAAAGATCATTATTTTCTGTATTTGGTGTAACAGAATATGTTGACATGCTTTAATGTTCAAAAAACACATTATTTAATATTTCCACATAGTGACCTAGATATGTGGGGGCGTGTTAGAATGAGCCGTTTTAGGGGGGTGTGGCAGAGTCTTAACTTTGATAAAGAATATCTCTTTGGTTTTGAGACTTTAGTCTTTGCAACTTCAGGGATCTTATCTATGCACAATCAGCTTGTAACACTCCAAAGAGAAAGGAAAACTTGAAATCGCATCATATGACCCCTTTAAGGCAAATCTCAACGATCCATGTTATAGCAAAATACAGATGCTGATCAGTACAGATCTTCTACACACAACCGACTGGATCAACCTTGAGAAAATTATATAAAACCTGGTCTTACAACACCTCCAAATTTACAATTGTAGGTAATGTTCATCAGTTCAATAAACTGTATCAATTTACCTGAAAGTGTTTGATCATTTATATTACTATTTACAAACGGTTAGAGAGACACACACATAGCTGCTTAAAGAAAGCAAAATGTCCTTGCCATGATAGGAGTCAAGGAGCCAGTGGCTTGACAGGTTTTTTGTTCTAAAATAGCTTGTTGATTAATGGACATGTCATTTTCTATATGGGGAAAAAAGGATAGGGAGTCAGGGGCACTGAAGGGCAGGGAGATAAGGCGTCTGACGGCCCTCAAGTGACTAGCCACAATTCCTTTCCACTCAATATCATAGATTTTTCATGTATAATCAAAGCATTGCAATTTTGGGGGCATTTATGGCACTGAGGTCAATGTTGTGTGGAACACAATTGCACCTCTGGGGGAAATGCACTCTTGCTTTTTTCCTTTATTGCAACAACATGAAAAACATGTTACTCAGCAAAGAGTCTGATTTACTGATAAAATATCGAAACAGTTGCCATTTTTTAAGCCACTGACATCAGTCTTTTTACTGTTTTGAAAATAGAACAATTTGTCTAAGATTTTGCTAAAAGTTTTTAAAATGAAATTTTGTTTGTATTTATTTATTTTGTTTTATGAATCAATATTTTTTCTTACATTTATTAACAAGAATTTTGTATTGTTTTGGCTACGTGTGTACATCAAAGTATGTGTACCTTTATAGGTTTGTTTTTGGCTCTGAAATTCTGTCCTCTATCTCATAGATGACGCGTGTCTCCTTTAATAAAGCATTGATTATGGGGAAGGTGACATGAGAATTAGGATGCAGAGGAGGTATCAAGTGGCCTATATGCTTCCTTAATTGCATAGTGGCACAAAAGAATCCCCTGTTGCCCCTCCATCCATATCTCCAATCAAACTTGGCTTGTTTTGGACCTTTGGTTTAATCTTGAGGGGCTTTAGAAGCTGTCCACAAAAAGCTATTGTATCTTACTTAATTATAACCTCAGAAATGATCTGACCTGTCCGGTGCCAGGTGCAGTGAAGTGTGCAAAAGCATGCATGCCATGAGGTCCCACTGGATAAGGAAAAGAAACACTAGATGCCCATCGTGAACGGATAAGTGGAAAATAACCTAACAAAAAAAAAAAGGCAGAGAAACTCCGGTAAAGACCTAATGGAAAGTTTTTCCCTCCCCTCTTGGTTTCTGAGACTTCTGGGTACCCTAAAAAGGTAGCAATATGAGCCCCAAGCCTTTTCCTCAGTTTTTTTAACCTTTTTTTTTATTTTTTACTTTACTTCCCATACCACCTCTGTGAGTCTGAGCCCATTTGGAAGGTTACTGTTTAAAGTCAGCATGGATCATCCAGGAGGACACCTTGCTGTGGTTCTGTTCCTACTTGTTCTGGTTTCTTTGTCCACCGAAAACAACATTAGTAAGTATACTGATATGTTCTCAGCTTTTTGATCTTATTATGACATTGGCTGATTATAAAACGAAATGTTCTTGTTTGGATTGGCTTTCTGCACTTGATTAATTTGATATCAGAATTAACTTGGGGAACTTTATATAGCAATACGTTTATGAAAAAGATTGGACAAACTTATTTGAATTTATGTTTCTCATCTTTTAATCTAAACGTTTATGCTTAAATGCTTGACAGTATTTTTATAGGTAAATATAAATTGTGCTTACCTATGGATTTTCATTCAGTATTATTTTATTCTATTATTTTAATTCATTTATTATTTTAACTGTTAATTAAATTAAATTAAATTAAATTAAATTTTAGGTTAGCTAAAGTAGGTTAACTTTACTATTATTCTAAAATGAAAACAATCAGGTGAGGGCAAGCTTTTTGACTGCCATTCTAGTGCAGTTAAAAAAATACTTATCCTGAAATATATTTGATGTTTGTCAAATGAAAGTTTATTTGCTTTGCAGTCAGGTGGTGCACAGTGTCTGATGCTGAAGAGCAAAAGTGTTTGGATCTAGCTGGGAACGCCACAGCCAGGAACATCCGCGGACAACTCCTTTGTGTGAGGGGCCAAAGCCCCAGTGACTGCATGAAGCAAATTAAGGTTGTAGGAAATTGCTTCCCAAGAAGCAAATCAAATTAGATATGGTGCTTGAAAATTACTGCAATATTACAAGTCTCATATATTTCAGATTGAACCTTAAAATTGTGCAAATGTTTGCTCCTCCTTTTTGCTTTTCTTGCACTCCTTCAACTTCTCAACTGATTATTCAGTCTTACAAAATGTTTGACGTTTTGCTTTTCCATTATATCAAAAATTATGGAAATTTCTCAGTATATGGTTTAGTATAATTTGTCTGTGATGTAAACAGAATGGCACTGCAGATGCCTCTACTATGTATGCTGATGAGATCTACACAGCTGGGTTTTGCTATGGCTTAGATGTGGCTGTGGGAGAGTCTTATAATGGTGTGGGTGAGTATGTTTAAACTATTAAAAGCATTACAGCACCAATCAGAGATCTGATAAAATATTTTAGTCATAGAGCTTGACGTCAATGCATGTTCACGTGACTTTACCGATGTTTTGTGTCTGACACAGATGGCATTAATTATTACGTGGTTGCACTGGCACGGACATCATCCAGTGATCTATCACTACTGGAGATGCACGAACGCAGCTCCTGTCACCCAGGGATGCGGACTACAGTGGGCTGGACCGTCCCCATCGGCTTCCTGGTCAACACATCACAGATCAGTGTGGATGAGCAGTGCAACTTTCCCCATGGTGAGATGTTACCATGCTGTATTTCACCGCATGTATAATAGTTACTGATATTATTTGATAGATTACAAAGCTCTTAAAAGCTCTTTTTTATATAAGCGGTTAAAAATGGTTCAGATGCAAATTGAGTATGTAATGGCACCCATTGGCAGCAATTTAAAAAGCTATATCCGTCTCCCTATGGTTTCCAGCGGTAGGAGATTTCTTTGGGTACAGCTGTGTCCCAGGAGTGAAGGACCCAGAACATGATCCCAAAGGAAATAACCCAAGGAACCTGTGTGAGGCCTGCATTGGGGATGAGAATTCTGTATCATGTTTCACTGGCTGACAGACACAGGGGGGCAGTATTTCACAACAATGCATCTCTTTGTGTGCCTAATGGGATCTGTGAAAGCCTTATTTAGTGTCAGTAAACCCTGATAGCCAAGTTCATGGATTATGGATGCTAGTTTAATATGTATGTGTATATATTAATAATTTTTTTATATTAATTATATATATATATATATTTAATTATTTTTTTTATGAAAGCCTGCATGACTTGCAAGCTTTCTTAATTTTATATTTAAAAGTTTCATCCAGACAAATGTTTCATCATGCCTTCTGTTTTAGAAGTTCTCGCTGCCTGTAAGAAATCATTGTCTGGCTTATTATTCATGTAAGGTAAGAACCAGGAGTCCTGGGCGTTGGACCTGGAGCTGGAAGACTTGAAGCTCTTGTGTCCTGACGGGAGAGAAGCTAACCTGTTCCAACATGAGAGCTGCCACCTGGCTGTGGTGCCAACCAATGCTGTGGTAGTGCGTTTGGAGGACAAATGCCGTGTTTACAAGTTCTTGGAACGTGTACAGGTCAGGAGAGACGGCCACACAGTCACACATTGGAGTCCAAAAGTCTGAGAACAGTCAGAAAATCAAGGATTTTTTTTGTGCTTAAATCTAAAAAAAATGAAAAGGTATAATGTGAAATAGGGGTATGACAATACATTGTGTCACAATATATCACAATACAAAAATGTAATATGTACAGTATCGTGGATAGCGACAATACGTATCATGTATAGTTCTAATTTAGAATTATAAGATTTAATATTATATAATTAAAAAAAAACATACAAAGAGCACATCAAATATGGTAAATCAGAAAGTTTGCAAATTTGAGCTACCTTGTTTATTCATTATTATTAATTAATTAAAATACATTATTTAATAATGTATTGCAAGCATAAGTTTCTAATGTAGAATAATGCATAGTTCCATTCTGGTTAATGAACAGTTATTTTTGCTAACTGTTCATCATATGCCTTAGAAGTATTAGAATTTAATAATAAAAAAACTCATTTTGGCTTTGTTTAAAGTATTGTGAGAGTATCGTATGGAGAGATCAGTATTGAGTATCATGAGTGAATTGTTACTCCCCTAATGTGAAATGAAGAAGTATTTAATATTCTGCACTATTTTTAGACACTATTTCTAGTTCTTGGCAATTAAATGTTTTTAATTCAAAATTTCATTTAAACTGAAATGTTTTTCATTTTCAACTAAGAAAAAATTTATTAAATCAGAAACATGTAGGGATGCAACAATTCACTCAACTCACGATGCAATATGATTCACAGTACAATTTTCTCATGATTTTTTTTTAAACAAAGACAAAGATTTTGAGATTTAAGACAAATTATAAATTAAAAGGTGTCCTTTTATTATTGCTTGGACAAAATGCTGCACATTTCTTTGTGAATTTGAAATATGTCAATTAACAAAGCTAAATTTAAAATTCAAAACCCCAAAATCAAACCCCAAATCAAATAAATAAATATTACAAATAAAAGAAATATCTTCATATAAACAAACTAAGAATTTGTCTGTGCTCTTTCCATTTAAAAGTAGAGGCAACCACTGCATTTTAATCACAATCCTAACAAAGATGCTGCATACATGCAGCATGAGCAGTTTTTGATCTAAATTACATTGTATCATTTAGAAATTTGAAGCAAAAACAGAATGGTCCGACTTTTGCTTTGTGAAACTATACTACATAAAACATCTGCACGAAACAAAAACAGTAGACACGCTGAATAAGAGCACAAATTTACTCTGACAGCAGGTGGCGCTTATGCAACAGCAGCGATACAGTGCCACTTTAAAAGAAAATACTTTTAGTCTATCTAAACTTTTCTAAAACAGTCAGTTCCCTCAGAGATACATTCATATAAACCCCCAATTGTATCACGATTCGTTTAACATCTGAACCGATTTGAATTGTCACATACAGTATATATATCGATTTTCATCTGGCTTGGGGTGCATCATTACATCCCTAGAAACATGTAAAAAAACTAGTGGTTTCAGACTTTTGGACCCCATTGTGCTGCACACACACATACAATTGCCACAGATTATATAATGACATTTATACTCCTAGAGAGTTACACTGTGTGTGGATATCAGGTTTGATTCACATTTTTAGTACATTATCCGTGAAATAATATAAAAACTCTAAAAAGAAAAAATCTGAAATCCCTTTTGTTCAATACAGAGCATGAAATTCTCATTGGAAGTGATGTTCCTGCACATTAGCGGTCAATGGTATGATTAAACGAGCCCTGCCAAAACCTATATTATCAGTGATATCTCTGAATGTCTCGAGTATTACACGGATTACATCAGGCTGACTTATGTGTTCAATACATCTAGCCGGAGCCCTGTGGTGATCATTGATTTTCACAAGACACCGTCTCACATTACAGTGTGTCATTAGGGGAGGATGTCACTACAGTGAGCTCTGTTATGAAAGCAGGACTAGCACACACACATACTGAGCAAAGCACAGTGCAAAATATGAGCAAAAAATGTCGAAAAGATTCAATATTTGCAAAAGAAACAAATATACATATTTCAAACTAACACCCACGCTCAGCCCTTTTCTCTTTTATTTGCTTCTCTGTGAGTATTCCCGAAATTCTGCTTGATTGCATTTTCTCTTTTTCTTATTTTGTTTTACCCGTTTCTGTCTTCTAGAATGCATTTGCTAATGCCACTGAAGGATTCTCTCTGTTCAGCTCGGTGAATTATGGGCAACCTGATGTGCTGTTCAGCGATTCCACCACAAAGCTGCTGCGTGTTATGGGGACCTACACTTCCTGGTTGGGGCCCAGTTACACCACCATACTGAAGGCTTTTGAGTGTGAAGGTACAGTGGAGCAGAGCTGTTATGCAGTTATTGTATTATGCAAACGTCAATATTGTAAATGTTTCTATAGGGGATTATATTGTTCATATCAGAACTTTTATAATTACATTTTTACGTTAACGGTCTGCTTATAACAATGTAGTGAATGTGCATCAAAAAACAGTCATTATTTAAATGACTATTAAGGGCACAGTACCAAATAATGAACAATAACCATTTTACTTTGTTACTGTACCTTTAAGACTAACAAAAATATCTTCCAAAGGTTTAAATGGTCTTTTTCAGACTGAGGTTTTGAGTTCTGAAAGCATATTTACAAGGCATGTAATGCACCGGTGCATCATGCTTGTTTTTCTTTTGGATGGATGCATGAAAATTAATAACTAAAACTTTAAATTATTCCCCCTGTTTTAAATTATTTTCTTTATTGTAAACAATATACAAGGAGAAACATTACAGATACAGAAACACTACCATTCATATTTATTTATTTTTGAAAGAAATTATTACTTTTATATAGCAAGGATGCATCAAAGGGGTCATACGATGCGATTAAAATTTTTACTTTCTCTTTGGAGTGTTACAAGCGCTTGGTGCATAAAGAAGATCTGTAAAGTTGCAAAGACTAAGGTCTCAAATCCAAAGAGATATTCTTTATAAAAGTTAAGAGTCAACCACGCCTACCTAAAACGGCTCGTTCTAACACGCCCCCACATGTCTACGTCACTATGTGGGAAGATTTGCATAACGCCGCCCAAATGTTCACGCAAAGAAAGAATGCGTAACTTTTATTCTCACTGTAGTATTGTTGTTGCCGCTGCTGCCATGTCGTGAAGGCGCTGTGTTTCGTTGTGAAAGCGAAACTACTTTGTTTGGCCTTCCAAAAGAGGACGATATCGCTTCGTCATGCCTAGAGCTGATCCGTGCTGGTCGCTGAGGAAATACATCAAATTCGCGCTGTGGATCGCCGGATCGGCTTTCACCGTGGATGAAGCGGAGTCCAGCCCGGGGTCGTTACATGTGGTTGCCAGAAGCCCGCCGGCCGCTCCTTCGTCGAATCCGCTGGCCGCGCCGTTCTCAAGCCCGCCGGCCGTTCCTCACTCAAGCCCGCTGTGTGTGACGCTGTGTTTCGTTGTGAAAGCGAAACTACTTTTTTTTGGCCTTCCAAAAGAGGACACAACTAGAAATCAGTGCTTAAGTTGTATTTACAACACTGTTCCAGAACAGTACAACCCAAATATTCAGGTGTGTGCAGCGCATTTTGCGGAGGATGAGGACTGTTTCCTATGAGAGTAGCCTACAATGCCGGTGTCTGTTTCTATAAAGTGGGACAGTTCCAACTTTGCAAGGACAGTCTTGCGCTTCTGACTCACAGCCTGTAAGTAAGTTTTTTATATTTAAAGAATTTTCCACTGATGATTCAAACGCGAGTTTTGAGCAGTATAGAGTAGCACTTGTTGTTTGTCGTTTCTCCAGACATGGTTTTATGATTACGCGGCGCGATACGCAACGCAACGCAACGCATAAAAAGACAGTATAAGTCATTATAATCAGTAATTATGTCCCCACTGGATGCAACAAATGCATCGTTTGTAATGGGTTTTATTGTGTTTGTCTTGTCGTGCCGGGACACAGGGCATCACAGTATGGTATGGGGTGTAACATTTCCGTCACACGCTTGAGGTATTCAGCCAATCACAATGCACTGGATAGCTGGCCTTTTCAGAATGACAAGCTTTGTAAAAATCGACGCATTTCAGAAAGGCGGGGCATAGAGGAGCAACAATAATGTACATTATGTGGAAAATAATGTGTTTTATGAACCTTAAACCGCACAAACACATTGCATTACACCAAATACACAACATAATGTTCTTTTTAGCAATGTCATATGACCCCTTTAAATTGATTGAAAGTAACAGTAAAAACTTTTACAATGATTTCTAAGGATCATCTGACATTGAAAACTTGAGACTTGAAATGAGTCTGAAAAATCTGCTTTGCCATCACAGGAATAAATGACATTTTAAAGTATATTAAAAAGGAAAACAGTTACTTTAAATTGTAATAATATTTCACAATATTACTGTTTTTACTGTATTTTTATCAAATAAATGTTGATGAGAATAAGAGACTTCTTTTGAAAAAATCTAACTGACCCCAAACTTTTGAACAGTTGTGTGTCATGTGCTGTGCAGTTCTTCAAAATGGTCAACAATGACACTGTTCCTTCACATAGTGTTTGCATATTACATTCATTTATTTTTATTTCAATGTTTTTTTCATAATGGGATTGAAGTTGTCCATATAGCAGATGATGTGTAAAGATCCCCTGGATTGCATGAATGAATTAACTCCTGTCCTCTCTCTCTCACTACAGGTTTGTGTTAATCTGATGAGGAAAAAGGAAACTATAGATCTCCCCTCCATCCTTCTCACACTAACTCTAAAGCACTCTGTGTTAAGTGTTACTCTCGTATATGGGCTGAAAGCCAACTCTCGCCTGTACTTTGTAGTACTGCTATTACTGTTCTGTTCTCACAGTGTTTATATGGCTTCATATATCACATTTACTTGATATTACACCTCTTTGGGTCTTTGCCACTAAAGCTAGGTTCCTGCCATGTGAAAAATACAAAAAATAAACACTAAAACGTCTAAACTTCTATGCAGAAAAGCACTGCAGGGGAACACACCACAAACCATGAAGGGATTCTGCCTTGACCGTTGTTAGTACATCCAAATAAATTCATTACAAACCAACAACCAACAACACATTCTGCCTTCAGAGCCAAAGCATACTTTACGCAAGTACATGAACACAAATGGTTTTAGTTAAATAACTTTAAATAAAATTGCGCTGTGCGCTGTAGCAATAATTTGTGTCTTCTTCAGCAAGTTTCTCTCTCATCTGTTTTAATGTCACAGACATATGAAGTTAACTATTGTCCCTTTGGATGCTGAGAATTGTTATAGCCACAATGCAATTACACACGTTCAGTACATACACTGCAAAAAATAAATTTCGTAGTATTTTTGTCCTTTTTCCATAACAAAAAACAAAAAAACAAAAACAGAAAAATCAAAAAATTCCCAAGTCAAGATACATTTACTTGAGAAGGAAAATGACTTGAGATATTAACTCTATTAGATATTAACCCCCCCCCCCCTTTTTGGTTGTTACACAAAAGGTGCTGCAAAGGTGCTGTTTCTTGACCCTTCAGGATAACAAATTACCAACTTGAACTTCAGTGTAAATAGTCATGTCACTCTTAGATTTATAGAACCTTCTCTTATTAATAAAAATCTATGTTGACAAACATTTGCAATCCTCATTTTTGTATTTTAGCCAACATCAACTCTATGACTCAAATGAACTTATCCAATAGGCTACATAAAAGCTGATGTGTATACACTAGTGTGTGACTGCTAATGTATTATTAATGACAATAGTGTCTCGTAAGAATTCATAATGAGCTGTCTATGACATTGCTAATGAACATTAGTAACTGAGATTGCAGGTTAATTGAGGATTTTGTGCCAATGTCCTTGAAAATGTTTGTCAGAATTTTGTACGCTCACATATCTAATTATTGTCTATCTCTGTGTTTTCAGTGAATGTCTCATAATTTATTTATCTTGAATACAAGTTTAATTATCTTGGCTCTCTCAGGCTCTGCGGCAGTACATTCTGCTGCTTAAGGAGCCTCTGATTAGGCCATTAGTACATCAGTAAAAATGTCCAGGTGGACATTTTCAATTTGCCACACTGTGTGTCAAACAAAGAAAAACATTAGCCGACCAGTGAAACTGTGGAGACAGGAAAAGTATTTTTATGTTTCAAGAAGAAAGTTTTAATGGTACCAGATGGTCCTACAGCTCACACTTTGAGTGTGTCTGTTTATGAACTCAGGCTTCATTAATCTGAGATGTAGATGACACTCACCAGCAGTAGTGCAAGATGAGGCAGTCATCACCACTGCTGTGACTGCAGCGTATGTCATTAACACAGACACAAGTTAATGAAGTCTGAAGCCTTTTAATCCATTTGAATGCAGCTTTCTGCAAGTATACACCCCCTATAAATCATTACAGACATTTAATACTTGTGTCAAAACTTGAATTGCTTATTGTCAGTGACTCAGTGAAGCCTTAAGGGGCATTTAGATGGACAATGATTCGGTTGCAATTGTGAAGAGTTTTGTTTTCGAAGAAAGTTGCTGTTTTTTTTTTTAAGATGTAGATTTTGCATTTATGCATTTAGTAGATACTTTTATCCAAAGCAACTTACAATAGAAGAGCGTAAGCAATTCACCACAGAATACCACATTTATTAGAAAACAAGCTAGGACAGAGGAGAAATGCAAAGGAGTATTTTTTATTTTTTTGGCAAGTGCATTGGTTTAGGGGTGTGGAGTGGTTCTGACAGAAAAGTTGTCTTCATCTGCTTTTTGTGATGGTTTCAGCAGTTCAGGTGGAGGTTGGTAGCTCATTCCACCAAAGAGGAACAGAGAAGGTAAAGGTTTTGGAAAGCGACAACAAGGGTCATCTTGTTTAGTGACCATAGCTGGTGGGAGGGAGCATGCTTGAAATGTCTACAGCGAACAGCTGGTATTTTTAATCGATTTAATTGCTGTCAGTGTGAACAGAGCTTAAACTGCCAGAGCAAAGGTATAACTATGATGATTAAATGGATTATATAAATTCATATGCATATATAACAGGATTTTTCTTGCTCTTTTAAAATATAAGAATACTTTAGTGGTTTATATTAATAGAAAGTGCATCGTATTGACGTCAGAACTATCAGAGCATATGACCATCCACATTTGAATATCAAGATTTTCATGAACTTGGCAGAGGCTTTGTTACTCATTTTACATGCAAAAGGTTAGGAGGTCATTTACAAGTAGGGATTAGAATACATCTTTGTTAATAATTTTGTTCTTCTCTATTACATAAACACAATATACATCCAGACTTCGGTGATTCTCTTAATAGTAATCTGCTCAGGTGAAGGATTAAGATGTGGGCAGCTTCACTCATTCCTTCAGGATAATCTTTCCCTGCATGGGCAAGGCAGGATCTCAGGTACACCTCACATTTCTGCTCCTCACAATCCCTTTGATCACGTTTCATAGGCTTATCCCTATAAGCCTATGTGGTGTGGGCACTCCTGGGAGAGAGGGGGTCTTACGGGGTCAAATGGACACAATCTGGATACAGAGAGTGGTTGTGATCAGTCAGGCACGGACACACTCAATGGCAGCGTTCACTCTCACACTCAAACTGAGAGGCCATGGGCCAGAACTAAAATAGCTAAACCTCTAGAGACCTATAACAGAAGACTTTCACTGTTTGATTCATTTCTTTTGTCAAATGTTCCTACACTGCAAAACAGAAAGATGAACATGTCCCAAGAGCTCGGAAGCATTTGAGTCTTTAAGTGACACATACTCATATGCAGTTCTGAGAAGAATTATTATTTTATATCCACCTTATTCTGCAACGCGGAAGTGTGGACGAGACTTCCGGTTCATTAGCTGCTGTAAGGAAATAATGAGAAGAAAAACGACATGCAGTAAACGGTTGCACTACAAACCAGTATGTTCATAATTAAGATAATACATTAAAATAATAAGGTAAGACACACCAATCTGCAATATCAAGCAGCAAAACGAGCTGTTTTGTAAAGCTAAAAATAGCTGGATGCTCATGAGACTGGAAGCCAGTCCCATAAAAATTACAAATGGCCGCGTCCACTCTTACGGGAAGAATAAAGTGGATAGCGACTAGCAAGAGAGTAGCGTTATTATTTAAATCATGCAGACTTGCAGTAACATATCTATTTTAGTTTAAACGTGTGTACTGTACTGTACAGTTGTACAGTCGTCTGTGCTTACAAACAGAACAAGCCCGATTCTGAAAATTACTCTTTTGAATCGGTTGGAGACTGATTCAAATGATTCACTGAAAAGAACCGATTCTAATCTAAAACAGGACTGACAACCATAGGCCTTATTCTTCTGCTTTGTGAACGTACGTACGTTGAAAACATAATACTGTCAGCGTATACAGACATTGTATGTATGTCATAATTATAAATGCGTGTTATAGTTGGGAAAGAGATAAAGAGAAATGTGTCATGATGGTAGCTTTGATTACAGTCTCTGAAAGGGGCACTGGATTCAGCCTGTTGACTGGCACTCTTATGTACCAGGGGTTGATTTTATTAAATTTTTAAAATAAAAATTAACAAGTTTCAAGTTGTTATTATTAAATTAAAACTCATTTGGAAACATTTTACCGTACTTAATTTATTTTTGCAACTTTGTACTTGCTTTTATGCTAGCCTATAGATTTTATTGTCACAATAAAAATAATTGTTATATATATATATATATATATATATATATATATATATATATATATATATATATATATATAATTTTTTTAAAATTCTTAAACCAAAAAGAGTGAAATAAGACAATTTGAATATTTATTTTATTAATTTATATAAATGTTATATATATATTCAATATTCATACACAAATTATTACACTGTCGCTCAGGCATCTTTTCCAGTTAGTGACAAACATGCTTGAGATGGAACATGAGATGTGTGAAGAAAATTAAGAATCAAGGTAAATATTGCACATTTTTAATTATTTATAAAATATGAAAATAGTTTGCTGTATGTACAATGTATACAATTCTAGCTATGAAGTTAACTTTAAAATATAATTTAATTTCCACCACTGTTATGTTATTTCAACAATGTACTGGGAATGACACTGTAAAATGCTTATGACTTTCAGAAAAATTACAAATGAGAATGAAAAGTGAGTGATAGAGTGACAGATGATGGAGTAAAAAAAGAGTCACTGACAAACCATATAACAGATTCTTACACTTTCACTGCTACCACAGTGGTGTTCAAAACAAGCATTCTGTTCCGAAAACTTAAATTCCCACCATATTCCCGCTCCTAGTATATAGTTCTCTTCAGACCACCCATGGGGCCATCGTTTCTAGTCACCTGAGGGAACAAGCTGGTACCTTTCACACAAAGCCAGATCTGTGCAGAGTAGATGGCAAAGAGGCCCTGTATTTGGCAGCTGTTTTGCCAAAGCACTTTGCTCCACAGACCTTTCAGGTTCCCTTGTGCAGTGATCCTCACTTGTGTGGGAGAGAACTCTGGCCGGCTGGTGTACCCAGGCTCAATATTACCCCAGCCAGGCTCTGGCTCCGCAAATGGAGCCTCGAGGAAGTGTAACTCCTCTAGATTACAGCTTGAGGTCAGGCAGATACAGTGTACACATACACTACATGGTGATGTGTGTGAAAGTTATTCTGCTCCTTCCCCGTCACACATCATTTCAGCTGAAGTGTGGGGTATGATAAGGGATGCATTTACAATCTAATGTGACTGACACAGGATTTTCTCCTTCCGGTAAGATGAGCTCTTGCGCTTATCAAAGAGCTCTTGTTGGATGTGTAATGTATCAGTTACTGCAAACAGGCCTGCTACACCTGACCCTCAGCTTACACACACACACACACACACACACACACACACGCTTTCTCTCTCTGTCCTTCATAGGCTTTGTGCTTAGATGACAGCAGGCAAAGAGGGGCGAGTGGATATTTGATTTATTAATGGTTTAATTATTTGACTCATTGGCTGATTGACTGATTGATTGAGCAAAGGGCTGATTGATTTTCAATTAGGACCACAATCGAATTTCCTGAAGGAAGCAGCAGTGCTTTCAAGGCAGTATGAGAATTGTTAAATTGTTGGGTAAGCTTAAGTTTCAGGTTTTGGTGTGGTGTAAATAAAATGCCATATCAGAGCTGGGGCTTGTATCATGATGGTGGCTGAACAAACTCGGGG
Source organism: Sinocyclocheilus grahami (assembly GCF_001515645.1). Classification (NCBI taxonomy): domain Eukaryota; kingdom Metazoa; phylum Chordata; class Actinopteri; order Cypriniformes; family Cyprinidae; genus Sinocyclocheilus; species Sinocyclocheilus grahami. Next base: position 785,510 of record NW_015505288.1, on the reverse strand, counting down.
TTACAGGATTAGTTTTGAGTTGACAAAACCAAACCAGTCCAATCCGGCTTTGTTGGTACCATGAAGCTCATCATCAACTTTCTCTGTCAACTCAGGCTTGATCCTGAGTTAATGGAGCACGTGCACATGAAAGAGTGACATCAGTAATGAACAGCCAATCAGATGCCTTGAAACTGTGATTCGCTTCTTGAGAGAGTCAGTGCGATTCACTACCAAAGATTAAAATATTGAACAATATGAAGAATTTAAACACATTTACAAGATGAAACGATCTATCCATGAAAGAGGAAAACTTAAAGAAAACATCTTGCCTTATAAGTGCAAGTAAAAGTTGTAAAGTTCATAGAGTTGATAATATTTATAGGTATAAAACACTTAAAAATCAAAGCTCATATGTAGTCATGTTTAAAGCTATTGATTCTAAAACGTATTTATATTGCATATTATCTATATGTTTATACTAATAAAAAAAGCTTAATAATTACTATTAAACTAAGCTAGCTTGTGTAATGGATTAAGGGTATAATAATTATTTAAATCATATAAAATAATTATAAAAAATAATCATCAGTTTTATCTTTAAAAATGTTTTACTAAGTTGCGTCCTTTAATTTGGAGTAAGAGAAACTGGGGGAGTGGCTTTATTGCGTCAGACATGTGTCACTTTGCTTGAAGCTGATTGGTCAAATTTCACGTTGAGATCTCTAAACCAGAACATAACCTGCCCCAGAGCAGGTTAGCTGTGGAGTGTAAGTTACTAAGGCAATGAATGCCGCTAAAAGCCAAGCCACTTTCATGGTACCTAAAACCCAGGATTGGTGCAAACTAAACTGAAGCTTACCTGGCTAGCCAGCTAATCTGGCTTCATGGTACAGGCCCCTGCTTTGCCATTCTTAGACTCAGCATAAGTTTTGTTTTCATTCGGCTGCCCACAAGAATTGACTAGGGGTGGGTGGATCAATCTTGATATATTGATACTTCCGATGCATAATGCATATTAAATGTTTTTTTAAACTTGTGAATTTATGATTTAATAAATGTGAAAATGGACCCTGCTAACAAAAATATGTTTTGTTAACATTTAGGTAATGTTCATATTAATTTATAAAACCTTTTTTCTTGAATGTTCTCTGAAATTGTTTTTAAATGCTTTCACAAACACTTTTTCTTTGGTTATGCAAATGTTACGGGAACATTCCATTTAATCATTTTGCAAACGTTATGTTACTTTTGAATGTTCTCTTCTGAACATTGTGAAACAAGTTGAGAAAAAAACATTCCACGAATGATGTATAAATAATGTTTTTGTTTGTAATGTTTTTCGAACATTATTAAAGACTAGATAACTCTGAATGGACAGGCTGCAGAATAACAGTTATCCCCTTCTGATGATGGCCCTGTTTATCATAAACTTTGAAACTGAAATAATTAACAGTATTAGTTTGTGCATGATAGGAACTATTTTATAATGAATTTGAAGAAAGCAGACCAATCACAGTTCAGTATGCAAATATTACAATGATGTCATCAGAGTTGGTTACATTTCGAATGTTGAACATGGAGATTGTCCATATTTAATCATAACTTTCTTAAAAAACATAGTGTTAATAAAAAAACCAAGGTCATGAGGTTTTTTTTATGTTTTGAGGTTATCTCTCTCTCTCTCTATACATATATGTGGGAAAAAATATTATTTCCAACCCTCTGTCTGAAATTATTCTTATTTTAAAGGACAGCTCCTTTAAAGCTTGTCAGTAAATGGCCACGGTTTTGAATTTGCTAAAAAGTATTGACACCCTATGTATGTCACTTCTCAAAATATGATCTTTTTTGTTCCACAGAAGAAAGTAAGTCATACAGGTTTTGACCAACATGAAGATTAGTAAACGATGACAGATTATTCATCTTTGGGTGGACTATCCCTTTAAAGTTGAGATAATCTACAATGTATGTTCTCTAACACTAGCTTGTTCTATTCTTTTTCTATTCTATCTGTTTTCTTTTTCTTTTTAATATATTATTTAAAAAAAACCTTGCTACGTTTACTGCGTTAAGCTAACTGAGACTTGTTATAGCACATGTATATCATTGCTCTTTTGTTGATTTTGATTGGCGTCTGCTAAATGACTAAATGTAAATGTTGCCGGTATGTTAAGCGGTTCAGATTAAATCAATTACAGAAATGTAATACTTAGAATACCATAGAAATCAACAAAGCACTGCCTTACAAGCAATCAAATGCAGTGTGAACACGTAATTAATAAATGTACCAGTACATGAGGAAAACACTGACCAGGATTGTGGTCAAAGTGTGTTGTGTAGTTTTTACAGCAACCCCTTTATGTTTATAGTGTTAAATCATTGTAAAGCTTATTCTTTTCATTAAAACACACTGTGAGTATTTTTATATCACAGCTGGTGAGCATGCTAAGTTCATGCCTGTGTTTTAAAAAGTGCATCAGTCAGCTGTGTTTGTTCTCCCTCTGCAACACTTCAGCAATAAACACAGACATTCAATTAGATAAAACACAATGTGAGTATAATTGAAGTGAGCCCTAAAGTATGTTATGAATGATGCAGGATCTTAGTGAATGTAAGCCAGATACACAACTCCCTCCAGCTACTGAGGGATGAAAACTGACAGATGACAACATGATGTAGAAGAGTCATCCATCAAATGTCACGGCTGTAGTCAGGTAATGCATGCTCAAGGTGTGTGATTCTCTGCTTTAAATCATATAGACACATACACATCCTCAGACGCTTTTGGAATTTGCAATATTTTCCACCTGCCTGAACCCATCATTAGCACTATGGTAATTGCTTGGATTTTAGATAGCCCACTCATTACAGGACTCAAACGATCCTGAATCCAATTAGAGACCAATCTGCTTCCCGTAAAAATGTAACTCTCCTCTTAAATTTATAATTCCTCTGTTTAAATTATGAATCCACAGGTAAGATTGGCGCAGATACCATATCATACATATTTATTGAATTAATCTAAGCTAAATTAGAGGCTAATGATCAATATTTCGTAGAGAATATACTGTACAGTTCAAAAGTTTGGGGTCAGTAAAAAACAAAAAAAACAAAAAACTATATATATTTTTTTAATTGAAAGATTAATTTAATTTTAAACAATTGTAAAGAATTTTACATTGCTATAAATATATATATATATATGTTCTTTTGAACTGCCAAAAAACTACATTTTAAAATATGTTAGAGTAGAAAACATAAATTATAATATAATATATATTATAATATATATTAATAATATGTAAAACATTTCACAGTATTACTGTTTTTACTGTATTTTTAGTCAAATAAAATGCAGCAAGTATGCATCACATTTGATTAAGCAATATGTTATATAAATACTTATTTTTTGTAATCAGTTATGTACTTGGATTTACAGTGTATGCTTATGTATCATTTGGCGCAACTATAGCTGCCAGTGCTTCCCGGAAATTTAACAAAAACATGTTTACAGTTAGAAACTGTAAAGAAAGATATGAATCTTTAAGTCAATTTAAAGCAGTTCTCTGTATTCATAATCTATATGCAGGTGCAGTACAACAAACACCAAAATGTGCTATTATGCCAAGAGCTCCAGATGTTCATGCATCTCCCTCAGAGACTGCATGCTCACCTGATTTACATAATTATGTCACAAATTAGACTGACATTTACATAAGACTACAACCCAGTCAGGCCTATGAGCTTTGCATAACAGAAAGATTAGGCGGTTAAATACAGGTTTTGAAGTGAACTACAGATCCTAGTTAGTGTTCTAGAAAATAGAGGTTGAAATATAAGACTTCAAATAACTTTATTCACTAGGTGGCGCCATTTCACCGCTCAGCGACTCTCCAGGTGACGGACATGCCTGCCTCAGCTCAGCAGCACCACAATGATGTTACATGTCATGGGCATTTGTAGACGTATCATGTGTAATAGCGCCTCCTACCTTATAACAGTGAAAACACCGAAAGCCGGAAAATGTGGGAAGTGTTTTCTTAAAAATTAGGAAAATCCTGTCAGTGTCAGGGAAAGAGTTAAGTTGAAAGCTCATCTAACATTTAAATAATTTTTTACTACTTGAGAACATTCAGAGATCCTTCAAAAGTAACGTTCCCTTGTTTGCAAAATGATAAAAGGGTTTCTTTGAACGTTCAGAAATGATTAAGAAACAACATTTTCATAACTTTATGGGAACGTTAGAGGAACATTGCTAGCTGTGTAGGCAGGCAGACTCAACTCCCACAATCCATTGCATCACATTAAGTGAAGCACACTTCAATATTGGCGAATCATGTTGCGTTTTGCTTGGTTACACCCTGTATTTTGTACATTATAGAAAAATAAGTGCAAGAGAGTGTACAAATGTGATCAGTCAGATGGAGTGATTAATCTACGATTTTGTGGGATGATTTGCATAATCAATACTCAACCCTTTCACTCAAATGAAAGAATCAATATCATTTTGGAAGCTGAAGCATGCTGTTTAAACATGATTATTACACATTATAGATCAAACGAAGCATGTTCATATAGAAACAGAAAATGGAAAAGCCTGTGTTTGTTTCACACGCTAAACCTCAGTTCCTCATGTATATTATGTAAATTAGTGGTCTATGCATTTAAAATAATATAACAAATCTTGATTATTAATATAATTTTATTGTGAAAATACCATAAATGTTGTGTGTATTAAAATGTCTATAGGTAATATACTGAAATATAAACATTTACCTTCCTAATATAAAATTCTACCTTTCTAAATTCAATAATAATTGCTACCCTCAGTTTAATTCTCTTTCTGAAAAAAGAAGAGTATGGAAGTAATATATATATATTTTTTACCCAAGACTATATTTCCAACCTTACCTCAGAGACATCTAAACTGAAACATGATCCAATGATGAGCATCAGTCAGCAAATACAGAGTGAATAAGGCGTTAATATTTTCCCTGATGAGAGATGCCTTAATTGATGCGGAATGAGAATGCTGTCTCAGAAGAGGCTGGGCTCACCAAAAAACAACGGCGACCTGGGTGGACCAAGAGCAAGAAAGGCCTTTTTTAATGGCAAATCAATTACTCATTTGCCCGACGCCTCTGATTAATTACCCAGCACTTAATGTTTTTCACGACTTTGTGGACTAACTGGACTATTTAATCACCCGCAGCTCAATCCGCAGGCAAACGCTGACTTTTCCCATTCCATCACAGAGAAGAGGGGAGAGACGCCATCGGCCAGCATCCATCACTCTTTCTCTCCCTCTACCTGAGCAATCATTAATGGAGAGAGGAGAGAGTGGGGCAGACTGCGGATCAGCCTTTCTTCTGGTTTTGTTAGAGGAATTGTAAACATCCCCACAGCCATTTGTTGGTGCGTGTTCGCTCTCTAATAAATAGTGGGCGGCTCTAGTCTGAAGGGCAAAGCTGCCGTTTCTGCTGCCGCTGATGTTGTTTGTTGTCTTTCCACCTACAGGCTAAAAATCCAGCATCCAGTAGATGTAGTGACATTCCAACTGCCGGAATATGAAATCATATATATCAGCACAGACTGGCTGAAATATGAACCCGCGCGCACAACAGATCTGTGGCGCATCATTAATTTCACAGAACTGCTTACCCTGTACTTGGCACCGGGATATTCATATTTCCATTCATATGCCACTGGATAAATATATTTCTCTTTGTATATCAAACAGAATGGCAGCTGTAGTTGTTATCTCTCACGAGCAGGATAGACAATAAAACCACCAGGGCAGGCAAAGACAATAATGATCAAACCCTCCTCAAAACAAACCAGGATTTGGCTAATCCAGACCTCCGTATTTCATTTCACATGGGCAGGATTACCGTGAATTATTGATATCAGGAATCCCTTTGTTTTTCGAAATTCTATCACGAAAGTCTGTTTGTATCTGAGTAACAGTGGGAGTTTTATACCAGCTTTTTGCTGCAAACGAACAAAGCCGTCTGCGCTGAAAGAACGTTCATAGATTCGTTGATTATAATGGAAGCGTTGTGTCACTTGCAGAGTAGATGGCACATTTTTATTTACTCTAAAGTGTTAATAGGGCAGATATGAATTTTTCTGTAGATAATTTGTTCCGTTCAGCACCAATGACACTTTAGCCCAATAAATATTTTAGGAGGATGTGTATGCACATACACTAAGATATATGTGAGTGTGTGTGTAAAGCTGTCAGGGGACTGAGATGAGGGCTAATGAAGCAGCCTCTGCTCCATCACTTGGGCTGGTGAAGAGGGATGGCTTCAGGCACAGTTCCTTAACTCAGCGTTCTGCTCAAGGTTACCAGACCTTAATGTATTTAATGCTCCATAATACCTGACAGAAATGGGCAAATATATCACACACCCACACCTGCCAGATTTTCTTCTTTCAAATCGCACCCCTCAGAAAATCGACTTCTCATTGATGTACCATATTGGGTGAGTTGTGTGTTTAAAAAGGGTTTTGGATGGTAAATAATTAATGAGGATTCTTGGTCTAATGGATCATCTGGAAGGTCAAGTGGTAGATGTAATACTTCTGACCCTTTTAACCCCCATGAATGCCTAATGTTTGTACAAAACATACAAATGAATGCTCAAAAGACAAATCTTTTTTATTTGGGAATAACATTCGCTGATGAATCATTCACAGTAGGACCAGAAACATGCACTAAGAAAGTAAATAGCATCAAATTTGATTTCATGTTGACTTTAAAATAAATGTTTGTTTTTTTAAAACTACATTTGCATTTTGCTACATCTCCGACTTCCATTAATACCTCAGTCATAATCAGATTCTATGTTGCTGTGCATGTCTACAATACCACTTGATAAATATACAGCCATTTAAACATAGGCCTTTTATTCATAATAGCAAATTCATAATCACATAGACAGGCACTTATTGAGATGGAGCTTCATAATGAATATGGGTTTAATTGTATTGTTTTATAGGGATTCTAGAGTTTGGCATTTAGCTGGATGCTTATCAGACAGATGAGTTTGATTCTAACAAAGTGCGACAGAATCACATTATTCCTGAGGAGATGAGCTGAGATGGACCTTGACAGAGACTCACACAGAAGGGAAGGAAAGTGCAGAGCTGCATGCATTGTTGTAAGACTAGCAGAAGAAATGGAAAAAAAATGCTTAGATTTTTCACAGTAACACTTTACGATAACCCATTAAAGTGATTTACAAAGATTTATGCATAAATCACGTTTAAGACATTTTTAATGGCTTATATGAATGTGGACTAATTCCGTTTTGACAATATTGGCACAGAGCACCATTCAGAATGTAATTTAGGAAGCAAACACGAATCAGATTTGTAATTCAAATTTGAACTTGAGGAAGCAGAAATAAACTATTAAAATCATGGAAAATTAAAGAAATTCGTATAACTGCTGTAACTGTATTTTTTAGTAATACATTTAATTTTTTCCAGTAAGAATTACCCATAAACAACATATGGGGCCTGTCCAGAAATGTGTGTGTGTGTGTGTGTGTGTATATATATATATATATTGCCAAACCGTGTTAAAGAGAGAGGGCAGCAAATGATGAAGAGAAGTGAGGAAAACAAGTTCATAAAATGCCATGGGCCAGATTTAAAACTGCATGAACACTATGGCTTAAGGAATCTTAAAATCTAACCATAAGGCCATGGCTCCGACATCACTATTCCTTTTTGTGCCACTAGAGATACGTCTAGCATCATGTTCACTGTCATTCTGTCTAAAACTGCATGCATTGTACTGTATGCCTAAAGTGAGAAGAACACTATGTGTGCTCAGTATCTTGAGAACATAATGTTCAAGACTCATGAAGAAACATGAAACGTTTTGTACACACAGACAGAAAATATAAGATAAGCGACTTACATCTGAAATGTCAAATATAGATACGGTCAAACACAGTTTGACAGTCACAAATACAAACACACACAAAGATGCTGTCTGCTTCTATTAATGCCCAAAGCCAGCTGATGTATCTGCTGGTAAGGAAAAGGGCATTGATAAAAGTATCAATCGCTACAGTCAGAGCCCATCCACATTGATTCCACAGCCATTCATCAAGCAGCAGGAGTGGACCTCTATCCTTTCTGCTCATGTCACACGCTGAGTGGGAACATTTAGTCCCTGCCATGCTGGCCAACTTCAGCTGGGTACTTATACACACGAAAGAGTCTGTACAAACTCAGCGCCACAGTTTAAAAATACACCAGACATGCCGGAGATTAACGCGTAATCACATTTTACGCAATGATTTTGTCTCCTAACACACTTTGGAGAGTGCTGGCAGCAGTCGTCTGCCCTCTGATGCCTTCACCTTACCAGGTGCTTTTTATTCAAATGAGATTACGATGACAAGTGGGCCTGCACACATGGATATTGCTCACCCAATTTTTCACAAGGTGCAAATGAAATTATCAATTTTTAATGTTGTCAGAGTTAACAATTATGTTCCCCTAATGATTTGTTTTTGCTACTGGAGGACATTGATCGTACCGTGGTCATTATCAGCGCGCCATTTCTGATTACATCTGATTAGACTCCAGGTAGTCGTGAGCTGAAACCACTCGGCCGATGAGTGCTGTAAAAACTGATTACCATTGTGATGAGAGACATCGACCGGCATACAGTTGCATTGGGTATTACTGCTCATTAGCAATTAGACTGATAAAAACAAGGGTGGGCAGAGCAGAAAGATGCGACAGAAAGAAGAGAAAGTGAACTTGAAAATTTATAAAAAGAAGCTTAAAAAGTGCGACAGAAAGAGGAGAAAGTGAACTTGAAAATTTATAAAAAGTGTCATGGCTTTACCACATTTTTAGACATACTTTCATGGTTTTAAAGTATATGTCAGAGCAAAATATATATTAAGAAATGCCACAGTTTTTATTTCAATGTAAGTATACGATTTGCAGTAAACAGAGAAGGAGCAATGATTTTTAAAAACAAATTATTTTTATCCCTATAAAACTACTGTATTAAATTTAATATGCAAATTTCTAAGGCCTCTAAATTAACAGCATGATCAAAACTGCTGTTGTACACAATCTGCTACATGCCATCTGTTGCTTAATTTATCTTTTTTCGTCCTTTTAGTATAATTATAAAAACATCCTCGTTCAGGTCATTGTACACGTACCTTTTCTTCTGTAATATCCTTAATGATTTTTATAAAGTAAACATAACTTTTATATTGTTAGTAATATTTCAAGATGAGCACTTACTGGAATGAAGCAACTTAGGTTTATCTTTTTTTCTTTCTTAATCATGTCAAAATATGAGTCAAATAAGATACAGCAGGCTTTTACATTTTTTTAAAAATATTTTGTCATATTTAAAAAAAAAATCGGACTGTTATTTAATACGTTAGGCTTTACAAGGTTATTTGTTTTATTATTTGCTGGCATTATGTTGAATAAATCACAGATAAAATATCTTTATATCTTTGTGTAAGATCACTTATGGTATTTTTCTATTTGTCCAAATTAAATTCCAATTAATTTGGTCTCATATAAACACAAAAAATTGCTTTGTTACGACACATAACATCAGTGACAAAAACAACAATTTAAAAATAAAAAAATCCTTTTAACAAGGTAGCGTTTACGGGAGTGGTAAAAGCACATTAGCTCGTACAAATGTCTCCTGTCAGAGCATAATGGACCAATTAGATTCCCCGCTTGAAAAATACAATCACTCATCTCAGCTTCTGTCCCGCTTGCTTCGATAAAGAATAACATCTCCAGTGCCTTACTGTGCGCACGCCGCACACACAAGAAATTTTAATTTCACAATTACCCAAGATCCTGTATGGTCTTTCTCCCTGAATCCTAACAGAGCTTCGCTGAAAGGAAAAGTGAAATCCCAGAAGCAGAATATAGGCAGATGAGTATGTGGTTAAGGGGACATCGACAGCAAAAGTGAATCGGAACATCAAACCTCAGGAGCTTCCTGGACTTGGAGATGGTACGTTGAGAGCATGATATCACAAAACTACTTTGACAGCTTAATGGAAAAATGCCGAATGCTGAGATTCTCTCCAGAGAAATCCTCTTTTGCTCCTTTAAAATCCTGGCAAACTTCCACCACTAAATCAGTTGTATTTTTTTTTTAAATAGCTGATATTTTTCAAAGAGATGTACCATTGCAAGTTTTGCATTCAAAGTCTAACCAAAGGTGAGTTCTTGTCAGGATTAAAAAGACATCATACTGCAACACTTAAAGCTACAGAGCAGGAAAAAACACAACAACTCTCTTTGTTTTCCAGTAAAAAACAGTATGTATAAAAATTAAAAGTATTATAAAAGTATGTTTAAAATCAGGTACACTCACAGGAAATGAAGACTCTAATAAAGGACCCAAGCTGTTTTATCTAAGGGTACATTTACGCAACAATAATGAACTAAAAACAGAAAAGTTTTTCCTTGGCTTTTTGAAAGTTTTAGGGTATGGACAAAAAGGTAACACTTTTAACACGCTTTTCAAGTAAATTGATCTTGTTTCAGGAATGTTTCGATATTTTACTGGTAAACAATATAAAAATATTTATCAAGAAAATTATGTATTGCACTTTTTACATGCAGGCAACTGTTCCCACTGGTAAGTATTTTCGTCTTACTGCTCTAAATTTAAAACATATGTTTACTTATTAGCACTTACTTATTAATACACTGCAGAGCAGCAAAAGAGATAAATGCTTTGTCAGTCACTGCTGATAGTGTTTAATGTGCCTCAGTAATGACAACACTGCACTGTTTGCAACAAACCTGCACAGGAGGAAAGACAAATGACAATATCTCACACCGGGTCTCATTAGAGGCTAGTTGGTGTATTTCCTGTTCCAAATGCTGAAAACAGTTGGTTACAGGGGCTGTAACTTTTTTGGGGGTGAGAGCATCATATTCCTGCCTGCTCAGGAACTCTTCTCAATCTACAGCAGCCCACGTTTCATGCATCATCATGCATACATCACACACACAACGAACTGAGACTCAGAACCTGGAAGCAGACTGAGCCCTCATCTGCTCCGCAGACGTGGGCTGGGTGACAATTGTCAAAACACACTGATTGTGAACAGAGAGAGATAAGAGGGGGAGGAAAAGATGGTGATGAGGAGGATGTATGTAGAGATGGAGAAATGTGTTGATCAGGATCACAGTTGGCTGAAAGGGTGAATAGGGTTGAGGAGAAAAGGGAGATTATAGAGAAAATGTTCCAGTCAGAAATTAATGCTGAACAAATACCCTCCTTAAAGTTGTAATATCGCTCATCACCTTTAAAAGAATATTCCACATTTAACTTAAAGAAGAATTCACCCAGAAGTTGTTCTAAACCTGTATGAGTTACTTTCTTCTGTTGAACACAAAAGATATTTTGATGAATATTGGTAATCAAGCAGTTGCCGGTAGCCATTGACTTCCATAGTATTTTTTCCATACTTTGGAAGTCAATGGCTACTGACAACTGTTTGTTTCCCAACATTCTTCAAAATATCTTCTTTTGTGTTTAACAGAAGAAAGAAACTCATACAACTTTAGAACAACTTGAGGGTGAGTAAATGATGACAGGATTTGTTCATTCTTTTCAATATAATGGAGGACTGTTGCTGTCAACCTTCAAAAAAAGCAAAATAAAAAAGCAACATAAAAGTTTTTAAAAAGAGGCTCTTGCACTACATTCCCAGTTTTCTGAAGCCACATGATAGCTTTGTGTGGGAAACATACTGAAATTTCGAAAGAGATTTTTCCACAGAGCCTAGGGCTGCTAATAAAATAAATGTACATATAAAAATATAAAAATGAATGAACAATAATTTAATTCATATCTGTCAGGTACAGAGACATTTTCATTTCACGGTATTCAAAAACAACAAAATATTATTTGATGTGAATTATATATTACAGTTTATGTATATTAGTGTAATATACTGTATTTTTTGTTGGTTCTTATTACTCTGATTTAATTACATCAAAATATATAAATGAGAAAATATAGTCTTTAAGGCAGTGGATTTTTAGGCCAAGCCATGAGAGCAGAGCAGGCACTGGGAGACCAAATGCCGTATTGCTGAAGTCTGGATGATGGAGCACGATATACTGTACATACATATGTATACAGCTGATTCTGGGGCCCTAAGGAGAAGGCTTATAAAACTGATATATAGCATGGAGGACATACTGTACCCTGCTCCTGCAATGAGGTGCATTCTGGGAGTACTGCATATTATATATTCCTCAAACCTCATAAATATTACTCCAGCTTTTGCATGCAGGGAGAAGCAAGAGTCAATGCATACTGAAACTGACAAAACTACTTTAACAGCTTAACACTGTACATTGCTATAAGTTGAATAATAGTTCACTTTTTTTTCCTATTAGAGCATCAGCTTAATATTCATGATAAATGAACAAAGGTCTGTGAGTGCATCTAAGCCTTTAATATCTAAAAACGTTCAAGTATAATAGAGACCTTTAAACAGCAGTGCTGCTGCAATGATTGCTGTTGGGAGCGAGGGTTGTTTTTTGTAATGTTGTTGATGATGTGTTGACAGAATTCTATCTAAGCCCATTAGAAGAAGGCAGAAGCCCTGGAGCTTGTAGAAGTGCAAGGTTTAGGGTCACTTGCTGTGTCACTGAAATCAGTCATCTATGAACACTCCGTGCATCAGCGACAGACATTTTCATAAACCCTCCACACCCTGGGCGCCAGCGCTCCAATGAAAAACAACGTTCTACCCACACTATGGACATCATTACCCTTTAAAAGCTCCACTCCGCCAGAACATAGGGCTGACATAGGGCCTCTGGTGGCTTTGAAGGACAGGCTATAGAAGATTACAGCTGTAAAGCACATCCTTGTTGGGGAGAGAGAGGGAATTCATAGATGTGCAACCTATTGAAAGGATTGCGGATACTTGAAGGAGGAAGATAAGACTCTGGCCAGGCAGCCAGACAAACCTTCCTCCAGGGCTGGTGTGGATGAAGACAGTAGAGTCTGCTTTCGATGTAGAATGATGCCATGGTGGGATTTTCGACCTTGCGGGTGTGATTCTCAACCTGAGCACGGCCCAGCTCTTTAGTAAACCTAATATTCCTCCAGCCTCTCCAGCCACACCATCGTTACAGGTGACCTTGTAGGGGCTCGGGAGGCCCTGGTGGTCAGGTGAGGAGATAAGCCCTGGACTCGTTTGATTTACTGTGCTGTCTTCTGAAGGCTCAGCCTGCCTGCCTGCTGTCTCTCTTAATGGATAATTCCATTCCGTTGAAAGTTACTTAATCCCTCCATCATGGCAGGAACCTTGATTGACCGCTGTATGACCCTGCTTTCTTTCTCCATGACAGCTTCTGCGCTCCTGACCTCTCCTTGGCTTCTCACATCCTGCGAGGCGCCTGGTTTTAGTCTATCCTCGAGCGCTGGGCAAACCTCATGGCTCTGTTCACAATTGAATGTGAAATTAAGCATAGTACTTTTTTAAGGTAATCAAATTCACACAGAAGATATACTTACAGGGACCTGAAGTAAAATATTATAAAATAAATAAAAGTTTAAATTTAAATATGGTAAGTTATTATGAAATATTATAATATTATTGTTTATATATTATACCATTTTATATGATAGAATATTATAATTTTCATTGTTTATATTAAATTGCATAATATTTAATTATTATTAATATTAAACTATGAAAAGCCAAACAGGAAATAATTATATAAAATCTGAATATATAAATGTAAATTGTGAATATATACAGTATATATTCAGACTTATATCTATATATTGCAACTTTCATGTATACATTCAGAATTATAAGTACATATTCACAATTTACATGTATATATTCAGCCTTAAAACTATAAATTCAGATTTACTTCTATATATTCATGATTTACATTTTTATATTACAATTTGTATCTATATATTCAGACATATAACTATATATTCGGATTTACATTTATATATTCAGATTTACTTCTATATATTCATGATTTACATTTTTATATTACAATTTGTATCTATATATTCAGACATATAACTATATATTCGGATTTACATTTATATAGTCAGATTTCTAAACATATATTCAGAATTTTTACTATGTATTCTGATTTACATGTATATATTCTGATTTATAAATATATATTCAGATTTACTTCTATATATTCACAATTTACATTTATATATTCAGATTTTATATAATTATTTCCTGAATGGCCCTTCATAAAAATTGCATAATATTTTATAGTATCATGTATTAATATAATATGTATATTTATTTACACACACACACACACATTATTTTTTTTAAGTGCGCACTGATGACACATAAACAGGAAAAAGTGAAATATCATGCTTCACTCGCTTCATATCATTTTACCCACGAGCCATTTAAAAACGCTCCCTCCCATCTTCAATCCCATTTACTGACACAAAATCATATCCGCAAATGTAATCATGTCAAAGCGAGAGTTTTGATGTGGCGTGAACTGAAAAGGTTACTCGTTCAATTGCAGAGTGGATGATGGATGTCAGAACCGCTCACTCCGTGCTTTAGGACTGCTGGCATGATAGACTCGCCAACCTTCATTACACATTCATTTTTCATTAAAGTGCTGTTTTAATTCATTCCTCTAAAATTAACATTTTATTGAGGTCAGTGTGTAATGGTCCCATTAACACAGAAAACTTGCAGCATAATTTTAAATCACACGTGGCCTTTTATTAGTAAGACACATTAGGTTTTGATTTTAGAGCATGTTATTGTGCAAATGCCAGAAGATATTGAGCCACTTTATTTTAACATTGTCAACTCATCAGTCTGCTATCTGCAGACCTCTCAGAAACAACAGTCACTTAGGAAGAACAAAACTGTGAAAGTAGTTTACAAATGTAAAGATCAATGTTGAGAAAAATTAACTAAACAATCACAAATTGCTCCATTGTGCATTTACTGAAAACATTAGTCAGTGAACATTAGCACATGGAAGATGTCAGCAGGGAGCTAGTGTGTGGGCTAAGAAAATATAAAAGATTTGATGAACCATTAAAAAACTACTGTGCTAGACACAACCAGGGGTTCAAGTTTGGCTAGTTAGCATAAGTAGCATAGTTAGAAGCTGTAACTACACAATTTGTTTCAAACAAACAGCATCGTTTTTGTTTGATTTATTTTTCCCGCTGTCTGCTGCATTTGACATCACAGCCCAAAAAAGACTATCAAAATGTCATGTGGCTCTAGAGTAAGTCACATGACATTTATGAAGCAGGTGATTGGTTGGAAAAGTGTGCACCCATGAGCAAAGATGGCACTTTACAAACCACTAAGGCCTTGTGCCAGCTGAGTAATTGCTTTCTCTAGGTTAGGGATCCTCAAATCTGGCCCACGAGATCCACTTTCCTGCAAAGTTTAGCTCTAACCCTAATCAAACACACCTGAGCATGCTAATCAATGTCTTCAGGATCATTAGAAAATCACAGGTAGCTGAGTTTGATCAGGGTTGGAGCTAAACTCTGCAGCGCATTGGACCTCCAGGGTAAGATTTGAGGAACCCTGCTCTAGGTATTTTAGGCATCCTTGGATAACACACGATAATATTTGTAATGTAAACAAAAGTTTACAACACAAGAGTATCAGGCCACAGTACATCAGCATTTCTTGTTGTACACAATTACCCTGGTAAAATCACAACTGTTTTTGTTTATAAAAGTACAGTAAGATTTTTGGGACGTTTGACATTATGTGTGAACATTGCAAAATGGTACTAATTTCTTTTTTTGATACTATGCTAGCATTAAATCTAAAAGAGTTTGTCCTGGGGAACTTCAGATTATTAATCAAACGGGATTTTAATGCAGTAATTTTGAATGTTCTTTTGATCTTGTTGTGTTGTTGGCTGATATTGTGGTGTTGTCATTATTATTTGCTTCATTTTTGAGTCACGCTGTGACAGTAGCGCACCACTCAACATCCGCAGCATAAATCTAGTGAACTGACCGATAGCCTATACAGTGGGTACGGAAAGTATTCAGACCCCCTTAAATTTTTCACTCTTTGTTATATTGCAGCCATTTGCTAAAATCATTTAAGTTAATTTTTTTTCCTCATTAATGTACACACAGCAACCCATATTGACAGAAAAACACAGAATTGTTGACATTTTTGCAGATTTATTAAAAAAGAAAAACTGAAATATCACATGGTCCTAAGTATTCAGACCCTTTGCTCAGTATTTAGTAGAAGCACCCTTTTGATCGAATACAGCCATGAGTCTTTTTGGGAAAGATGCAACAAGTTTGTCACACCTGGATTTGGGGATCCTCTGCCATCCCTCCTTGCAGATCCTCTCCAGTTCTGTCAGGTTAGATGGTAAACGTTGGTGGACACCCATTTTTAGGTCTCTCCAGAGAATCTGAGACTATAAGATTTCTTTTATTTAAAGCGCTCTTGAGAGAACATTGTATTTACCTTACAGTCCAAAATGATTCCATGCTTCATTATTTATTTAGACTCAATTTCCTGAGCATCTGATCAATCAGAGGCCCATTTCCCTCCGGACATGTGAAAATGTATATGATTTGTTGAGGTTGTGGTAATTCTAACAGTAATTATCTGCTACGGATGTTTTTTTTTTAAGATCAAATTGAGAAGTGCAGCCTGACTGAAACAAACTAATAAAGCTTCAGATGGCTGAGACGGGAGTAAATGCAATAAAGGCAGGAGTGAATTATCTTACAGGAGCTCAGTCCCCACTGGGGAAATTCATTTAGCTCTCCTGCAGTGAGAGATTCCTGGTGTAAGGATGTCTGAGATTTTGTTTCAGCCACACTAACAAAATAGAGAAACAATTTATGTTTCAGCTTAGCAGTGAATTTAACAAATATGTTCTGCAAACAGCTTTAATTTTCAGTGTTATCTATGGTTTCTTTGGACCAACCCTATCTATGCAATACAGTGGAGTCAATTTAACTAAGGTTGACTAGGTTATCTACATAATTTTTTCTCTTTAAAGTGTGCGTCTCACATATGTGTGTGTGCATATAAAAGATATATTCACAGTATTAGCCTGACGACAAGTCAGACTGAGCTCTTTCTGATTTTTATATTGTAGATTTATGTTTCTGTATTTGGTGCATTTGATTTCAACCTGTGGCTCCTAACCTTAACTTAAAAAGAAAAACTTTTTCAAACCTTAAATGCTAAATTTATTTATTTATTTTAGTGCTGTCAAACGATTAATTGTTATTAATCACATCCAAAATAAAGGTTTTTGTTTACATAATATATGTGTGTGTACTGTGTATATTTATTATGTACATATAAATACACATGCATGCATATTTTTAAGAAAAATATGCTTTGTTCATATAAATTATATATGTATGTAAATATTTATTTGTGTATTTATATATACATAATTATACACAGTACACACATATATTATGTAAACAAACACTTTTATTTTGGATGTGATTAATCGTTTGACAGCACTAATTTATTTATTTATTTGAGTTTTCCAGTTTATTTATTCTTTTTTTGTGTGCTAATGTTATTTTTGGTATTTTTAAACAAAAAGTTATTTTGTTGTTTTCGAAAAAGTTTTTTTGTAACACTCACCCAAAAAATAAATAAAAATAAATAAATAAATTGAGAGCCACTTTATTGGTGCATTGCAGCATTTGCATTTGAACCCCACAGTATGGTTGAAATATTTTCTTTCTTGGAACACAGTAGATTGTGCCTGATGACATTTTGGAAGTGTGTGGATTACAGTTCGGAAGTTAGGGGGAAGTGCACTCATATCTTTCTCATTACGCTTGTGGATCAGGTGGGATGTGTAAAGATGGAATTGCGATGGGAGGCAGATTAGGATGGAGAAAGAACTGTAAATTTAATGTACGGTATGCTCTTTTTGTGTATATATGAGAGAGAAAAGAAGACTGAGAGAGAGAATGGAAATGGAAAGAAGGAAAAGAGGGAAACAGTAAGATTGCGATGAAGCTTTAATGTCTGGGAGAATGTCTTCCTGGCAGAGAAGATGAATGGAGCAGCACGTCTCAAAAGAAGAAGCTCCCCTGCTGATCAGCAAGCTTCAGGTCTCATCATGTACTTAGACTCTAAAAATATACACCCAGAGACCTCCGCCACCACACCTTTGCCTCTCTTTACTTGCTTATCTCCTGCCATTTTTCCTGTCTGATTTTGTATGCATAAATTCTTTCTTCTAGAAGTGATCTGAGGGAATTTTCATAAATTGCTTGCTGATGCTTCAGCTGCTATCGCTGTGCCATTTTTAAATTTATTTGTGAAAACACAAAGCCCAAAGAGGTTACAGATGTCTCTTTGTGTGTTGCTCTGTCCAAACAGGACATTACTTTTTGAATTGCTGAAAAATAGCCAATTAGGTCTCTCAGATGGTGAGAGACACGCAAATATGGACGATGAGATAATATCTGTACAAAGTGATAAAACATTTCTACTATTGCAATGTGGTTAATGGTGTTTAAACTCATTTGATATATGGTATTTTTATGTAGTCAACAGACAAAGTGGCATTACTTCTTGATCAGTCTTGTGTAAACATACTTTTGACTGTTAATTTTGGTCCAGTCCACTTGGCACTTTTTGTTCTGGCCTTTTTTTTGACTGACATGTTAATGAGACCCACCATGGTTTGTTTTGTTTTTATATGCAGTTTAGAGGATATATCTAAAATATTTGAGACCTTAGTAGTTAGTCATTGTGTAAAAAGCAAAAACAATATGCAACACTATGCATATCTTGGATATATTTACATGCTACAAAATGCCTCAAACTAAACTTTGAGTGTCTTGTTTTGCCAATCCAGTGAGTAGTGCTTTATCAGAAGAGCTTATTGCATTAAATGGATACATATAAACTTGAATTTTTCAGGTGAATACTACTTCCATACTATGTGCACTACTGTTCAAAGGTTTGGGTTCAGTACGATGTAACGTTTTTGAAATAAGTCTTATGCTCATCAAGGTTGCATTTATTTGGTGAAACTGTATTACTGTGAACTATTATTGCAATTTAAAATAACTATTTTACATTTGAATTATTTTAAAATGTAATTTATTCCAGTGATGGCAAAGATGAATTTTCAGCATCATTACTCCAGTCTTCAGTGTCACATGATCCTTGAGAAATCATTCTAATATGCTGATTTGGTGCTTAGAAAAACATTTCTTATTACTATCAATGTTGAAAATGGTTGTGCTGCTTAAAATTTGTATGGAAAACATTAGGGCTGTAGCTATCGATTATTTTAGTAATCGAGTATTCTACAGATTATTCCTTCGAATAATCGAGTAATCGAATAAGTAATTATTCTTTATTAAAGAGCAATACTAAATATACAAGAGATAAGATAGATCTCTTAAAATAAACAACTCATTTTCTTTTTAGAAAATTTTAAATTTTTATTGCTGAAATTGTATACATTAATAACCATGAAAACTAAACCCATTTAAATGCCAAATTACATTCAAAATGCTAATACAAATATATCAATAAAATAAATTAAATAAAAATATAAATAAAAATCCATTTCACATTACTTTAAAAAAGGTAAACAGTACAAACTAAAACTAAGGCATAAATCAAAATAATAGTAATAAAAATAATAATAAAACCTAAACATTGCATTTATGTCGTGCAACTTAGCTTTCAAGTTTCAGCCTAACTAAAGCTCAAGCATGACATAAGCCTTTACTGTCTTCTTGGAAGGCTTGGTGGCTTTTGTGAGAGGCAAAACTCAGTGGACAGGAAGGTAACTTGGAACAAGAACAAGAGTCTATACACAATTTATTTCAATATGAGTTATTTGGAGAATAAACCCTCTTAAATGTCTCTTTACGTACTGGTGTGCGTGTTTGGTGTGTATGTGTGTAAAACTTGTTTTTGAAGTCCTTCATAATCTGTGTGCGGGTCAGTTCACAGCAGTGATAGAAATGAATCTGTTCCAATAAGTTTAAATAGATTTTTACAGTTTATGGTCATTTTTACCTTTCTAAAGCCTTTTTTTCTCTCTAAAATTGTGCATCATATTTTGAGTCAAAAATTTAATCAGTCAATTAGAATAAAAGACATTTGGGCTGTTACCAAACAAATTATATCATTCTCAAAATTCATTTTTGCAATGCAGAGGAAACACAGAAGCTGCATGGGATGAATTTCCCACACAGAGGGACATGAATGCATTTAACCTGCAGCTACAAATGCATAAATAATATTTTGTTATTTTAAACACAAAACATTGAATATTGATATTTAAAATTATTTTAAAAACGAAAAGATACTTTAAATGTCAAATTAAAAACCACCAGTAGGTGGCAGCAAGTCACTGTTATGAAGTGATTTATTCAAGCGATTGAACCGAATCATTTAAACGGGTGATTCATTCAGGAACGAAACACCTTCATGTTGCTCAGAGACGCCAAAACAGCTCTGTGACTGTGTTTGGATTTATTATTATTATATTTTTGGCAAAATAAAGCAAAAACAGGCAATATTAAAATTACCTTCTTGTTTATTGAACTGTTGAATAAAGTCACATTTGTAATCTTGCTGATTTTAGAGGTGAAAACTTTGTGTGATATTGACTAACATTCTTTCTGTGGTATTTTTATGCACAATGGCGTTTAGTCTTTCACAAAACATAGCTAATGTAGGGACATCATAACTAGCCACCATATTGATTTACGATCTTAAATATGTCCAGCACTTTTTTTTTTTACAGTCAGTATATGGTCCAGCGTTTATCGAGTTGTGCATCAGTAATAATAATGGTCCGTGGGGAAACACGGTGTTCCGTGTGTAGTTAGAGTAAATGGACTTGATTTTTTGTAATTGAATTACTCGAGGTATTCGAGGAATCGTTTCAGCCCTAGAAAACATGATACGTTCTAGAAAACATAAGTTCTGGAAACAAGATAAGTTAGGACTCTTTGATGAATAGAAAATTCAAAAGAACAGCTTGTTTATTTAAAAAGTGTTTACTATCACTTTTGATCAATTTAATGCATTCTTGCTGAATAAAAGTATTAATTTCTCTTTTAAAAAATCTTGCTGACCCTGATTTTTTATTCAAGTAGTCACTCATGCAGTGACTCACCAAAAGTCTTAACTGCTTTTAAGCACTGGGTGAAGTCCGAATTTTATTTATTAAATTAGGTTTATTTAAAACCAAGAGCATTCATTCATGCAGTAACATTAGCAATTATCAATAATTTTGTACTATTACAGCCCTTAGGATTTTTTTTTTTATCACTTCAAGACTTGAAATGTGATTAAAAATAATTGTACCCTAAAATATTATATAATGCCCCTTAATTGAATTGGGTTTTTTTTTCTAATCCTTTCAGAAACCAAGCAAATCTCTTTTATTGTAATATATTACATAGTGTTTATTGACTGCAGTGCAGTTGTACGTGTACAGCATTACGTAAGGAGGTCAGAGGTTTATTTTTACCGAGAGCTAACGGTCTGTGCCATTTTGCAGATCACAAAAGAAAAAGCTTTGAGTTCTGTCACTGTGACAAAGTGTCTGTGTAACTGTGAGGATCTACTACTGTGCCGTCAGTGGGAAAGTGCTGCTGACATCATTGCTATTGGCAGCTAGGCAGAATGTATTGGTCAGTAAGGACAAGGCAGTGAATACTGGACTCTGTAAGATCTAGCTGTGTGCAGTGACTTATGCCCTTAATTACCCCCCGCCCCCTCCATTCAACCCTGTACAGAAATGTGTTTTGAACACACTGTTACCGATAAATGAACAAGTAATGACTTATTAGCATTGCCTCGTTCTAATGACTGCTGCATGCCGGTTTGGCAGAGTAGAGTAATTAATTTCATAAATGTTAAATATGGTAAATTAATGTTGCTCGTGTCTTGCATAGCTTGAAGGGCGTTATTTGACGGGTTTGCCAAACTCCCTCTAGCAACATCTGAATTTGAGTTATGACTTATTTTGGCTAGGTTTAGATGAGTATTCATTTTGTTTTGCTAGTAATTTGAATAATTAATTTCAGTTTATATGTGTTTATTTTTATGTATTTATTATATACATGAACCACCATCAACTGACGGGCTGATGAATAATTTTGAGGGCTTTTTGCAAGATTTACTTATCAAGAAAGTGAGGAAATGACGGAAATGACAAGGATGGGGGAAACTGGATTGGTGGTTGAAATGGGCAACCATGTCACACATAGGTCATAGCAGTCAAGGTTTGGATGGTTAGCATAGTCAATATCCCTTGATGGTAGATGCCATAACTACAACATCTGAATTCAGGTTCTCCATTCAAGACCATTCAAATTTAGCTGTGTTTCTGACAATTTATTTCTTTTTTTTCTTTGCAAGCATTATTTTATTATGGTTCAGTATGTATGTATGTATATATATATATTAATTAGCCAATCTGTGCTGTAATTATATAATTATGTCGTCATACTTTCCAGAGTCATGGCATTGCATACAGAAGGTCTTGTGCCATTCGAGCCACTGCTGAGTGGGAATGCTAATGAATGGCTTTCTCCAGGTATTATAGACCTAGAAGGGAAAACATTGGCGCATGAGCGATACAAGTGAGAGAGAGTGGAATGTTAGAAATTTTATGTTAGAAATATTTGCAATTATTAATTGTAATGCATTTTTACAGAAAGGGGTAATCACAATGTAGTCACATTTTGACTGGTTTATGTAATTTGACTAGTTGATTTATGCATTTACACTACCATTCAAAAGTTTGGGCTCAGTAAGGTTTATTTATTTTTGATCAGAAGTGAAAGACAAATGATGTCAGTAAAGACATATGATGGTACAAAAGATTTCTATTTCAAATAAATGTTGTTATGTTGAACTTTCTGTTCATCAAAAAATCCTGAAAAAAAGTATCATAGTTATAAGATATAAAGCAGAACAGCTGTTTTCAACATTGATTATTCACAGGAATAAATTAATATTTTAAAATATATTAAATATAAAATAGTTAACTATTAATACTAACAATACTAATACTATTTCACAAAATTACAATTTTTACTGTATTTTTGGATCAAATAAATGCAGCTTTGGTCAACATGAGGGACTTCTTTCAATACATTAAAAAACATATTGACTCCAAACTTTAGAACAGTAGTGTATGATATTTTGTGCATGAATTTGTGTCATGTTATGCATATATCTGATTAATCTCACATATACAATACATTTGAGTGAGTTAATTGACTTGCTAGCAAAGTGCTTCAGATAACTGGTATTCATTTACTGTTTGCTTCAGCTCATTTACTGTGACTGAATTTCAAACAATCATTATCTTTCAGATTTTTTCTTCAAAAAACATTTTAATTAATCCCCAGTATATTGTAGTGTTACTTTCTTTTAGCCATATTTTTTATCAACAGTATTTTTTTATTTAAATCATTTAATTATCATCATGATTTTCCCCCTCATCTTCATTTGTTGAACAAAATCAAAATACCCTTTGTTAACGACTATTTCTGTTAGTGATTTTGTTAAGATTAGCATTTATTGCTGAACTGTCAAAAAAGGCACACATCAACCAACAAGCAATAATTTGCATGGGGCACAGAAAGACATATTTACTGTCTGTCCAAATAAACGGGTCATAATCCAGTCCAGCAGTGTTCGTCCTCCATGTCTCCACAGACTACTAAGCCATTAAGCTGACTGACTGCCCAAACGCCCGGGCCATAGATCCAGTGATATCCGCCTTCCAGTTTGCCTTTCCAGTCGCAGGAAATTGGACATTCTGATCCACTGTCTGTCCAAATCATATTGGACCTGGGAGTCCAGGCGCTCCGGGAACACAGGTCTTATCAGAGGACAAACACACCACTTGCACGGCTGTCCCTGTACACCAGCACTACATAAACCTCTGTAATAACCCGCCCATCCTCCTTTCTCTCCTCCGCGGTGCTCTATTCCTGATCCTACCCTTCCTCTCAGCTTCTAGTTGTCTCTGGTGAGAGCAATAGATTTCTTTACAGGGCCAAACAATGCAGGATCCTGAAATTGCATTAAAGCATGCTAATGTAATCTCTCATGCCTGTAAGCTATCTGGTTTGCTGCTTGCCAGCACGCTTATTAGAGAAATATTGTGCGGCTGGGTGTGCATCTTCTCAGAATTCATGGATAATGAGTTTGAAGCATTTGTTTTTGCAGCAAACTGTGGTGTGGAGGAAATGATTATGTTTTGCCTGAGCTTGACATATGGCTACTAATGACCACAAAATTTGTTCTATAAATCTGTAACACCATTAATGTTTTCAAGAACTTATAAATGTGCAGTCTTTCCTCTCTTTTAACCCTGATAGATGTAGGAGCGCTTTAGGCCATTCCACTGTAGATACCAGGCCCGTTTACACTGCTTTTTAAAGAAAGAGTTCATTCAGACCAGTAACCTTACATCCTTTTTATTTAACACACACACACACACACACATACAGGCGATAATCATCAGTTATGTTAGCCCTTTTCTTTGCACTTGTACAGTCTGACCTTACACTTCCATTCCCTGGTATAAAGGCAAAGCAAACTTGCCCTAGGCTAGCCATATTTCACAACTCTTCTGGGACTGGCGTGATGGATCAGTCCTTCATATAGAAAACCCATAAAGCCTGATGTTTATGTGTAAGCAAATGAGTGTTTGTGTTTCATGCATGTGTTTGGAAAGATGAGTGTAGGCATGCTTGTCATATTTACATGTTTCCATAAATGATTAGTGAGTATGTTTGCATTTGCGGGTCACTAGTCGGGTTTCCAGCTGCATATTTTCAGATGAAATGTGGAATATTGCATAAAAAATTGTGGCAATACAATTTCCAAAATGAACATTAAAAAAATAATATTTGCTCACTTAAGGTGAATTTTGTTTTTATTCTGTCCACTGTAAAAAAATATTGTTGTACATTTTATAAGAAAATATTATTTCACTTTTTCTACTTCAAAATTCAAGTTACTTGCCATTTCTTTGTAATTACTTGTGAAATTTACTAACACATTCTATGTACTTTTTTTTTTTTTTGCGCAAGAAGTTATGGTTTTGTTCTCTTGAACAGATGAGATGGAAATTTTGCTTAATTTCCTGTTTATTTAGTTAGTGTTTTGTCATAAATTACATTTGTCAACTTGGATTGAAAGCTAATGATGGTCAATATTCATATTTTATATAAGTATATTCAGTCAATTTGAGCTAATAATGTGCTGGAGGGAGCCACTCAGTGCTCAATTTGTTGCTGTTTGAGCATAAATAATATCTGCAAAGTTGCGGCGCTGAAAGTTCAATGCAAACGGCGATATCGTCTTTTAAAATTCTGGCAGTTTAATGCCTACAAAAACGGCTGGTAGGGACTACAACGAGTTACTTCCGGGTTTGTGACATCACAAACCCTGATAAACCCTGCCCCCAGGAACATGCAACAAAGGGGGCGGGGCCATGTTGTGCTGCTTTAGAGAAGAGGAAGAAAACTAGGGGTGCACATAAAAATCTCTTCATATATGAATCGCGATTCTGTCTTCTAATGATTCTAATGGATTCACAAGTTTCAAAATCAATGTTCTAAAGCAGCGGTTCTTAATACTGTTCCTCGCATCTCCCTGCTCTGCACACTCTCTGCATCTCTTTCTCTCTCTCTCACACAATCTCTCATTCAGATCATCAGCTCAGCTCAAACAATGAACTGTTCCATTTATACACTTATTTTCACATAGCTATGAGAAGCATTATACGTGCAGTTCCCGTACTGTATTAAAGCTTTAATCAGGATAAAACCATATACTAAAAACTAACAGAAGCAGTAGCATTTACAAATAACAACATATCTAAAAGTATGAGACAACAACAAACAAAAAACATACCATTAAGAGCCGTGCTTGCACAGGTTCTGCCCGATCCTCTTCACTAATATACTCTGCGTCTCAATCGGGCTCAAATTGATAAGCGATATAGACGATGCCATTGTTTACAATACAACCGGAGCACATGCCGCTGAGGTGTTGGGCGGGATGTTTAGATGTGCACTAGAGGCGGTTTAGCTAATCACAACACACTGAACTAGCTAACCAATCAGAGCCCATCCTGTATTTCTGAGGGAGGGGCTTCATAAAAGCAGAAAATGATCAGCACATTTATAGGAGAAGGGACAGAGCAGTGTAGAATAAAGGCAAATTATTTGAAAAATAAGCATTAACATGTTAGACTGCACCCCATAAACACAATCAAGCCTAGAAAAAAAAAGTCAACCACTCCCAGACAAATGAACAACAGAGGACGGAAAGTGTGAGTGTGTGCATTTGCTGTATGTTTTTGTGTGTGTTTGACAAGGCTGTGTGTGTGGGGGTGGGTATATGTTCACTCTATCTTTCGACAAGACCAGAAAGTGCTGTGATGCATGAAAAGCCCAAATAATTCCTCATCTCTGCAGCATCCCAAAAGGGAAGAGTAAAGGGATAAACCTGACCCCGAGGAAATACAGCTGCTCAGGTGACAAATCACCAGTGTAATGGGAACAAAATGGGGTGTCCTGTGTAGAATCACAAAGAGAGGACAAAAATCTCCCAGGAATTGAAGCAATTAACAGGTTTAAGCTAATGTCTTGCATTTCTTTGTCTACATTTGGTTTACAGTGAGGAACTATGGGAGTCTGGTTTTAGAGGCCTTTAGGACTAAATTCTGTTTGATCTGTGGAAACCTTTCCTTAATAATTCAAGCGATTCGGATGTGAATTATTAGATCCAAATATGATTGTTGTAGTCTGAATCATGTACATGTAAAATCAAAGAGCAAAAATCAAAGTCTGGGATGTACAGTAGATCATCACATCAAAAGCACATCCTATTCATGTGGACCTCACCAATACTTTTAATGTTAATAATTCAGTGAGAATAAGTGAGAGTTCTGAGGTGAGCTGATAAACAGACAGAGCTCTGGGAACTCAGTGTGAGCTTAGATAAGTTGGAATCCCTTTGGTGTAGGTTAGATATCTCAATGACATGGACATGATTTGATTTACTGTACTGTAGCTGACTGTAAAGTTTAGAATGTTGGGTTATACTGTGTATATGTAACTTCTTTCAGTTTAAATGCTTGGTTTTTGATGGGCCTGTGTGTGTTTAAATTTAGAAAATAATTCAGACTCATCCTTGCACTTGCAGTAATGCACGTACAGTGGAAGTTTATGGGGCAAGGCATTGCACCAAAGTATACATTAAAATACACATTGTTTTGAAAGTGAAAATATAGACTCAAGAGTTTACACGTCTTAACATGAGACTAGTTTAATTAAAACCACTTATCAACCTTTCTGTGCAAAGTTACATCCAGTTTTCTGAACTGCTTTTTCAATATAAATACTTAAATGTGCAATAATTTGCAAAGATTTCCTGAACAGAAATCTGAACAGTGGATAAAACCATGCTCAACGCTCTCTAGAGTTAAAGGTTTTTACAAAGGTGATTTTGGATTGCTCTTGGATGTCTTTTTACCTCTCCATAAATCAGAAAATACAGTCAACAGACAGAAATAGAATAAATATACATGTTTTAGGAATAAAATGTTGAATAAATCAGGCAAATTATATATGAACAAACTCTTTTGCAAAAACCCTCAGAATACAGAATATAAAACAGGAAAGTCTGATTTATGGAACTGCTACTGAGTTTTCTAGCTACGGTTTTAATGACAATGGCCTTTATTTTTAATCAAAACACACAGAGACAAATAGATAAAGTGTAACAAAAAAAGTTTTCTTTCAGTTGTTTTTAATAGCCTAAAATCTAAAAAATTGACTGATTCATGAAAAAAACAATGGTTTTCCCTGTAGTGACTTGCCTTAAACTACAGACACACATTTTTTTGTTAATATGTATATTATTTTATGTAAGTTGCTCTTTATAATATGAAATCTTGTTTATTGAGTTTATTTTACTTATTAGATAAAACATAAGCTCACAGTTCTTGTCTGATAGACAGTGGTGATGGCAATCTGTGTCAGTCATTCCAGAGCCACCTCTGTTTCCCTGTGGATCTTTTCTGAGGCACTTAGCTGGGATATTCTAGACACATCCTCTGGACTTTTCCAGAGTGGAAATAGATAACCACACCAAATCTACCCTGCGGTACTCATCAACCTGGTTACCAAGGTTACTGCACACCGCCAGGAAACCACATTAAGCCACAACATGAAAAATTAGATATTGTACAACAAGGAAAGTAAAAAAAAAAGCAAGATTGCAAACTGTATTTTTGTAAGTGCTGAAAAAAAACAATAATAATAATAATAAAAAAAGTTTCATTATTTGGGTAACATTTTACCCTAAGATTAAACTTGTTAACATTAGTTAATGCATTGGGTATCATGACCTAACAACGAACAACACTTTTACAGATTTTTTAAAAACCTAGGTTAATATTACTTTTTACATTATGAAATTCTAAAAACATATAAGTTGTTCAGATTCATTTTCAAATGTGTAAACGTTTCAATTCATTTATCTATATTAATTTCTGCATAAATTTGTAACTTTTCATGTTGCATAAATATTTAATATTAAATATATTGTTATTAACATTGAGCAATATTATGTTTATAAATTAACATGAATTAGATTCCCAATGAAATGAAAAATGTTAATTGTTAGTTCATGATACCTAATGCAATAACCAATTGTAACCTAAGTGTTGCAGTATTTTCTGTCAGCAATCATACCTGGCTTAATTTGATCAGTGATCATGTTGCACTTTCTGCAGATCATTTGCTTTAATAATTTACCTACAATCCAGGGCACAAAACAAACCATGACTCTCACGGGTGTTCCATCCCAAAAAATAAATAAATAAAATAAAATAGAGAAATTTATTAAAAAAATTTTTTTAATTATGCATTTGCTTTTCGATCTATTTTAATGCTTCTGGCTGGTGCATCTTCTGATGAAGTGACAGAATGCAGCAGTATGCCTGGGCCAGCAGGACCATAATGAAAAGTAATTAGAATCATTTGGACTCTGGGTTTAGTGAGAATCCTGATTAATTACACGCAGCAGTGAGAACTGACAAACTGCTCTCCCAGGCACTGAAGATCACTGCTGCCAAACAAGCCACTGGCCAAGCCAGCAGATCAAAAACTCAGGCTTTCACCTGCCGCTGCCCCACTTTCAAAATGAAGGACAACATAAGAGGAGAGAGAGAGAGAGAGAGAGGAATATGGTTTCCAAAGGAAGAAATAGCCTGTACTCATGATACGGGTGAGCATGAGACGGAGTTTCTGCTTCACTGCCATAAATCTAATAAGAGTGAAATTCTTCAAAACATCTTCAAAACTCCAAAATTAAATTCAAGTCAGAAAAAAGAGCACTGGAGGAGGACAGTTATGCATTTGTTACCGAAAAAGTCATGGAGCTTCACACCCTCAGAAACCAGCTACTGCGGTGATCATATTCAGTTTTCTGTATACATCAGTATATTCTTAATGTTCAGTAATGTCTTGTCGAATGTTTATTTTATTCGGTTGTAATTTCGTTTGTATTATATCGTTATATAATTTTATGTTATATATGAATATATAAATATGTTTTCTTCTGTTGGCATTTTAATTGATGCTTTATGAAACAATCATGCAAAATAAAGTGCTTTGAAATTGCCACAAATTATAATGGAGAGAAATAGAGAGTCTCACTACTCTGCTGTCTCATCAGCTGTTTTGTTGGTGAACAGCATTGTTTCACTAGGCCTAAACAGGAAAACTGCACTAACCAGCATAAACTAGCTGGTTAACTATGTAAACTAATATTACCTCACCTTTAAACTAGCATTTTCTTCAGTATCGTAAACTGTCCACACTCAACAGATATATTGTTAAACATGTCTGTTTACTTGGTGAGCTCACAAGTAAAAGTAATTCAGCTCACTATTAAAATCTTTGTTAGCCTCTATGTGTTTGACTGAAATGCAGAGACAGCTAGAGAGAGAGATAGTGAGGGAGGGAGGCTAAATATTGCTGTCCTCCAACTGGCAACTAGAGTATTTCTGAAATAGTGCACTCTGTGTGTTTGGTGGTCTTATCTGATTCTACAGGGAGACTTTAATATTTACTGGAAAAACAAAACACAATGTGACACTGGATATGAAATTAATCTCCCTGGAGGAGATGAGAGCAACAGAGCTCCTACTTCAGTAAATTACATGGTGAGATTTGCCAAAACCTCTAGTAAATTCAGTGAATTTCTCTGACAGGCTCTCTGTGATGTAATCTGTTATTGGAGCATGTTGAATCCCTCAAACAGACACACACTCTCCAGAAAAACATCACGGCTAAATATTTAAGTACAGGGTCCAGTAATTGATGGTTGAGGTGTCATTTTTAGAAGTGAATGAGACAACAGACTGCAACATTTCATTATCTATCTATCTAGCTATCTACTGTACTCTGGCTGTCTGTCTCTCTATTTATATCTTCTAGCTATCGCTTTTTCATTTGAGCTATCTATCGTTTTCTCGTTCATTCTATCTATCTATTGTTCTGTCTATCTAGTTATCATACTACACTGTAAAAAAAATTATGATCTAGAAATAATGGCAATATGTTGTAACATTAACATCAAATTTAAACTTCATAATTAAAATTTAAGTTGTACAAGATTCAACACGATTTTGTCAGTTTAATATAAATTAAGTTGAAATTACTTCATTCAACAAAACACAACAGTGTGTCTGTCTATTGCTCAATCCATCTATATGTCTGCCCCCATAGTGATTGAAGGATTTTACTATTATAAAGATTTTCCTACATATATAAATAAATCTAATTTGCGTAAGAAATTGCCACATGACGAATCTGCATTTTGGTGGATGACTGGTGTAATGCTTGCCTGTTGTGTGGCATAAAATAGGTATTCAGCATTTTTAACAACATACATGAACTGCAGAGAAATCTCAAGATAACGCAAAAACTCAGATGAAGATGTCAATGTCGTGCTTGATGACACCGGTGTTCTGACGATTTGTGCTACCCGCTCAGATTGTGCTACCTCTCATTAAAAAGATAGGTAGCACAAAGCGATAGTGAAAAATGCTACCTATCAGATTGTGCTACCAGCATCTTATTCATGTGGTTTTAGGCTTTTTTAAATGTCCATACCTACCCCTACCCTCAACCTACCCATCCACACCTGCCCTGACCCTAAACTTACCCTTAAAACAATGCAAATATATTTTTGGTAGCACAATCTGATAGGTAGCATGTTTCGTCGGTATACCTGGATCCGGACAATCAGATAAATGTGATCCACAGGACACAGTCGTTTTATTGGCTCAGTGTTCTACTTTTATGCCGACCATTTATATCCAAATGTTATTTAATTTACACAGAACACAACCTAAAAATAGATTTTGTCATCTATTTTCAGTAACCTAATACTAAATAGAACGTGTGCGCCTGCCATTGTGCGTTAACTTGAATCAAGCCCACAAATGTCTTTGGATGAGTATTCACTCCTTGATTTGCTTAATAAAAGCCTCTTTTGAGATCGTTTTGACATGTTTATTGTGCAATATTTTCAATGTGTTTATTGCCAAGTTTAGTGTGGCAAAATAGAAGCGCGGCAGTAATTCGCGTGCAATGTATCTGGTTACCTTGACAGCCTCACGCACTTGCTTCCGCTGCTCTATCAGAGTGTGAATTTGTAGATTTACTATAGCAAAACTAAAATGTGTTTAAAAGTGCGACTGACCAAATCGACCTACTCGGTTTGGCCCCCCCCCCAAGCTCAAACATCAAGCTACGCCTATTGAACCAACCAAAGTGTGTTTTGCTGTCCAATGTTTGTTTGATAAACCATTTTGGCATTGTGTTCTGTCGCCACTTGACATCCAAAGTAAAAACAGGATGTAATGAGGTGATGGTGTGTGCTGATGTCCATTTCCATATGTCTGGCTCTCAGTGTGAGGTGTTTTTAGTTTGTGTCTGTCCCAGCAGGTGATTTTGGTTCTTGTTCTGTATGCGTATGTGCGTATGTGTGAGTTTGTGTTACAGCAGGTACTGCTTCACTACCTCTGTGAGAATGGCTATGTCTGCTTTTAGAGCCCATCAGAGTGACTGGTGACCCATAAGATGGGTGCAGAGTGAGGAAAGAGAGAACACAGAGGAGGGAAGGCTGGAAATACACAAAATGCATGGCACCTTACAAGGAAAGGGGCAGTGCAGAGCAGTGAAAGAGAGAAATATACTCGTCGGAGATGATGGTTTGTCTGATATAGTGACTGAACTTTCTACCAGCTGTAGCTGATCTACCCCTGCTCTGACTGACATGCAGGGGAGGAAACGCTGATGCATAATGGAGGTCCTGAGGCCAGATCCTGCTGTACTGTCGGGTGATACTGTCATATGTGCCAGATGTATCAAATTAAAGATTAGCTGCCACCAGTGGGCCTGCGGTTTGACCACAAATGTTTAAGTTTGTATTGATTAAAACTTGCATTTAAATTGGAAGCGAATAAAACACATTCCTCAGGTTTACACATTGAGAAAAGCATCTTGTATGGAATTGTTTTTATTTGTGCTGCTTATTTTGAAGAGGTAGAGAAGGAATTCGCTCTATAATCACATGACCCTGAGGCTTTGCAGCTTGACTGAATCAAACACTGATGCCATTTAGGGTCCTGTTGTTTTGAGCATGTCTGAAACATTCTGCTCTTGATGAGTTAAGCTGTAAATGATTGCTGTATAGTGATTGTACATAGGTTCAGTCGATGGTGCTTGAGGAAAGCATGCCGTTAAAGGCCAAAGCATATATTGCACATCAGTGCATTGAGTGCAATCTAAAGAAACCAGATTCAAGTACTGACCTTTCTCAAACTACTCAAACTTACCGTATGCTCAGTTTAATTTCTTCTTTTTCTTATTCTTTCTCTTCCACCTGTATAATCTTTATTATAAATTTGGATATACAGGAATATATTTTAATCTTAAGTTATATATCTTAATATCTATGATAAATATTTCATTTGTAGTTTTAATTAAGTTTTAAGGTATACTGTACAATAATTATAATGTTAAATCTGTACATATATAAATGAGCACATGTTTTGTAGTTATAGATGTGAATATAGCTGCAAATTCAGATATTTAAGTGTAGCTCTGAATAGACGGATAGATGAAAAAAATAAATAGATGTTTACACTTTAAAATAAGGATTCATTAGATCATTAGTTTTTTAACAACATTTATTAATGTTACTTTGTTTGTTTATTGTTAATTCATGTTTGTTCATAATACATTATGCTGACTTATACAACTTGAAATGTGAATGTATTAGTATTTGCAGAAATTAATATTAACCTAGATTAATAAATGCTGTAAAAGTTTATTTTATTATTTCATGATATCTAATGCATTAACTATTATTAATGAATTGAACCTTACTGTAAAGTGGTGTTGATGCAATTTAATGTTCAAGCATATTGACAGGCAGGAGCAAGCTATGTTATTAAAAACATGTAGTAATGCCATTCAGAATAATTAACATTTGTAAATGATCGTTTTTTCTACCTGAATTAAGCCAAATAGGCCACAATATAAATCTGTTGACATCCATATTTTGGTATTAACTGTTTTTTTTTATTTATTGGCTTGTTGTCTATCTTTTAAAAAAAATAGCTATGTGGACGATGCTGTGGTCTCCCACTGTGGTTGAAACTTCACAGGTATGGAATACTAATGGGAGTTTCTGCAGCCGAGGGATGCGAGCGATTATTCCAGCCTTCAGCCTCACTGCGACTGGAAGCATTGGGATGGATGGTAGGAGACAGGGACAGGTGAGGGAGGACTGGAGGGTTGTATTTCTATCTTCACCTTGCCCCACTCCCCTGCAGAGATCTGAGGGCATATTTCCAGGCCCTGCTGGGAGAGCTCATTGGGTCCTAATCATGCCCTATCCTTGGCCTCATATAGGGAGATGAATGTGGTGTCTGATAAAGGAGAGGTACGGTTAGATGTGTGCACATGTAATATTTCTTACCAGCTTTAGGGCAAAAATCAGAATTGGTTCCTGCTTGTGAGTTTGATATTTTGTTTTCTGCATCTTTGTGTTGTGTGGCACTGTACTGAAAGGCACTAGATCAGTGGATCAAAAAAAAAAAAAAAAAAAAAAAAGAAGTGGCAGGTAGAAATTGTTTTTGATATACTGATCTCAATTTGTAGTTGCTAAAGCCTCACCGTGCACCAAGTTTCCAGTGACAAGTAACAGTGCACTTCGCAAACCCATAAAAATATTAGCACAACACTAATTAACACTCTTTTAACATTTACTTAACAAAATAAATTACATGGTCATCCATCAAAGGTGCTCACAAATTGCAACGTAATGACTACAGTAGTTGTTCAATTCATAAAACATGTAAACTCGAATGTTTGTGGTAGCTGTGTTCTTTATTTAGCAACTTGTTAGCAACTTACATTTAAAGGCACAAACCAGTTTTAAAGTTCATGTTTGAGGTGACAAATGTGAAAAGGTTTCTTCAGGTAATTACAGTTTAAAAAATATATATTTTTATTCTAACTGGTGCAATGCAGCAATTGATGCTGCACTTTGCTGGATGGTTGGCTGGTTTCTCATGTATTTTAATTACATTGGAGAATTTGTACACTAAATAAAAATCAGAAATTTTGAAATTATATGATAACATTTCCCACATTTTTATTTACTTGGCCTTTCATAATGTATGAAACAAAGATATTTTGTCACAAAATGAATCATTTTAATAATGGCTGTTTTAACTTCTACGAATCATAATGCTAAATGATAACCAGTATAATACAAAACATGTTCAAAAGTTTGGGGTCGGTAAGATTTTTTGGTAATACTTTATTTCGATAGTCCACTTTAGACATTCTATTAACAGCAAGTAACTTTGCAACTACGTGTCAACTAGCAGTTAGTAGAGTATTAGTAAACTGTCTGCTTAATATCTTCTAACACTTTCTTTGTCAACATTCTACTAACCCTAAACCTACCCTAACAGTCTACTCTGAGAGTTAGTAGACATGTAGTTGCAAATTAATGAGAATGTAGTTACAAAGTTTCTTATAGTTAGTAGACTGCATAAAGTGGACTATCGAAATAAAGTGTAATGTTTAACAAGGCTGCATTTATTTGATCAAAAATACAGTAAAAACGGTACAATTACCACAATTTTAAATTCTGTTTTCTATTTTTAAATTTTAAAATAAAATGTATTCCTCTGATGGCAAAACTGAATTTTCAGCATCATTACTTTAGTTTTCAAAGTCACCTGATCATTCAGAAATCATTCTAATATGCTGATTTGATGCTCAAGATTAATTTTTTTATTATCATCAGACAATTTTTTTCAGGATCCTTTGATGAATAGAAAGTAAAAAAAATAGCATTTATTTGACATGAAATATGTATGTATAAACTAATGATGAATTACTTTGAAACCAATTTGGATGTAAATATGCATTTGAATGTATTTGAATTGAAAAATTGAATTACAACCATAATATGCTCAGGAACTAAGAACAAATTCAATCAAATCACGAGTAACAATTGTCCACGGTTCGCATCTGTTGGCACACAGATGTCACCTCTGTCCTAAAGGGAGAGCTGCAGATGTGCAAATGGTGAATGGTGGCCATACTGCCATGTTTCACGGCTCAGATGTTCATTGGCAGTCATCAGCGCAGTGTGACACCTTCTTGGCCACATGTCGAGCTGCTTTTTAAAACAGGGCAAATTAATGCTGGCATTCTGTCCTTTCCATCATGCATTGGCACAAAGATGGGCATGGTTGGAGACCTGTTTGTTCCGTGCCAACAGCATGCTAATTAATAGATTGGAAGTAATGAGCTAATTTATGAGACAAATTAAAAATTAATGTTCAGGTATTAAGACACATTTGGACAACAATCAGAAAATAGACACAAAGCAGATAAAAGATTTATTAAAAAGTATGAAAAAGCCAATTAGAACATTGTTTTTCATTTAAAAAACGATTTAAAATGCAATTAAATCCCTCAGCACAATCCTTCTCATAAATAACTAACAGAGTTAGAACTTTATAGGATGGAATATAGTTTCAGATAACAGGTGCTCTTATTGCTGCAATAAACTCCTGAATCAATTTTTCCCAGCCTTTTTTTGTTGTTGTTCTTCAGTTCTCTGAATTAGTAAAGCGCAATGCACCTTTATCAACACCAAACCAGAAATGTGTGCCTTTATTGTAGTCGCATATTATATTGGTTATCATTTAGCATTAGCATTCATATTAAAATTATTATTCACTTCAGAATCAGAATCAGAATCAGAAAGAGCTTTATTGCCAAGTATGTTTGCACATACAAGGAATTTGTTATAGTGTCACAAGCTTCCAGTACACGGAGACAACAACAACACACAGATAATAAAAATGAGATGTGAATAAAATACACATGCATAAATATAAACCACAAAAAAATAATAAATTGTATGTACAGATGTGCTATAGATGGAATAGAAATAGAATAAAATAAAGTTGTAGGGATGTACTAGAGTTTAGGGTGATAAATAAGTATAGGGTTATTGCACATACTGTACTTTAATTTCACAATGGGAGAACATTGACTGTTCATATATATATATATTATATTATTTTTTTTATTTTATCTTTGTGATTATGATACTGTATTATTACTGTGGTATGCAACCGCACGTTCTGCAAATATCTTGTCCATCTATATATAACATGATTGTTTATTTGCTTTTGTCATTGTGCAGCGTCCTTGAGCTTGGGAAAGGCGCTATATAAATTAAACTTATTATTATTATTATTATTATTATTATTATTATATGGAAGTCTAAGTCAATACAATGTGGGTGGTGTTATTATTTTTCATCATTTCAGATTTGTTTTTGTTTTTTCCCAATGTAGTGTGCTTTTTTATGTGTGCAGGCTGAGATGTATAGAATCTGTGGCTTCTATTGTATAACTGCATTTACTTCAATTTTGCAAAAGTACTGTGGTGAAATGGAGTGAATGAGTACACACACACACACACACACACACACACACACACACAAAAGTACATATCCTCACAAATGAACACAAATTACTAATTTAGTTTAATTTTTTGTTTCCTCCGAATAGCGGGTTGAGAATCTGTTGTGTGAATCAGGTGGTCAGTTAACTGATAGAACATCCTGGGAATCACTAAATAATAGACATAAAATATATTTCTTTGCATCCTAAGTCACAAGACAGTATTTCAGTAAGTCAGTCTTTTGCTCTGAGTTAAAACTGAAAGCCACAGTTTAATACTGGGCTGCAGTTACATAGCTGCTTATTGGAATCTACCCCTGAGAGACATAAATCCAAAGACAAATCCAAACCAGTCACGACTTTCAGAGTGACGCACAAAAGACCTTAGGAAACAGAGAGCTGCATTTCCAATACGGCAACAGCAGGATCCTGAGGCCAAACATTTCAGCCATGCCAAACCTTCAAGCCATGCGGATTGGACATGGCAAACACAGAGCAGTCAACACATCTCTCTCTCTCTCTCTCTCTCTCTCTCTCTCTCTCGTTCTCCTTCCCTTGCTCTCTATCCATCTCTCTCTGATCCACACACACAATTTAATGAGGCAGCACTAAATCGCTTATTGTACTCTATTGAGTTCTTACTAATTGGAGGTCTTGAGGGACAGAGATGGCAGCATTACTTGGTAATTTTATCCTTTATATGTCCTGCAATTACAGGGAGTATTTGTGCTTTCTAATGGTATTTAAAGTGTTGAACGTCTTGTAAATAGGCATGTGGAACATTATCTGAAAAAAGGAACGGTTTACTCAGTTTTCTCGAAAGAAAGGTAAAATTGATTGCATTGTTGTTTTAGTGCAAAAGGTTTAAAATGAACTGACACAGTTCTCTTTGGAATATTTGATTCTGATGAGTCAATGGCAGCATCCAGCGGTCAAATAACAACGCTGTATAACAGACCACTCTGTTATCTCTTTATATTATCTGTGATCACTCTAAAATCACTCACACTCACTAACTCATTTCATACAAACACAACTTGTGCCATTTTGTGTCTTAGTTATTGTATTGAAAATGACCTCAGAAGACCAAAGTCTTGAAATTACTGTAATGATGCAGTGTTTGTCTTGTTGTTAGTCGGATTATTTGTACATCGTAATGGACTAGTTTTTCTTAGAGGAAGCTTTAAGATAATATACAGGTACAGCGCACTCTTAGAAAAAAGGTACAAAGCTTACCTTATTTACCTCGAATTGGTACATATTAGTGCTGGGTAGTAACTGATTACATGTAATCTGTATTATGTAATCAGATTACAATTTATTTGTAACTACAATTTGTAAGTAATCTACCAGCACTGTTAGTACTTTAAAGGTACGTATTAGTACCTTTTGAAAGGGTACTGCCCCAGTGGCAGTTTTGTACTTTTTTTTTTCTGAGAGTATAACATTATTAAATCATTTCTCAAATTAGTATTTTGAGTCCACTTTTTATTTATTGGGTGAATATTTGTGTAATTAGATGGATAATGTACAGCCTCCCTGTCATCATGCCTTACATTATGAGTTGTATTGTTATTCCTGGCAACCAGTCTCCTACATTGTGTTATTTCCATGTTTTGCAGCAGCCCACAGTCTCTTTCTTTTCACATAATAAAATAATTTTACTAATAAAATCAATATTTCATATCAACTTACCCAATAAGTAAAAAAAATAGAAGTGTAATGAATGTGATACTGAATGGTCAGCCAGTCTTTATTGCTTTGTGTTGAAGTTCATTTTGTCATGATGACCAGCTGACTATACATTATCTCTCAACATTCAGTGTAATAACAAGACAGTCCAAAATTCAAACTCCTACAAAACTGGCATCTCTTTAGGGAGAATGAATGAAGGCGGAAGCATTGCTGCAAGCGGAAAATCTTCCATGCTTCTTCATCAGTGTGCAATGGACATTGATAAGTGCTCCAACAATAGCCTACTGCATAACAGGAGTGTTTCCCATGCGGAGTGTGTGAGAGGGGAATAATAGGATCCCTGTGGGCTCATTTGCCTGGGTTTTGCCCACAATGTCTGTGCCAGTTTAGGCCAGACTCACAAACACATGAAGCTTGGCCCCTCTTTGCTGATCCAGTTCAGTCACCAAGGACATGATGACTCTAATGCAATCTATTACACGCTGTTGCAGCACATTAAATGATGAGGAGTGATCATTTGGATATGTTGAAAGATTGATAAAAATTAGTTTTAGAATGTCTTACGGACAAACAAATTAATTTCACATGCAAACACGTTAATCACATGTGGGAGCATGTAAAATGTATGTGTAGTTGTGTAGTGTGATCTCATGAAAGTAATGTGAGGCTTGAAATTTGCATATGTCATCACATGTGAAACAAAATTCACATTTGAAAATCTTTTTTTTTCCTGTAACTGATGGATCTCAGCTAAAATCTCAGGGAATCTCAGGGAAAATTATTTTAGATTATTTTTTATTTTAAATTATAACATCTCAAGCTTGGCACATTTGCTACTCGTTGAACAATGAACTCGATATCTGTGACCTGGTGCTGTTAATGTGCATTCATTAGACTCCTGTCTGTTCAAAACAGCCACTAGTCATGTATTCATTAGCCCCACAGAGTTCAATACGTCAGACAGTCCTCAGTAGTGTGCATCAATCCTAAATGAGCCTCTTTTTGTGAGCCTGATGTTGTCTAGTATGAACTCCTTGAGCATTTAATCTGCTGTGTTGCATCTCCAGAAATGAGTTTTATGACCAAATTGAACTATTTCTTATCACGTGTGTGTGTGTGGGAACATGGAAGCTTGAGTGTGTATGTGTGCAAAGCTGGCATCCATGGTTATTTGATTGTGCAGCATTTCTATTTAGATTGCTTTTCGCTGTTTGCCAGGGCTGAAGGGCACTGCAGTAAATTGCATTTCGTAGCAGTATAAGACGGTGAGATTTACAGTGGCCAAACTATTAATTAGAGTCTTTTGTCACCCGAATCAACCTCTTCACACCAACACAACCCACGTAGCCCCTAGTGTGGTCTTTTGCAGGTCCTGATAATTTTCCCTGTAAACTCTCGCTGTAAAAGTTTTTTTTTTAATTTAAATAT
The DNA here is from genome assembly GCF_001515645.1 of Sinocyclocheilus grahami. Classification (NCBI taxonomy): domain Eukaryota; kingdom Metazoa; phylum Chordata; class Actinopteri; order Cypriniformes; family Cyprinidae; genus Sinocyclocheilus; species Sinocyclocheilus grahami. The sequence continues at coordinate 745,265 of NW_015505288.1, read as the reverse complement.
AATAACTTATCAGCAAGTACTTTCACGGTTACTTGATTTAGCCATCCTTTCCTACACACAACTTGGATAAAGTGAGTGAACTGCATCATAGAAAAATAAACGTACTTACTATGTTGTTCACTAGTTTGTATTTATGTTTGCTACAATGCACACTTTGCTTTATGGCATACAATAGATGTGAATGAAAATAATCGTCGTCTCAAACTCACCACATGCTGATGTAGCCAAATAAAACATATGCTGGATATATGAATCATTGGCATTCCATTATGCACACCAAAATTACTTTCAGTATGGACATAATGTGAAATCTGACACACAGAAATTTGCTCTGTTATAGTTATGTGAATGAATCTTTACAGAGTCATACAAAATTGAATCTTTGTAGCCTTCTGTGAAGAAAATGATTGTGATTAGTTTTTAGTTTTTGCCATAACATACTTAATTAAGGGTTTGTTTACACTTATAGTTCAGTTCTCTTGGTTCTTTTGTTCGGACCTAAAAAACAAACAAACATCTAGTCCTGGTTCATTTAGCGTTCACAGTCATTTTTTAACAAACAAACCTAAAGATACAAAACACAAGGCATAAAGAAAAAGTTACAACCTGCTTGGACCGCTTTTATGACGTGTATTTAGCAAACTTATCGAACATCCAAGACAATGTTGTCTGCTGGGCTAAATGCACTGGTTGAATGAATATATGCACATGGTGTATGGTGGCATAACTCACAAAAAGCTTATAAAATGTGTAAAGGAGTGAAAACAGCATTCTGATGCCTGTACCAAACTGTAATGGGCAACATAATGGAGAACCATAAGAAGAACCAGGTATGCTTGAACATTTTGTCCTTTTTGGGTCACATCTTGTGACATCACGTCCTGCTTTTGGTTTGTTTAGATGTATTTGGTCTGTGTTATTTTCATATACTGTATCAGTATGGGTTGGATATTGTTTGAATTTTAGCAATTCCAATTCTGCTTATTGATCCCAGTTTTGAACACACAAGCAAATTAGGAATAGCACAAATAAATTCAACTCTGAAACTGAAATCAAATGTAAAATAAAACCGCATAGTTTTTCTTTTAGATATAAAATATAGATTAATCTTTATTAAAGTAACAAAAGTTGTTCAGTCAAGATCAGTGAGTGATTTTCTTTGAATGGCACAGATGGCAGAAGGAATATTAGTCTGCTGTCACTTTAAGACCCAATGCATGGATCCACTATACTGATATGCATGCATTTTCTTTCTCAACTGTTTACGTTCACTTACAAAACCGACTGTTTAGTGCAAGAAGCATCAAACTGAGTTGTCTTGCGCACACAAATCGATAAATGGAAATGAAATGCACGTCTTGTCGAATCCATGATTTGATACCCATCCCTATATATACATCAGTTGAGTTGTTTGGTGTGCACCAAGGTTTGGATGGTTTGTTTACATTAAAATGAACCACTCTAACAAAGCTATCACAACAGAGTTTGTTTTAATTGAACCAAACCTGCAAAGTGTAAACATGCCCTATGTCCAAAAAACTTTTAAATCTAAACGAGAGTAAGACTAAGGCATTTGTGTTTGGACCATTAGCTGTTTCTGGCAGCTTAACTGCTAATGTAAAGCCTTCTGTTAAAAACTTGGAGGTTGTCTTTGACTCTGCCCTGTCATTTGATAAGCAGGTAAATGCAGTAGTCAAATTGTGCTTCCCTTTCGTGGAACTTCGAACTGCGTCCTCTAGGGGTCGCTATGGGGGAACGCCTCGTCGTGACCCGTGTCTGAAGCCTACATTGAAAAAACACCAACTTGTTTGGCCGGCGACAGCCATGACGTCACTACCGTCACGACTAGTACAAAATAGGCGCCGGTAGCGCACATCATCCCTTTCTTCGTCTTCACTGACCGTGCTGTTTGAAGCGTGCATTCCAAAAGCAAAGTAAGAGTTTTTTCTTTTCCTACTATGGCGAGCACTAGCGGAGCGTTTAGAAAGTGTGTACATCCGTGTCAGCGGTTTCTGACACCCGATGATTCACACGATCTATGCGTTGTTTGTTTGGGCGAGGAGCACGCACGCGATGTCCTCGAGGGGGCAATCTGCGTGCACTGTGAGAGCTTTTCACTGAAAAAGCTCAGTTCTCGTTTGTCTTTCTTCTCGAGTGGAGAGGG
>NW_015505288.1:691870-743091 GCF_001515645.1 Sinocyclocheilus grahami | reverse complement strand
GGAGGGGGGGGGGGGTTCCCTCTTCCGCGCATCGGCGTCGGGCGAGAGACAGCCGCTGGACGATGATATCCTCTCACTAATATCATCTGATCCAGGGGCCAGTGCCCAGTTGGGCCCAGCCCAACAAGAGCAGGGAATGGATGTGAAGAAGCCGAGGCTGAGCTTTCCCAGTCCACCTGCCCTGTGTGTGGTGAGCTGCTAGAGGTAATGGATCGGGCCACGGCGAGGCTCAAATTACGTTGACGTTGCGAAGTCGCCTCGACGAACGTTATCTCTCTGACCATAGACCTCCAGCTCAAGTGAGCCTTCCTTTCCTTCCTGATCTCCACACTGAGATCGAGAAGGAATGGAAGAGGCCATTTTCCTCACGCATATATCGGTCTCAGCATACGAGTTATGCAAACATCGAGTCGATGCGCGAAAGCGGCTATGAGATGATGCCCCCGGTGGAAGAGACGCTAGCCAGCTATCTCTCTCTGGGAGAGACGTCATCTCTCAAAACTCCCTCCTTGCCATCCGTGCCCCATCAAGCCACATCTTGCATGAACGGCAAGGCATACGCAGCGGCAGGTCAGGCTGTGGCTTAGTTGCACACGATGGCGGTGCTTCAGGCATACCAGGCTGACCTGCTGAAGGACCTGGATGAGGGGCAGGGCCTTTCCCCTGGTGAAACGGCTGAGCTGCGGCGCACCACAGACTTGGCCCTCCGGGCTACTAAGCAGGCAGCCTCTGCAATGGGCAGAGCGATGGCTGCTATGGTGGTGACGGAGTGGCAGTTTTGGGTGAACTTAGCGGATATCGGGAAGAAAGAAAGGGGCTTTCTTCTCGATGCCCCGGTTTCGCCCTCTGAACTGTTTGGCACCTCCGTTGAGACGGTGGTCGACAAATTCAGGGAGTCAAATTCAAATTCGCGCTCAGCAGCATTTAAATCCTTCATACCACGAAGGCCCAGGTCCGAGCCCGAACAAACCAGGGGTCCTGGCCCGTCTCGGTTTGAGGATCAGAGACGGGCACAGAGGGCTAGTGTCGCGACTCGCGCCCCGCCTCCACCTGTGGGTGGGGGTAGGAAGTATCGTGGGTCAAGGGGAGGCAGGCGAAACCCGAGGGGTGAGACCTGGGCAAGGCACCAGCTGTTCCCGACCGACCATTACGTCCGGGTGACAATAGAACCCTAAGGAACTCCAAAGATTATGGTAAGAGTGCTCTTTGCACACCTTCTAAAATCCACGTGAGTGGTAAGTGGGCACGTTATCCTTTGCCGCTTTTCTAAAATCCACGTAAGTGGTGGGTGGGCACGTTAGGCTTTGCCACCCTTCTAAAATTCCACCTAGGTGGTAGGTTGCACCGTTATGCTTTGCCACTTCTCTAAAATCCCACGAAAGTGGTAGGTGCGCACTCCGCCTCCCTGATGCGCTGGTGATGTGGCTAGCCTGCAGCATGCTACCCCTCTGATTTTTAATCATGCTGCTGCTCCCCCAGCTGATAACTGCTAGCTGTTCCACCAATGGAACGTGCTGTAGGTCGAGCTCCCGCTGAATGGATGTCTGCTCCCTCAGCTACAGGTTCGCGGCTAGCCACGGCAGCATGTTAGCCGTAGATGAGACTGATTACTACTCAGAGTTCCATCTATAGGCTGCCCTCCAGAAGTGCCACGAGAACCCCCTAGAACGGTTGTATCCATCTACATATGGACATTCTAAAATTCACATGGTGGTAAGTGGGCACGTTCTACTTTGCCCACTTCTCTAAAATCCTATATGGTAAGAGTTACGCGCACAGCTTCGTTCTCTTTTTCCGAGTGGTCTAAAACCCCGGTTCCGCCTGGGACCCACTCCTCATGGTATCCTCGAATACCTGCTCTGACAGGGTGTTTCCACAAGAGGCCTGTTGAGACTCCTGCTGAGTTCAAGAGAGTAATACATGCGTTTATATCTTCTCCTCAGTCTAGACTGCAATTCAATTTAAATAGGTATTGGTCAATCCTATATAATCTGCTTGCAAATAGTCCAAAATGCAGCTGCTAGACTTCTTACTGAACACGTAAATATGACCACATTTAGCTCTCTCTCTGCATTGGTTGTCGGTGTGTTTTAGAATAGAGTTTAAGATTTTACTCTTTGTTTTTAAGGTTTTAAATGGGTTGGGACCTTCCTATTTATCTGAACATGTGACTGTTAGCATATCTGCTAGATCAGGGGTGGGCAAACTTGGCCCTTCCTGGCCACTTTCCTTCAGAGTTTAGCTCCAACCCTAATCAAACCCACCTGAACCAGCTAATCATTGTCTTCAAGACTACTAGAAGGCTACAGGCAGGTGAGTTTTATCAGGGTTGGATCAAATCTCTGCAGGAAAGTGGCCTGGAAGGGCCAAGTTTGCCCATCACTGTGCTAGATGTTTAAGGTCATCAAATCAGAAACTGTTGAAGGTTCCCAGATCATGGTTAAAAAGAAAGGGAGACCGGGCTTTTGGTATAGTGGGCCCCAAATTGTGGAATAGCCCACCTATTAGGATCATCTCTACAAAATCTGTTTAAAGCAAAGAGAAGGCTTACAATGTGTGAATCATTTCTGAGCTTGTTTCACTGTATGTACTATGTCTTTGTATGCTATGTTATTATTTCGATTGGGGTTTTTATTCTTTTTACAATTTTTCTACAGCACAATGGTCAGCGACTGTTGTTTTATTGTGCTATATAACTAAACTAAACTAAAGAGCCACTCAATTGCAATGCAAACCAAAATTCTATTAAAAAAATCTATGTGTATGTACAGTATGTGTCCCATTGTGATGCAATTAAACTTTTGTGTCCTTGCTGCAGTGAGTTGAATGTGGTTTTGTAGCTCTGGGCTGGTCCTATCATAGGCATCTAAACCCACAGGCTTTAATCAAACTGGCAGCTTCCAATCTATCAGGTCCCTCAGTCAGCCTCATCACCCCACGACATTCCAGGGGGCTTACACTGATGGACTGAGTCTGTCTACTCATCCAGAGTTCATGGTTTTAAAGTTTCAATAAGACAATAAGATAAGTCATTTCAAGGTCTTTTGGAAAAGTAGCATACAATCTGTCTGATCTGTTTGAAACGTGTGTGAGGGAATGAGAACAAACAAAGCTATTTGCATGAGCAAAATCACAATTTATTTTAGGTTTCCTCTGCTCAGACAATGGTCTACGGTGTCTGTAGTGGAAGCGCGTGCTTCCTCTATTCTCCCATTACCTAATGATATCCAGCAGCCTAACAGGCTCGGAAAGAGTAGAGTCCATTCCAAAGCCAAATGACTGTCAATCAGAAGTAATGACCTCTTTCCCCAGGCAATCAGAGAATATGAATTGCAGAGGGGGGAAACATTTTAAACTGAGATTGGTTGGTAATTTCACATTGCGATGGACTGTGCGGGTGGAGGTGTGTGTGTGTGTGATTTGCAAGTCTTGAAATTAACAAGTAGTGAGGAGCTGAAGAAATAGTTTGAGCCTGTGGAAGAGGGAGACATGATATAACTAACTTCAGCTGGTGTGATTAATAGAAGTCTCTTCAAAAAGAAAAAATGTATACAAGATATATATTTTATGTACACTACCATTCAAAACTTTGGGATAAGTAATAATGTTTTTGAAAGAAGTCTCTTATGCTCACAAAGGCTGCATTTATTTGATCAAACATACAGTAAAAACAGTAATATCGTGAAACAATATTGCAATATAACATGCTTTCTAGTATATTTTATGATAGCAATTTGAATGAATTTTTAGAAGCCATTACTCCAGTCTTCAGTGTCACACGATCCTTCAGCAATCATTCTAATATGGTGTTTTGCTGCTCAGTTCTTCTTCTTATAAATATTTAAAACAGTTGTGCTTATTATTACAATTTTTTTTATTATTATTATTTTGTGGAAACCGTGATGCATTTTTTTTTAGAAAGTTCAAGAGAACAGTATATATTTTTTAATTGAAGTCTTGTGTGACACTGTAAATATGTATACTGTTATTTTTTTGTATCAATTTAATGTGTCCTTGCTGAATAAAAGTATTAAGTCTCACTGATCCCAAACCTTAGAACAGTAGTGTATTCAATTCAATTTTTGAAAGTTGAGATTAGGGAATCATGAACATTCATTGCCCAGAGGAGAACCATGGCACAATGTGTCAGAGCTCTACATTACATCAGACGATTTTGCTTTAAAGTATATTTACTTCATGGAACTATGTGCTTTAACAAAACAGACACCTGTTGACTGTTAAAAATAGGTAATTAATTGGGCTCTTAGTTATTTATCAATGTACTGTCATGATAATGGCAGATGTGTAGTATTGATTCACTCATAAATTCTCTTTTATGTGTTTGTTCACTAAGGTGACCTGAGCTGAAGCATCTGAATTGCAAGAGCTGACGGATGAGAACAAAGAGGTTTAGAGATGAAGCATTGTTTTCATTATTTATTTCTCCTTTTGTTGTCTTAAACAGCTGTAACTTGTCTACCTCTGGGCTGGCATTAGAGTTCCAGAGCAACAAAAAATAGGTCTGTGGTTATTCTGAGTGCCAGCAGGCTCGAAGGTAGGATGTAAACAGACTGGATATGTATCGTTTGACCTTTTGTTTCGTATTCCTTCTCTTCTGTTATCTTCTAAGGCTCCTCTTTCCTATGGCTTATTTTAGCTCCTCACCAATCTATTCATCATTGCCTTTCCCTGTGTCCTTGTCTTTCATCTTTCTCTAGCCTTTTATCCCTCAGTCTATCCCTCCATCCCCTCCTCCCTTTCTCCACATTTTCACAAAGCACTTTTGTTCACATGCTCACAAGAACATGCAGACATGATTCTTTTAAACAGTTCGATCAGGCACATGTAGAAGAGAAACTCAGATCTAGGGCTGCACGATAAATCGCATGCGATTATTTAACGTGCATCTTGTCAGTAAAGCCGGTTCTGTAATCAGCGGTGCTTTCACATTGAGCAGCATTATCTACACAGAGCTGTTGTTCATTGACGAGCTGCGCAAAACCAGGTTCATATTCACGCAATTTTTTTGCGCAGCTCGTCAGTGAACAACGGCTCAGTGTAGTTAATGCTGCTCAATGTGAAAGCCCGCAGGTGATGGAGATTTACCGCTGATTACAGAACTGGCTTTCTGACAAGATGCGCATTAAATATCGCATGCGACTTATCGTGCAGCCCTACTCAGATCCCCACTAAGATGAACTCAGTTATCTGATATATAATTTATACACTACATAGCAATTTATGTAAAATATCTAATAATAATGTTCATAATATAATTATCATCAATAATAATAATTAATAATAATTTTTAATAACGCTTATTTATTTACACTTATTATTATTATTATTATTATTATTATTATTATTATTATTGTTATTGCTATTATCATTAATAATAATAATAATAATAATAATAATCATCATCATCATCATACCAAAATATTATTAGAATGTTAAGTTTTTAATAATGTTATTTAATTTATGCATACAGTCAAACAATTACTATAACAAAAAGTATTATTAAATAATTAAAAAAATATATATATTAATTTTGTTTTGGGTAGAATGGTTCTAATTAAAGATATATTAAAAGAGGGTTGAGATTAATATAAATTTTCATCTCCAGAGGCTGTCCCCCTTTGCTTTTCCTTATTGTACGGGCAACCCAGAGGTGGAGTGACCTGCTCTTCAGGAGATGGTAAGCACACCACTCCCTCCCCCGGAGGAGGGCCGGGCGGAGAATCTTTTCATCTTTTTCCGTCACTGACCTCTCGGTCGGTGGTACCCAAATACTCGACAAAGAGCAATTCCCTTATTTCTGGGTCCCCAGAGGGGACGGGGGGTTGTGGACGAACCAGTACCCCTTCTTCCCCTGAGAGAACAGAGCATTCGCATTCTCAACTACTTCGACGAAGTAGTCTCAGGATCAGTTGTGCGAACACAGGGATTTGGTGCTCTCACACCTCAGCTTGTTGGGCCTTCGGGTCAACTGGGAAAAGAGCAAACTCTCCCCGACGCAGAGGATCACTTTTCTCGGTATGGAGTTGGAATATATATATATATATATATATATATATATATATATATATATAGACAATAACAAAATTATTAAAACTAAATTAAGATTAAATTGAACAGTAAGAATAAATATAAAATCTAATCTAATCAAATAATATAAAATATTAACAAAAACTATACAACAGTATATGAATGATGCTAAAATAACTAACTAAATGCTAAAATAGCATTTTCACAGCACACCTTCACTGTCTGCCCTCTCATGACATCGACAGCACTGTTTGTTTGGTCTTTTCTGTCCTTTGCTCTCTTCAGACCCTACAACTGAATAGATGTTTTCTAGCAATCTCTCCGACACCAGCTTAGTGCCTGTCAGTCAACCTATTGGATAAGTGCCCCAGTGAATTAATGCCTGCACATTGATCTCCTTCCATCTACTCCTCTCACTCTGATCATAGAGCGGAGGGCAATATAGGAAATGTCTCGTGTGTGTCAGCGTCTCAGCCCCGCTTCATTTGCCCTGAATGTGTGTAATTCACGCATCAGAGCTGGTTGGTAGTACACAAACAAACGTAAGCAGATCACAGAGAGTGTGTGGACAGAGTGATCTCCAGTAGCCTGGATATCCGTCACTACTTTGGTTCAGAGTAATTGGGATATGAGAAGAAAGCAAGACATAAACTGCAGGCAGCCTCACCTCAATAATTTTGAATGGGAAAATTGTGAGGATTCCTGTTCTTTTTGAAAGTTAATCTCTCTTGTAGCAGCAAGAGTGTAACTAAATATTGAGCATTTGAAACCTTAATGTAAACAAGGTCTAAAATGAACAAAAGTTGGTCGTCAAAAATTGTATTATAAAAAATGTATTATACATGTTTTAATATATATATATATATATATATATATATATATATATATATATATATATAAGAAATCGACACTATGAAAAGACTAAAAGACTACAGATTCATGTAAAAAAAACTGAAAACCATTGCTGTAGCATGACTACATTGCATGCAGAGACTGAATTGTGTGTTAAAAAATTATTTTACACCCTTTATGTTAGTCAATTTGATCCACACACTGAAAAAAAAATGTGTTGTTCGATCAAAGTAAAAATATTCCTTCAACTTGTTAACTAATCGATTTACTTTTTCTCAATTGAAAAAAAAAAAAAAGTTTGTTTGACCAAATCAAATTTCTACAGCCAGATGAAGCTAAAAATTCACTTTCAAACAAATATTTTTTTTACATCACAATTTATCACTAAATCTATTTGGATTAACTTAAATTTTTACACATTTTTAAATCAATTATAAATATAAATTGTACATATGAAACAATTTCTTCACCTTCAGAATGTGATTTTACTGTGTTAAATGTCACTGAATCACTTTTTGGAAAAAAATGAAGCTTTTTACACTCTTGAGAGTCAAACTTTTTAAAATGTTTATTACATCACAGTGAAATCTTCAACAGTCATTGACATAAGTTACATTTTTAGCATTGCATAGAAATTTGAGGAAGAATTTACAACAAAAATGTAACATCCATGTGCCACTGAAAAAAGCCACTCACAATTCACATGAACTGGCGTTGTCTTTCCAAAAAAAGAAAATAAAAAAAAGACTGTCTCTAACATTTGGACAAATTGATTTGAAAAATACATTAGAATGCAGGGTCAACATTGTAAACTCCTTATAGAATTCAATACATTTTATAAAATGGCCAAAACAATTCTCCTGATATTTGGTGCTTTTTAAAAACATAAATTCAACATCATACAAAAATATCGTTTGTAGCTTCATTTTTCAGGGAAGTAAAAGCATACTCAGGGCATCCAACGACTTTTAAGTGTGTACGAGTTTTTCCTATCTTCATTTTAAAGGGATAGTTCCCCCAAAAAGAAGAAAATTCTCAAACCAAACTTCAATGAAGTCAGTGGTCACGTGGTCTTCACATAATGCAAAATTGTTATTTTATTTGAAGCAAATAGTTTAAATGACACCAACAAAACTTAGTTTTACTTCCAATTAACATACAATTCTCCTGATATTTGGTGCTTTTTAAAAACATAAATTCAACATCATACATGAGAAGACGAATTGAATACTAAATCATGATTATACAGCATGCAGCATGATCGTTGTTTGAACACATTGCAGTTGCACAACACTGAATTTCACATGATTTTGACAAAACACGCAAATGAGCTGGTCAACCGTTTGGTGCTGGCTTGTGTCAACAGGACTTAACGTAGCATCTGCTTGTGAGAATCTGTACTTTGAATGAGTGTCTGTGAAGAGTGTGTCAGTGCAGAAGAGAATGTGAGAGAATATATTAGAAGTTGAAAACCTTTGAATGATTAATTCTGAAAACCATTTCAATCTTCAGTCAGTGGAATTAACTTCATCATTAACACTGAGCATCAGGTCTGGTACTTTCATGTCTTACGATTGTTTAGAACAGTACATATACAGTAAAGTCAATATATACACTATATATACACATGTTCAAAAGTTTTAGAAAAAAAATCTATTTCAAGTAAATACACTTACAAATACAAAGAATCCTGAAAAATATGTATCATGGTTTCCACAAAAATATTGAGCAGCAATAAGAAATATTTCTTAAGTACCACATCAACATATTAGAATGATTTCTGAAGGATCATGTGACACTGAAGACTGGAGTAATGGCTGCTGAAAATTCAGTTTTACATTTCAGTTTAAAATATATAAACATCGAAAACAATTATTTTAAATTGCAATAATATTTCACAATATTACTGTTTGACTGATCAAATAAATGCAGCCTTTGTGAGCATAAGAGACTTCTTTAAAAAAAACATACAAAAAATCTTATAGGCCCCACATTTTTGCACGGTAGTAATTAATTATAATGATCACTTCCAATTCATTTATTTTGATGATTTGCCATAATTCTGTAATGTGGAATGGTCATCATAAAGAATGAGTAGGTGTACCTAAACATTATTATTAATTGTTGTAATAGCAACAATAACATGTCTGTTTGTCTTGGTGCCTAATGTTGAATTCACAACGTGTATGATTTGTATTTCAGTTTAAAATATATAAACATCGAAAACAATTATTTTAAATTGCAATAATATTTCACAATATTACTGTTTGACTGATCAAATAAATGCAGCCTTTGTGAGCATAAGAGACTTCTTTAAAAAAAACATACAAAAAATCTTATAGGCCCCACATTTTTGCACGGTAGTAATTAATTATAATGATCACTTCCAATTCATTTATTTTGATGATTTGCCATAATTCTGTAATGTGGAATGGTCATCATAAAGAATGAGTAGGTGTACCTAAACATTATTATTAATTGTTGTAATAGCAACAATAACATGTCTGTTTGTCTTGGTGCCTAATGTTGAATTCACAACGTGTATGATTTGTTAAAAAAGTGGATATAGAAACGAATAGTGAGGCTCATCCCAAAAAGTTGTTACCCTTGTAAGGGAAACAGGTCAATTTAGCTCAAAGGGAATCATTTAAGATTTTAAAGGGAACTCCACCAATAATATGCGCCTCGTGCCTCAACCATGTTTTGACCAAATCTTAGATTGCCTGATTCGGTCTGATATCCTAAACCCTTGACTTTTTGTTTGAGAACTGCAGGATACCATCAGCCTAAAATATGTACTCACAGAAACTTTGCAGTGTTGTTGTTTGGCTTTATCACAGGTGGATTTCTAAAATAATGAGAGTGACACATACACACTCGCTGGATGTGTCCTATGTAAATGAGGCTCTCTTGTTGTGTTTTCCTGGATTTATAATTATAGGCAGAACCTCAGAATAATTCTATGCTAGTCACATATAAATGGCAAATAAAGGCACTTTACATTTGGAGGAAAGATAACGGGAATCTAACAAACAGGTGCATGGCTTCTTCAGATTTCTCAAGTATATAACAACAGATGAGATGTAGAAGACTGTCACACAAAGGCAAGCTAAAACAGAACGGTCAAACCAGAATAAGTTGTGAATGCTTCTTACCTCCTAAACGGTAATGGACTGTCAGCAGATTTGACTCATGGACTGTCTTCTGTAAGAGTAAGTGGATGTAGGAACTGTCAGGATATCTGATACGCAGCGTGGTGTGGCCTAGTGACCAAAGATCTTAACAAGTCAGTTAACACTTTAGGGAACACATATTCACTATAAGAGTTCCCTCTCAGTTAACTCCTAATTTGCTGCTTATTGATAGTAAGGTAGTTGTTTGTAGTAGTTATGATTAGGTACAGGGTTAAGGGATCTAGAATATGGTCATGCAGAATAAGGCATTAATGTGCTTTACTTATAAACAACCACTATGCTTGTAATATACAAGATAATTAAGCAACAATAGTTAAAAGTGAGCAGTGTTCTCTAATCTAAAGTGTAACCACAAGTTACTACTTTACCAGTTTATTTGTTCACCAGTTTAAGTGTAAGTTCCTTTAAACTGTGAATAATAATAATGAGAATAAGCCTGTCATTTTTACGAAATAATAATAATAATAATAATAATAATAATAAAGATCAAATGTAAAGTGTCACCCAAGGAATTTTGGGAATGTCAGTTTACTGTTTTTTTTCACTGTAAATTATAAGATTACTACTTTTTTTTTTAATTCTTCCAAAAACGGCACATTTAACAGTCTTTTACTGTAAACTTAAATAAAATGTTTTGAAAAGTTGAATGAACAGTTTTTAAAGTTTGGTAAAAACCATTTAACAGGTTTTTACTGTAGCATAGTCTTTTACCGTTTAAATTATAATCATTACAGTGTACTTTACACGGGGAACAACTGTAATAGATCCAACCTTACATGTCATGTACATTTACAGTAAAAAGCTGTAAAATGTACAATTTTTTAAGTAAAAAAAGTACATTAAAAAAACCTTCTCAGAATTCCCTGGTATTTTGTTTAAATAATTGTTTCTTAATAGTTTGTGTTATCAGTTATGCATATTAGGGTTTTATGTTTGAATTTAAGTTGTTTAATTAATGTTTATTGTAGGGCTGCGCGATATATCGTTTCAGCAACGATAATGTGATGTGCGCATCCGCGATAGTCACATCGCAGGATGTGCCATGTTTAGTATACTGATCGTGATCGTTTTCTTTGCTCACACACAGACACCGCGTCTACACCGGACACCACAGCTGTACAGAGATACCCATTTTTTTATGAATTTAGTAGCAGAGCTAATGCAAGGGATTTTCAGTGTTGGAAATCCATTTATCCTTTGTTGAAACTTCCCGGGTCGCCGTGGAGAGCGCAGGTCACGGTTGCTTAGCAACGGCAGACGCCACGAAAGCACAAGGTCCGGAGCACTTTGGAAAGAAGGAGAATGTGGCGTGGTGGGCGTTTTCCACACATTTTTAGGCACGACACATGAACGGCCCCAGAGTCTTTCTAAACTGGACGCGACAAAGCGACCGTTGCATATCATTTGAACTTTGAGTCAGTAGGTCATAAATAGAACGAGGCATCAGTTTACTGTCGGGATTTGTCGTGTCGCGCCGCGCCGCATCCAGTGTAGCATCACTGATTATAAAGGGTTCTATAGTATTTTGCGCCGCGCCGCTTGCGTCCGTTGACACGGTGCCATGCATATGCACGTGAACACTGAATTCCGTTCACTTCCGCGTCTAATAATGACACATAAGGCGAAATTATGTCAACATGCATGCCTCTGCAAGTATCCTTGTAAACACAGTTGCTTATGGTTTAGGTGAAGGTAAACAATTGAGAAATAAAATGGATGTGTAACAGTATATTGGTTCACAGCAGTTTAATGTTCCTACTTTCTGTCATGAATGTTAATGAAACAACAAAACACATAGAGAAACACACTTTAACTAACACATATTTATTAGATTTAATTTATACAGTGAAGATGCATTGTTATTTTACATTTGATTATTCAATTTCTGTACCTGAATACTGTTAGACTTAACTGAAACATATAAAGCACTGTTTATTTCATTTGTATCTTTGTTCTATTATATTTATCTTTGCTTGTAATTTGTTTATTTTCTATGCTGATTTACTCACCTACAAAATCACCCCAATCATTGATTTTTTTCCCCCAAATAGAGCTATTCAAGTCATCTGGTGATTTTTTTTTTCTTTTTTTATATCGCAATATATATATATATATATATATAGCAGAAAAACAAAATATCGCAATGTGAGTTTTTTCCAATATCGTGCAGCCCTAGTTTATTGCATTATATTAGTGTAATTTGATACCATAATGGTATTTTGTATTTGCGTGTATGCCACTGTCTGCACCTTCTATATGCTAATATATTCTATAGCTTAAAAAAGCTTCCTATAATTTATCATGTGACTTTCTCTTTATCACCCGTGTTATTATGGTGGTTACCAGTATATGTTAAAGGTACAAATCTGATTTTAGTAGCAGCATGGCTTTTGTTTGTTTGTTTTATAAATTGCAGTTAAACTAAAATGTACAAGTTGTTACGTAAATGTTCACTTTTTACTGTATTTTTCCATGAATTATTCTGTCAACCAAATCTACCATTTTTTTTTAAACAACAGGATTCTTTTGTAGATTTATATTTATATTGCATAGCATGTATTTGCATAGTTCATTTTAATGTAGTAAACTTAGCAAGCATCAGTCATAATGAATGTACTTCTTTCAGCTGTCATAAAAGCAGTGCTTTTTATTTTTGTATGTGTACCAACAATTAGACATTTAAATGCAATCTTTGACAATTAGTCTGAACGTTTGTCATGTCATCATGCTGCTCTGAATTTGTGGCTATGCCGAGTGTTGACTAAGGACTCCTGAAGTCTGTCTGTTGCTATGGAGACTGTGTGTGTGCAGTTTAAAAGAATGAAGTATGACCTTCTGAATGTACCTGGCTTTATGTTTCTTCCTCCACATAACTTGTTCTTGATAAATGAACACAAAGCAAACAACTTTCACTGAGGATGCTTAACCATGCAGGAGAGAAGCTCTTCTTGTCTCTGTGGCTCTGATAAAGTGTGCTTTCCTCCAGTGAATGGCTGTCCGCTGCTTTTTCCACAATCATAAAACATGCAGGCGAGGTCAGCTGAGACTACATGGATTAAACCTGCTGAACTGTGTGAATTTATTACATCCAATTTCATGAATTAATTTGAATAAGAAAAGAGATTCTCCACTGGACATGATCAGATCGAATGCCACAGAAATTATTCAATTTCTGTACCTGAATACTGTTAGACTTAACTGAAACATATAAAGCACTGTTTATTTCATTTGTATCTTTGTTCTATTATATTTATCTTTGCTTGTAATTTGTTTATTTTCTATGCTGATTTACTCACCTACAAAATCACCCCAATCATTGATTTTTTTCCCCCAAATAGAGCTATTCAAGTCATCTGGTGATTTTTTTTTTCTTTTTTTATATCGCAATATATATATATATATATAGCAGAAAAACAAAATATCGCAATGTGAGTTTTTTCCAATATCGTGCAGCCCTAGTTTATTGCATTATATTAGTGTAATTTGATACCATAATGGTATTTTGTATTTGCGTGTATGCCACTGTCTGCACCTTCTATATGCTAATATATTCTATAGCTTTTTTTTTATATCGCAATATATATATATATATATAGCAGAAAAACAAAATATCGCAATGTGAGTTTTTTCCAATATCGTGCAGCCCTAGTTTATTGCATTATATTAGTGTAATTTGATACCATAATGGTATTTTGTATTTGCGTGTATGCCACTGTCTGCACCTTCTATATGCTAATATATTCTATAGCTTAAAAAAGCTTCCTATAATTTATCATGTGACTTTCTCTTTATCACCCGTGTTATTATGGTGGTTACCAGTATATGTTAAAGGTACAAATCTGATTTTAGTAGCAGCATGGCTTTTGTTTGTTTGTTTTATAAATTGCAGTTAAACTAAAATGTACAAGTTGTTACGTAAATGTTCACTTTTTACTGTATTTTTCCATGAATTATTCTGTCAACCAAATCTACCATTTTTTTTTAAACAACAGGATTCTTTTGTAGATTTATATTTATATTGCATAGCATGTA
Source organism: Sinocyclocheilus grahami (assembly GCF_001515645.1). NCBI lineage: Eukaryota > Metazoa > Chordata > Actinopteri > Cypriniformes > Cyprinidae > Sinocyclocheilus > Sinocyclocheilus grahami. Next base: position 728,965 of record NW_015505288.1, on the reverse strand, counting down.
TTTGCATAGTTCATTTTAATGTAGTAAACTTAGCAAGCATCAGTCATAATGAATGTACTTCTTTCAGCTGTCATAAAAGCAGTGCTTTTTATTTTTGTATGTGTACCAACAATTAGACATTTAAATGCAATCTTTGACAATTAGTCTGAACGTTTGTCATGTCATCATGCTGCTCTGAATTTGTGGCTATGCCGAGTGTTGACTAAGGACTCCTGAAGTCTGTCTGTTGCTATGGAGACTGTGTGTGTGCAGTTTAAAAGAATGAAGTATGACCTTCTGAATGTACCTGGCTTTATGTTTCTTCCTCCACATAACTTGTTCTTGATAAATGAACACAAAGCAAACAACTTTCACTGAGGATGCTTAACCATGCAGGAGAGAAGCTCTTCTTGTCTCTGTGGCTCTGATAAAGTGTGCTTTCCTCCAGTGAATGGCTGTCCGCTGCTTTTTCCACAATCATAAAACATGCAGGCGAGGTCAGCTGAGACTACATGGATTAAACCTGCTGAACTGTGTGAATTTATTACATCCAATTTCATGAATTAATTTGAATAAGAAAAGAGATTCTCCACTGGACATGATCAGATCGAATGCCACAGAAACACTTGAAATATGCATATTAAATATTTTAATTTTGGCTTGATGCCCTGACATGTTATTCAATTATTATCCACACTATATCGTCAACAAATTGCTCTCTTGTAACCTGTTCCTTTTCTTTTCCACTATTGGTCTATTGATCTACTTGCACATACTGCTATTATGAAGAAGTCTAGCAAGTGTAACTTTTAGAAGCATGAGGAATAATTGGTGCCATGGGACACTCTGAATAGGGGAGAAGTCTGCCAAGAAAAGAAGGAAGAGCTAATTCTTCAAAGGCCCCTAAGGAAAACTTTAACTAACTTTTCACAGTACTGAAGAAAGCTCAGTGTTTTATATTCAATCTATGTCAAGTATGGCTGAATTGATAGTCAGGATGTAAATTTTTTGGTCAGACCCTAATAAGATATAGATATAGAAATAAATAATAAAATGATATAATAATTTTTTTATTTAATAATTTTTAGTATAATAAGTTATGTATATATTTTGGTTTATTTTAATTTATTTTGTTTAAAAAAAAAACTTTTTCTTCAGAATAGTTATTCTTTGTTTTTGAGAAAACAGGAAAATGCTTTTCCTGGCCCTAAGGGTCAAGCAATTTCAGCTGTATTCTGCTATCTTTGCAGTACTGTCAGTCTCTCTCATTTGGAAATGAGTTCAATGTGAATTCTTGCTAAATGTGGACACTTAAAGCAGCAGTTGCCTCTGATTTTTATTACACTTCTCCCCTGGAAGAACCTCTTGAGAGTACATGTTTCAATTACAGCATGTAGGACACTGCTGGACCATGAGAGGCTATTTATAATTCATTACCTTTTCCTTCATTACCAATGTAATGATGCCTGTCACTTATCTGCATTAGGCCAGGCTCTTTCGAACCAAACTGATGCTCGGGATAGAACCTTAACAACCTGCTGGATGACAGATGAGTGTAATAAAGTCAGCATTTAATCCTAAATTAGCACATGTTCCAAATTATGGTTTTATATCGCAGTTACATTAAAGGTCAAAACAAGTCCTATATACTAAAGTCATCTGTTGATAATTGAAAAATGTGCAAAAAAAAAACAACGTGGTTCAACGCTAAATTATACTGTTGGCTTTATCAGTTATTTATGTGTGCAAACTGAAGTCATGCAGGGAAGCTTAACATTACTGACTGAAAAATTTATCAATTAAACAGATGGCAGCACATTTTAATTACTATAGTTCTAAAATGTAGTTTAAGTTCAGTTTTTGCCAAAGTTTTGCAGTAGCAAATAATGTAGTTAAATGAAATTTTTGAGTGACCTAGGAAAATGGTTATTCTTTATATTTTTGTTCTAAATTAATTTTAATTTTAAATTATTTTACTTAATTATACATTTATTTAGGCAGAATGATCTGTTCATTGGCTTGCAGACAATTGTTAAAATATTTGAAGGAGACAAACAAAAGGTTCGACAACAACATAAGCTCTGTAGTAGATCTGTTCTTTATAATGAGTGAAATCTAAGTGATTGAAGTGATGTGTGCAGGAAAGTAGAAGGAGGACAGTGTCTGGATGGGAAAATAAAAGATGAGTGGACAAGGAAAAAGTGGTGGACAGTATGCTCGCTTCGTTCAGAAAGTCACTCAGGCGAGTAACTTTAATCACTGCATGAGGTGACCCATGGAGGCCTTTTCTTTGCCATGAACAAATGTCTGTCTGTTACTAATGTATACTGACATCAAGCAAAGGACCAGAAAATGCTGTGCAACATGTGGAAGGATCCGTTTTTGCTTCCATCTATTTATTCCTAAGTTTATTTTAGTCAAATGCCCATTGTGTTTGTAGCTCAACAGTTGTAAAGTTTTGATAGTGTATATGTTATACTGAGAATTTTCAACATGAAAAATCTGTCATTGTTTACTCGCCGTCCTTCCATTGATGGTTTGGTTGCCCAAGTATGACTACAAATGACTTGGAAAATTGTATGGACTACATTTTTCAATGTAGTCCATACAATTTGTGTTTCATGGTCTACAGAAAGTCACAGAACAAAGGAATTAGATGAAGGGTATAAGAGAATAATGACAGAACTTTCCTGTTCATTTAAAATAAAAGAATGAAGAACCAATTAATTTAGATTCATATTTTAAACTTCCCATATATCAAGTCTAGACAATTTCAAATGCAAACTGAGAGCACAAATTGAAAAAGTCTTCAACAGTTTCTGCTGAATGCAATTTGTCAGTGGAATGATTTGTCATTTCTTAACCAAACAATATCTCTTTATTGTGGGAGACAGGAACACGTGTCGTGCCCTGGCCCTGGCCCTGATAATTTCTGATGACTCGCTCATTAGAAGTGTGTCTAATGGCTCAGTAATGGATATGTCTGCATTCCACCCTCATCTCAGCTTTCCAGATACATCACTCACCTTACAAAAACAAAACCTCCATCATTACTGCACATGGTAATGTGGGAAGGGGAAAATCAAGCTGCCTTTTAGAACACAGTATAGATGGTTAACAGTGTTTCTCTGCTTGTCATATTGTTAAAAATGGATTGTTTTGACTTTCGACTTTATTATTGAATATCCAAAATATATTTTTGGATAGACACTGAACCATACAATTTCAGTTTTTGACAGCACCTAAAATGTTGAACATGTAGGCTAGTTTTCAATGTAAGGTACAATTTTAGTGACACAAAAATCTGCATTAATTGCGATAACTGTGTTACTATAAATAGATGTGATTGCTTTGTACATTTTATTTAGTTAGAAAAGCAAAAAAATCAGCTTTTCATGTTCATTCATGAAAGGGTTTATGCTTTAGAAGGTGTCAAGATGTTGACATCCTATGTCATTTTAGAATCGAGATGAGAGTTTTTAATAATGTTTTTATTTTTGTGTTTTCCATTTTCATTTTAATGTCTTTTTGTAGTTTTTTTAGTACATCAAAACGAAATTAAAATACATTTTGCAATCTTGAAAATGTTTAGGTTGTTGTATTTTATTTTATTTCAGTTAACATTTCTTACTTACTACTTTTATTAATACTTTCTTTATGGTTTTAGTTAACTATAGTAACCCTGCAACCTACAAATACTGAATAAATCATGTTGGTTATGATGATTTATTCTCCCCAAGTTGGACTATTGTTGATTGTTTAAAAAGGCCAATCTGTGTTACCTTGTGCGTGTTTGAACCACACACACACACACACACACACACACACACACACACACACACACATATATATATACAGTATATATTAGAGTGAGAGAGAGGACATTTCTTCAGTAAAATCAGAAAGTTTAAATCTGCCTTTTTTAAAGTTGAGTGGTTAAGTCACCCCTTGCTTTAGCCAGTAATGCTCCTTGATAACCCATTTGCAGTTATTTTCAAACCTCTACTTGCTAACATTTAATTTTAGATAGGAGGCTCCAGTGAGGTCATGGCAAAAATGCCCCTATTTGTCTTTTAGTGCAGTGCGAAAACTGGGACCATTAATTATGGAACAATAAAAAGATGCACACCTCTACTCTGCGGATGAAATACTACTTTCACTGTTTAGTTCATGGGGTGCTAACTCTGCAGTTTAGGCTAAATTAGCTGGCAATTAAAATACAACCCCCACTCCCTCTGATCTTTTGATTACTACTATTTGGAGTGAATCTTGAAATTGTTGTTTAATTTCTGCACAGTAGATCTGTCAAAACTAGTACAATTTTTAATATGTTTTCAAAAGAAGTCTCATGCTCAACAAGGCAGCATTTACTTAATAAAAAATACAGTAAAAACAGTGACATATTTAATATATATTGTGAAATATTATTACAACTTAAAATAACTGTTTTCTATTTTAATATATTTAAAATGTAATTTATTCTTGTAATAGGAAAGGTGATTTTTTTTGGCAGCCATTACTCTGTTCAAAAGAACAGCATTTATTTATTTAAATTTACAATGTAAAAAAAGAAAATAGTAATAAAAAAATAAACACATAGTTTCATAATGCTAAGTCTCTCAGTTCTTTTTAATACATTCTACCATGCTTAAAATCCATTCTGCAGAATACACATAATTTTCTACACAGGGAATGTGGAAAAATGTGGACCTAGTCACGACTTGCTATAAACATAGGGACAGCTGGACATAGAACTGGCAATAAACATTTTAAAACGTATAATGTAATGTAGCGCATATAATGTAGTGTGATATTTAAGATGTCATACAGTGTGAGTCAGAGTTTCAGCACTGGACAGCTCCAGTTGTTCCAAGAGCTGCTGAACCCTGTGGTGTGAAGTCAGCTTGTGTTTTAGAATAAACACACACACATATATATATACAGTATATATTAGAGTGAGAGAGAGGACATTTCTTCAGTAAAATCAGAAAGTTTAAATCTGCCTTTTTTAAAGTTGAGTGGTTAAGTCACCCCTTGCTTTAGCCAGTAATGCTCCTTGATAACCCATTTGCAGTTATTTTCAAACCTCTACTTGCTAACATTTAATTTTAGATAGGAGGCTCCAGTGAGGTCATGGCAAAAATGCCCCTATTTGTCTTTTAGTGCAGTGCGAAAACTGGGACCATTAATTATGGAACAATAAAAAGATGCACACCTCTACTCTGCGGATGAAATACTACTTTCACTGTTTAGTTCATGGGGTGCTAACTCTGCAGTTTAGGCTAAATTAGCTGGCAATTAAAATACAACCCCCACTCCCTCTGATCTTTTGATTACTACTATTTGGAGTGAATCTTGAAATTGTTGTTTAATTTCTGCACAGTAGATCTGTCAAAACTAGTACAATTTTTAATATGTTTTCAAAAGAAGTCTCATGCTCAACAAGGCAGCATTTACTTAATAAAAAATACAGTAAAAACAGTGACATATTTAATATATATTGTGAAATATTATTACAACTTAAAATAACTGTTTTCTATTTTAATATATTTAAAATGTAATTTATTCTTGTAATAGGAAAGGTGATTTTTTTTGGCAGCCATTACTCTGTTCAAAAGAACAGCATTTATTTATTTAAATTTACAATGTAAAAAAAGAAAATAGTAATAAAAAAATAAACACATAGTTTCATAATGCTAAGTCTCTCAGTTCTTTTTAATACATTCTACCATGCTTAAAATCCATTCTGCAGAATACACATAATTTTCTACACAGGGAATGTGGAAAAATGTGGACCTAGTCACGACTTGCTATAAACATAGGGACAGCTGGACATAGAACTGGCAATAAACATTTTAAAACGTATAATGTAATGTAGCGCATATAATGTAGTGTGATATTTAAGATGTCATACAGTGTGAGTCAGAGTTTCAGCACTGGACAGCTCCAGTTGTTCCAAGAGCTGCTGAACCCTGTGGTGTGAAGTCAGCTTGTGTTTTAGAATAAATGACAAACCGTGAGCTATTAAGCATTAGAACAGGACATAAATGCCTTATGGGTTCTGGTCCCAAGCCTAGTGACCTGCCTTACTGTTTACACTGACAGCTTCTTTTTAAAGCAGCATCCTAATTGAAAAGGAACCTTGTAGGTGACTGATTTGGAACGCTCGTCCTAAGCAGCAACTCAGGTCGCTGCACAAATGGCACTCCTCACGGGAGACTAGATTTCAATGGAATACCATCCTATCTTTATTCCAGTAATGATAAATGTACACGCACATATTGGGTAAAATAGTTTCTTTTTAATAATTTAATAATTGTTATCAGTTCTAAAGTATAGCATTGTAAAACATTTTATGGGAAAAAATATTTCAGTAGGATTTTTTAATGTTTTGGAAAGAAGTATCTTATGCTCACCAAGGATGCATTTATATTATCGAAAATACAATTACGAAAAAAAAAAAATATATATATAAATAATTTTTTTCCTGTGATGGAAAGCTGATTTTTCAGCAGCTATTACACATATTGGATACAATTGTTTATTTCTAATAATATTAAACCATTTTCTATTAATACTTTTCAGTTTAGAATTATAAGAACATTTATGTTTTAAAAAATGTTTAAAAACTATTTCCGTTCAAAAGACATGGGTTGGTAGAATATTTTTAAAAGAAGTGTCTTATGCTCACCACGGCTGCATTTATTTAATAAAAATACAGTACAAAGTAATATTGTGAAATATTTTTACATTTCAAAATAACAGGATTCTTTTTTAAAGACATTTTGAAGTGTAATATATTTTAATCTTTAAAAAATATTTTCTAAATAAAGTGTGACCAAAAAATGTAATTAACATAAAATAATGTGTTGTTGGAAATGAAAAGGCAGTCTTTAAAGTAACCGTTTTTAAGCATGTGACCTTTTGATTTCCCTTTTAAGATTCCTTCTCGTTCACCCTTGCAGAGGAGTGCCCTGCTGCAGCGCTCCACTAATTTCAGTATGTTTCTTCTGCATCATCATATTTTTTGCTGCATCTGTAATAAGTTAAGTAGAATTTGTTGTTTACTAAGCAATTTTTACATTGTTTTAGAGGAAATTGAGAAAACATTTTTGATAGTTTTCATACTATGTACTAAAATGGAATTGCACCAATGCATTTTCCCATTGCAAATTTGATAATTAATTAATTTGATTTATTTGGAAGCATACCCTGATATAATTGCATTTATTTTTATTTTATTAAAAATGTTTTCAGACAAAAACTAACACAGGAATGTGTTGATTTAAAAATTAATAATTTTGCTCATCAGTTGATCTTCTGCAGTGAATGGGTGCCATCAAAAGGAGAGTTCAAACAGCTGATAAAAACTTCACAGTCCACAATTAAACACCTTAATGATGGATTTGTTTATTACAAACACACAGCTTTTCGCTTCAAGATGTTAATTGATGGACTGGAGTCGTGTTGTGAATTATTGTGGTGTTTTAATGATCTGTTTGGTTTCTCATTCTGACAGCACCCATTCACTGCAGAGGATGCATAAAGGATACTACATTTCTCCAAATCTCTTCCAATGGAGAAACAAACTCATCTACATATTGAATGACAAATTTTCCTTTTTGAGTGTATTTGGATTCTATTTCTTTAAGGCTGTTTTGTCAGAAAATATGTGAAAAGATAAGTGAAAATGTGCAGTTTTATTACCTCTTAAAGGTGCACTCAGTAATTCTTCAGAGATGAGTGCTGAGGTGGTCGAAAGACATCAAAAGCGTTGATGAAACTGCTGATGTCAGCTGATGCCCCTTATTCTTCTTGAAAGTCAATAAGAGGCCGAGGTTAAAATGAAAACTATAATGTACCACCATCAAGAAACCCGCAATCCTGTTTATTCCCTCCTTCATTTTTTCCACAGTCTGTTCTTAGACCTGGACCATGACCCATATAAATGCTTTAAAACATTTATAGGCGCTAGTCTGAACTATCCCATTGGGACGGCGGTCCAGGTTCAGTAACCTCCCCTCCCCATCTTCTCCTTCCCACCAGCTGCAGTCTTGCATCTCAGCCCACTTCCACATAGGCATCGGGGCTTTCTCATCATGTGCTGTCTATGGTCTGGTGGGCATGACTTTCAGCCTGAGCTCAGGGAGTGGAAGAGAAGCTATACTAGTCTGTTTCTTTACCCCATGGGAAAGGGTAAGGAGGCAGCTATGAATAAGAGGAAGATTTATGAACTTGCCAGCTTCTAGAAATCATACAGGCAGGGAAATGGAAAAAAACAAAACATAATGGCGATACCTCACAACAAGGATGAATAATTAATAATGCCAGTGCCCAGTAAATGAGACGGTAATGCTGAGTGAATGAATTAAACCAATGTGGCGCTGGAATTCAATACTGAGGGTAATCATTAAATGTCAACATTTCTGTAATAGTATTTATGCTTTAGCAGTTTGTGTTCATGTAACAGAAAAATAATCTCTCATTTTGCATAATGCATAAGAGAATGGTAAAGAAAATTAGCGATTTTGAATGGTCAAAAAGAGGCAAGCTTCCATTTGAGCTTTTCAACATACTGCTGACCCAAACGTCTGCATTTCTGTTTCTGTTTTGACTGTTTTACAAGAGATTTCTCTTTTTTTTCTGATTATTAGATGGGAATGGTATAATTAGTCAGGACAATGGGGAATCGTTCTGAGTATTCTGGGAAAATCAGAGGTGCGGCGCACTTTTCCCAGATTGCATTTTAGAGCTGATAGCTAAACTTTCATGTGTGTGAGGCTGAGTTCAGTGCTTTTTTTATGATTATTACAGACATTGGGCAAGTGGATGTTTCTGCATTTAGTAGCACAACTGTGAGAAATGTCTTGAATGAGCTCATGGTAATGTTAGAATAATTTATTATGTTGCTTCTTTGCTTTGTATAGCTTATTATTTTGTTTGCAGGTTTGTGATTAATTACAGAATCTCTTGATTTTGTTTAAAGGAAGAACCAGAGAGAAGCTGGCTGTTAAATGAATGATGCCATTAAACATGTGTTTGCTGTTCAAAACAGGACTGAATATTATGCTGTTGAGAGCAAGTTAGGCAAACTACTGTGTGTGTGTGTACAGTTTTATATGGTTTATGAGGACACAAATATGTATAAAGATGACATAGGCATTACAAGGTGGACATGGTTTATGTGGTCACTTCCTCTGTCCTCTTAAACCAAATGGCTTTAAAAAAACATACTAAACTGTGTTTTATTTTTTTGAAAATCTAAAAATGGAAAAAGTTTTGTGTGAGTTTAGGAGTAGGGTTAGGGTAAGGGGATAGAAAATACAGTTTGTACAGTATAAAAACCATTACGCCTATGAAGAGTCCCCATAAACCACACGTACCAATGTGTGTGCGTAAGTGTGTACCTACTTAACAATATTTTGGGAACAAATTTGTACACAGAAGTGGGTTACATCTGACAAAAACTCTTTTTGGGGATGTCCTCTTTTTTTAAATCATGAAAAAAAAAATTGTACATTGTAAAAAAATAAATACATTTCTACTTTAATTAAATGCTTTTGAACATTCTATTTATAAAAAATCATGGAAAAATGTCTCGTATTCTCGTTTTCAACTGATAATAATGTTACTTGATCACTTAATACAATACAATATAATATAATATAATATAATATAATATAATATAATATAATATAATATAATATAATATAATATAATATAATATAATATAATATAATATAATATAATATAATATAATATAATATAATATAATATAATATAATATAATATAATATAATATAATATAATATAATATAATATAATATAATATAATATAATATTCTACTTCTTAATAAGACATTCACTGTGTGTGTGTGTATACAGGTGTATTGCTTTTCTGTATCAGCATGTTTCATCCCTCACCTCCTGGCTCAGGTTCCTTTCACTTGACCTCTTATCAGGTTAATTCATTCATATCTTGTAGAAACCACACACGATCAACATGTGTCATAATAAGAAAAGTAATTTGCCTATTGTCTTCTGTCTATTCCACCTTCTGTCTATACTCACCTTAGTGTAAAAGATGGCCTGCTGAAATGTGAGCATCTGTTTACATCCAGCCAGATTAGCTGCATTAGGCTCCTGTTGACACGGCTCAGATCGATCGCAAAATAAGAAACGAGCATTAGGAATCCATCTCGGCTATAATCTAACCTCTTCCATTGTGGAGTTCTTACCCACGTTATTTTCCATAAAGAGTTTAGATACTGAGGTGCCGTGGAGTCAGGCGTTACGTTATGCCGGGATTTACCGTTGATAAGAAATGACCTTGACTTTTAAAGGGGTTTTATAGACTTGTTCACGGTAGGGGAAGGGGTATATTTCATGGGAAATTACAGTTGGGACTTTAAAAGGCTGGGGCTCTTTAAGAGAACAGCATTGGCTGACACGGCTTTGACCTTGGGTGACCTCAGCTTCCCCTGTTCAGTGTCATTTCTCACTGCCAACAAGGAAGAAGGATGTTCATTCTAAAACTCATGGTTCATTAAAAAAACGGAGCAATGAGGGAGGTCTCTCGGATAACCTGCAAATTTATGGTTCCGTTGGGAACATGCTAACCTGCTGCTGGAATTTTTACTGAGAACATTGTGTACAGCCAATGTTTCCAAAAGGAGCGGTATTTAATGCTTACAGTTGAAGCTAAATTTTCCGTATCATGTTTACAATATGTGTGCATGTGGAAAACTAACATGTTTGTGGATTTGTGTGAGCAAGAGTGTGTGCGTTCAAGCTTCTTTATGTGCTTATTTCTGTGTTTTTATGAGTTGAGCGGAGGTGCACACTGCCCAGGATATGAGAAGGAATCTCAGTGGGGCATCTCTTTGAAAACACTTTTGTTATTACTCCAAGCCAGCGCTGATTACACTGTGCCTGTTCCGCTGTGCTCTCTGACCCCATCTGACAGCCACGGCGTCCTATGAGACTTTTCCTCTCTCTGCCTGATGCAGTGATAGAGGAGACAGGGGGGCAGCAAAAGCCACCTGCCAAGTCTGAGGCAAAACTCGCATTTCCTGCCTTGTGGCACAAAGGGGAAACTGGTTGAGATTCACCAGAAGAGAATATGCAGACCCTGAGCTGCATGTCAACATGCTCTATTGTCAATGTTGCAATGTTAACGATTTTTTAAAATGATTTTGAAAGATGTCTCTTATGCTCACCAATGCTGCATTTTTTTAAAATCACAAATAAATTTGACAAAAACAGTGATATTGTGAAAAATTATTACAGTTTAAAAGATGTTTTCAATTTGAATATATTTTAAAATGTCATTTATTCTTGTGATGGCAAAGCTGAAATTTTAGCAGCCATTACTCCAGTCTTCAGTGTCACGTGATCCTTCAGAAATCATTCTAATATGCTGATTTGGTGCATTTATTGTTATTATCAGTTGTGCTACTTAATATTTTTGTGGAAACTGAGATACATTTTTATTTCAGGATTCTTTGATGAATAGAAAGTTCAAAAGAAAATCATTCATTGCTAATATATATATATTTTTGTGACCGTGTAAATGTCTCTTCAGTCACATATGATCAATTTAACCCATTTATCCCTGCTGAATAAAGCTATTAATTAAAAATAAAAACGGTACTGTATAAAATTGGGAATACTGGCATTCAAAACATTTTTGTGACCGTGTAAATGTCTCTTCAGTCACATATGATCAATTTAACCCATTTATCCCTGCTGAATAAAACTATTAATTAAAAATAAAAACGGTACTGTATAAAATTGGGAATACTGGCATTCAAAACTTTTGTGAGCACATAAAGTGGGATTTAAAAGTCAGACACCACTAGCAAAAATGCTTCTATTTTTAGAAAATATTTTAAACCAATTTAAAAATGTCTAAGCATTTGCTCTTTTAGATTTAATGACAACAGCACCGTATCACAAAGTGTTCAAATGATCGATGCCACAAAAATTGTACAGATTCTTGAAGTATTTTCTGCATTTATTTATTTATTCCCTCAAAATTATGAACCTGTATTTCTGAGTTCAAATTACACTGAAAATAATGTTTCATTCATCCAATTAAAAAAAATTAGGGTAATGATTCACATCTATATTTTTTAACTTGAGCCAATGAAAAATAAATAACTTGCCCTAAGGAGAATTTTGAATTACACATTTTTAAAGTGGTCTCAAACTTTTGTTGCTTGCTCTATTTATCTTTTTTAACATTTGGACTCATTCCATTGTGCTTATATTTAGAACTTGTTACATTTCTAATTAGTTAGACCAAAGTCCTTTCTAAAGTAAGCCTCTTCAGTGGTGTACAAGTACAGATTCTGTCTATTTCTTTTGGGAAGGAACTGTTTGTCAAGATCACTGTATATTAATTCATATCAAATTAGCTTTAAAAACTGTAAAAACTAGGCAATGTCTTTGAAAATAAGAAAATAGGATTCTTAAATTGAAAGGCTCCCTTTCCTACAGTCATGGTGCATTTCCTCTCATTAATTTGTTATGTTATGTTAGCTTGGCATTGAAAATGGTCAACATGTGACCGAAACGTTTGCCTTGTTTCACTCAGTAAATTGCTTATATTGTTTTCATCTCGCTTGTGACTCTTTGATGTTTGAGTGTGCTGACTTTTTTCAAGCTCTCATTAATTTTGAAATGACTGTCTTGCAATGTATAATGTCTCTGTACATCAGAAATCCCAGTTCAGTGATGGTACCTTTGGACTTCTTCCCAGCTTGTGCCAGAAATGCATCCAGTTCAAAATCCAAAATGGCGATTCATCGCTACACCTGTTTTCTTTGAACCAACACAGCAAAGTTCCCTCCTAATGATCAGCCAAGAGAATGAATGAGACTTAAATTACCTTTTACAGCAGTCGAGAGACAAGAATTAATATTCCTCTCTCTCTCTCTGCTTTTCTCTCATGTGGTTCATTGGTATGCTGCTCTATGGTGGAGTTGCTCAAGCCGTTAATGCCATTATGAATAATGGATGCCACAGCTCAATAAAACATTTGGCTTGATTTAGCCCAGATGCAGTTTTAGTGCACAGTGGTTTGATCCAACGATATGTGGTTCCTGATCTGAAAACCAGTTGTACAGGTGATGCATCTCACAGTCCGGTGCTGCTCAGACAAAATCTCAGTAGTTTCTGCATCCTGCATAAACGCAGTGGAGGGTGATGAAATTGATTGGATATCTCAGAGAATGACCCACTCTATAGGAAATGATACACCAATTTGTTCACATTTAAATCTTAAAGTAATCCCATTATTCAAGGTGTCTTTGATAAAGGATTATTGCTTACTTTTCCGACAACTAAAGTGGGATCTTTATGGAGTGCATCCAGTTAAAGCATGTAAAAATGTATCTAAAATGCTTTTGCTATGGTAGTTTCAGATGTGAGAGTTTATCATGGGGTCATTTTGTGTCAAACTGTTTCAGTTAAAGTTTTGAAGGAGGGTGATACATTTTTAATGCTTCTTGTTCAAGCTCTCGCTAAATGCTGCTTCACACCAAATGCACTGTCTGTCTGGCTTTTAAATTATGGTCAATGTTGGTGCATCTAACTGCTATGATAAGATAGTTAGATAGATAGAAAACCTGCTGGGAAAAAGCATCTGCTGAAAAACGGAACTGCTTGAAGAAGTGTTACGCTTTGATTTGAGCTTGTCGTATTGTTGTCTCTGCACTATCAACATAAAGTAAGTTTTTTTTTTTTTTTAAAGACATAGCCCATCATACCATATTTTTTGTGCCATTATAATACCTAGCTTTTTGGGTGAGGTACCATGGTAATACCATGCAATCTCTTTTTTTTATTGTTTTAGGTTTAAATAAAATTTAAAATCTTAGGTTTTTAATGTGGCTTTTGGACCCCACAGCACCTTGGAATTAAAATGGTTAACAGATATGGTAATCATAGCATTTGTATATATCAAAATATCATGTTATTACCATCTGACACTATCACTATAGTAAAGTAGTTTTGTAATGGCTGCATTCATTAGAAAAGTGTTGTTTAGCATGAAGTGCCTCAGTATAACAATTAAAAAAAAAAAGTAAATTATGCTATTTTTAAAAAATAATTTAAAAGCTCAAATTACAAATTTTGTCTTTATTAGCAGATCACAACATCCCAACACAACACCATATCCTAACCAGCCACAGCAAGTGATGGGACATTTTACAGTCATTCAATTTCTATTTCTGTGACATTGTGCTGGTTGTCTCACAAACACTAAAATCTGACTGGACCAAAATCCCACTCCTCATGAATACTAAATATGTTTGAGGAGAGACTGGTTGATTGTGAAAGAAACATATTGATAAAAACCATTAACAACAAAAAAAATTGTTACAGGACATGGTATTAGAAACAATATTTAATGTAAAATTGAATGCCTTTTTGAATCAGCTGAATACCGCAAAATATATTTTATTTATCTTTTGATCCTGATGAGTCCCATTTTTACCATAAGGAGCACAGAGAGAGAGAGATACTGAGGCAATATTCAAGGCTTTATTCGCCACAGCAATCCTACCAGCTGTGAGCTTGAATTTCGCTTCTATGTTATCAAGGTAACCACCTTGAGTTTACAAGCTAGTAAGCATTTCCCTCTTGTATTTTCAAATGTGTCAGTTCTAGACGACCCAAGTGTGAACCTGTCTGCTCCACCGACGACCCCACATCAGTGTGTCTCTTCCTGGCAGAATTCGCAACGCCAACCACTTGCGCACTCGCCGTGGCTGAATGACAAAGTAAGATGTAACACATTATATTCAGACTCATGTATTTTAAATTCAAAACAGCAAAAATCTTGAGGGCATGAAGCTGGAAAGTGGTGTTTTTGTGAACACAGAGAGGTGTTGGAGAACACACAGAAAACTGTCTACTAAGAGTCAGGCTCAAGTCAAATCATCTGAAGCCTTACTCCCTGCAGTCCAAGCTACATCTCCTGTGTGTTTGCAAGCTGGCACAAAAAAATACATTTCTTTCTTGGCAGCAGTCAGTATAAATGGGCAGAGCGACAAAAACGGTGGTCCCACACAAGGACCTCTTAAACAATCAGCCAATATCACTCAGTGCTCTATTGCCATAAATCTGCTTTTTGGAGCCAACCTGGAAGAGCAACCCAATAATCAACTGAGCCTCCAGCAGGCTAAACGGACTGAGAGCTCAGTGTACTGCACAGCTCCATTGGGATGTCTCAGCACCGCCAGAGTGCCTTATTCTCTCAATCATCATTCAGTCCATTGTTTTCAACAGCACAAACATAACAAATGAAATTCATGAGCATTAAATTAAGGGGACAAAGATGAAAAGCTGCTTGTGTACCCATGAGCTCTATACCTGTGAATGGCTAAAGTGCAGATCTGTTTTGCAAATAATACTCCCACCATTGGCATTTCAGCGTTAAAAACCAAAGTTTAAATAGATCAGCATAGTACTTATTATTGCACAGATGTCATAACTAAACTTCGCAGGATCCAGAACAACATTTTTATGGGTCAGTGAATAAGCTGTACCATAGAGGACTTTGATCATCACATTCATGCAAGATTTGTTTTTGCATTGTGATGCCATTTTCATGAAAATTAAGCATAATATATTCATTTTATTTATTATTTATGATTTAAAAGAAGTCAAGAAGCTCACCAAGACTGCATTTATTTGATCAAGAGAAGAAAAGCAGTAATATTGTGAAATATTATTACAATTCAAAATAACTTTTCTATTTTATTTTACAGTATTTTAAAGCCATTATTCCAGTCTTCCAGGCCTTCAGAAATCATTCTAATATGCTGCTTTGCTGCTCAAAAATCATTACAATTATATATAAAATTAGTTCAGATAAAGTTCAGAAGAACAGCAACAAAATTTTTTTATCCCTGAATTAAGCTGTAAGTTTTGTCGTTGGATCTTAAAGTCAAAACGATCTAGAATAATCCATTCACAGTCAGAGACATACCATGCTAAAACCAAATTTTAGGTCAGTGAAGATATCTAAGGGGTCCTCATCTGTTAGGTCAGCCAAATAACTGAAAGGACACTGAGGCCAAGTTATAATTATGTAATCGCTCTAAGCATTCCCTTGCGGAGGTCTTCATACAAGCGCCTCCAAGTACATTACAGGTTGTAGATAAAAGAAAGTGTAAAGCTCAGAGCTTCACTGATATGTAGTAGAGTAAATATTTCTTTAATCTCTTGGCAGCCAATTATAAAGGGGATTAATTTTCTTTCATTTTGCAACAAAGCCCTGAGTAGAGTAATTTTCTAGGACATTGTGAGTCATTATCAATGCTTTCCAGTCTAGTTATTCCCATAAAAAGAGGGTTGATGCATGCCAAATGCGTTTGTATGTTACTCTGGTGTATGGCAGGAGGGTACGAATAATTGAGAAGGTCATATAGTCTCTTAGTCCGTGAGAGACTCAGCATCTCTGTATTTAGCTGGGTCACATTTACGCTGACTCTGTACCTCCTCTCCCAGCTTGTCTGTGCTAATGTGCTCAATGACTGTTTAATTGAGAGGAATGAGAGTGAGCTGCTTTTGTGGGGGTTCTTGACATGGCAGGACAAAAATCTATACAGGACTCAGCAAAACTCATGCAGTCTGTTACCGACGTGGCATACGCTAGCCTGGCGGGTAGTTTGCTTGTATGCAGGTAACTAGAGTTTGAATCCAGTTAAGGTAACATTTCATGACCTTCTTTTTGTTGATCCTCATCTCAAAAAGTCACAAATTCTATTTTAAAAATTTCAATGGATCACAGTGGATTCCAACTAAATTTGAAGTTAATAGTGTGTTAATTGTGTGACAATAATCTACAGGACTCAGCAAAACTCATGCAGTCTGTTACCGACGTGGCATACGCTAGCCTGGCGGGTAGTTTGCTTGTATGCAGGTAACTAGAGTTTGAATCCAGTTAAGGTAACATTTCATGACCTTCTTTTTGTTGATCCTCATCTCAAAAAGTCACAAATTCTATTTTAAAAATTCCAATGGATCACAGTGGATTCCAACTAAATTTGAAGTTAATAGTGTGTTAATTGTGTGACAATAATAATAGCTAATAGCTAGAAGTGTGACACTAATAATCATAAATACATAGCACACAAGTATTAATAATAAAATAAAATACATTAATTAATAATGAAACATACTATTATATGATTAATGATATTTAATGATATTTAATATTTAATATTAAATATTTGCTATTTATTTATTTTCCATTAGGAACAGCCTTTTCCCCCCAGAAACATGTCTATGATGATTTAAAATGCTGTCTATTTACAGTTCAAAAGTTTGGGGTCAGTATGATTTTTTTTTCAGGAGATCAATACTTTTATTTAGAAAGAATGCATTAAATTGATTAAAATGGACAGTAAAGCGTCTATTTCAAATAAATGCTATTCTTTTGCACTTTCCTGATTCCTGAAAATCCATTACAGTAATAATTTACATTTTAAAATGTATCAAAATAGAGAGTTTTTTTTTAATTGTAATAATATTTCACAATATTACTGTTTTACTGATTAAATAAATGGAGCTCAGTGAGCACTAGAGACTTAATTCAAAATAGAAAAAAACTCTTTCTGACCCCAATACGTTTGAACGGTAGTGTGAGTAGTTTTATTTAACAGTGAGATATGTAATGTTGTCTTTTTTATGAACTGCATTTATTTTCCATTAGGAACAGCCTTTTCCCCCCAGAAACATGTCTATGATGATTTAAAATGCTGTCTATTTACAGTTCAAAAGTTTGGGGTCAGTATGATTTTTTTTTCAGGAGATCAATACTTTTATTTAGAAAGAATGCATTAAATTGATTTAAATGGACAGTAAAGCGTCTATTTCAAATAAATGCTATTCTTTTGCACTTTCCTGAATCCTGAAAATCCATTACAGTAATAATTTACATTTTAAAATGTATCAAAATAGAGAGGTTTTTTTAATTGTAATAATATTTCACAATATTACTGTTTTACTGATTAAATAAATGGAGCTCAGTGAGCACTAGAGACTTAATTCAAAATAGAAAAAAACTCTTTCTGACCCCAATACGTTTGAACGGTAGTGTGAGTAGTTTTATTTAACAGTGAGATATGTAATGTTGTCTTTTTTATGAACTGCATATATCATACGGAACAGAATAACAGAATATTTAGAATTTTCATTGTGTAACATTTATGAGGACTTATAAATTACCTTGAAGTGAAAGCTTCATCAAGCCACCCAGGCACTGTCTTGAATAGGTTATCCCTCAAAACTTGCTTCTTTGTGAACAAGAGGGAGTCTTGTGATAGAAACAGACACCAACCATTTCTTAGAATTATGCACAGAGCTAACTAGCTGTGAACAGAGCAGCGTGGCAGCGCTCAACCACATGAAGAGCTCAGCACAACACTGATCTGAATGAGAAAGCGTCGCAAAAGAACAAAGAGCCATGAAAAAACATCTGGAGTTTGCTGAAAGGGCACAGTAGTGGCCCAGTTGTGATGTGGGAAATGACTTTGTGGACAGATTAGATCAAGATGTTATCAAGAAGCTGTGTGCAAGGTTGTGTGTAGGGCGCAAAGCTAACGCTGCATACTTCAAAAACACTATTGGGGCATGTCATCACAAAAGGTCACAATGTGAGTTTAATAAAAATGTTTTTAAATTTTTTTTTTTAAGAAATATCATTTTTTTTTATAATGATACCAATATGAAATAGTGCTTTGTAGACAAACGTTAAAAGATGTGACAAGCAGTGTTCTTTTAGCAAATTAACATGTTATTATATGCTATAATATTTTTTGAAAACATTTTGAATTAGAATTTATTTTATATTTTTATATTTATTATTTTTTTTATTTTATATTATATATTACCATTTTAGACATTGATTTATTTTTTTTCATTGTTTTTTTAAATCATTTTTTATCTTTTTTTTTAATCAATGTTATAATTTTTTTTATTAAGTTTTAGATTTTACTGTAGTTTAGGTAATTTAGTTTAGTAATTATTTTAGTAATTTAAGTTAAACTAATAAAAAGAAAAATGCTGCCCTGGCAACTAGCTGAAATTTTGTTCTGTTTTGTTTAATTTAATTTTATATTTAACATTTATTTTATTTCAAAATAATGGTTGTAGTTTTAGTAAATGAGTATAACCCTGGTGACAATTAGCCTAGCGAAGTGTCCATTCACAAATATGTTTTTTTTTTATCAAAGGCGCATGTTGTTAAAGCAGAAGGAAGAATAGATAAGGACATTTTGTGGAAATATTATGGAAAATCCATTTCAGGAAAAACTGAAATATGCAGAAAAGTAGCTGTCAGTGCTGCATAAGGAACCACAATAGAAAGTATTCAAATGTGGGACTGAATACATAAACATATATACAATTTTATTTTTTTATGTGTAAATATTCTGTATATAGGCATTTTAGGTCATTATAAAAAAAGAAAAGACCCTGAAAGTGTAAGATTTGGTACTTGGGAAAATGTATACAGTTAGTCTAGTTGACATTGTGTACAGCTCAAATCGGTCTCTACTACTTTTATGTCTTTTATCTCTGTAATTCTGTGTGGTTTGTCTCAGGCTGTCAGGAACGCGTATTTCACCAACCAAAACAGCCTTCTAAAACCAGTGATATCTCAGTATTCATTGCCCCCCTTGCATAGAGAGAAGGACTTTGTTATGCATTATTCATTTTTTTCGTTTTGTTTCTTCCGTACCTTCCCCTTTTTATATCTCTTTGCCTTTTGTACATCGTCTCCTAGTTTGTTTTGCTCCTGGCTTGGTATGCATGAAAAGTACAGCTCCCGAGGCGAGAAATGTTGAGCAAGACATCTCCCTCACCTGAGTTATTCAGGAAAGCAATACCACAAACTCTGTGTGAGGGGAAAGCATGATATCAAGAGTGAAGCCAATTTGGCCCTTAACTGAAGTAAATCTGACATCACCTCAGGGAGCATACAATTATGTAAAAGTTACATATAACGATCTTTCGGTTTCCATCAAAGTCTCTTTTTATAATCACACTGTTGTGTACGTCTGTTAGCATGTTATTATTTCTTACGCGCTGACCCGCAGACAAATCTCATTCGTGTTTTGCTCAAGTTCACTGCTCAGGCAACATCTGTAATATGCTCCAGCTGATCTTGGTAATTTTTCCTTTGTTTGTAGACATTGATGAAGATTTGCAGTTTGTGTGCAAAACAAACTAGGTTTATAAATAGCTAAAACCCTTATGCACTATTAATCAAGTGAAATGGGCAGGCTGTAATATGAAAAGAAAGGACCAATTTAAATGTTTCTCAGCCACACATAGGAATGGGAATTCTGTTGTGTGTTGTGTAAAATTCTGGTTCAGTTTCCAATAGCACATAAGGTTCCAGTACCCTAACGATTCCATTAATGACTAATTACTGTATCGAATGAACAAATATAGACTAATAGCGAAAAACATTTATTTTACAACAAAACTGTCTGTGTACCTTTAACTGCTTGTTTTATATACATAACTAGTCATTAATTACACTGATTAAAGTCTCATTGTATTAAAGGGATAGTTCACCCATGATTTACTCAACCTCAAGCCAGGTGTATATGACTTTCTTCTTTCAGACGAATCCAATCAGGAGTTATATTAAAAAATGTCCTGGCTCTTCCCAAGCTTTATAATGGCAGTGAATGGGTGTTATTTTTCAATAGTCCAAAAGCCAGTATAAGCCAAGAGGAAAACAAAGGAAACATTGCTTCCTTTGCTCCTGTAAACAAAATCTTGGTTCTCGCGAGACTAGCATATTATCACCGGACCTTACGCTACGCCTATATCCTATGTCATCCGCTGGAACACGACTCTGTCGTGTACGCACATACTACAGTTAGTGGAAGCTAGAGGTTACTGTTTATAAAGTTTTAAATATGGATATTTTTCTTACAAAAACGCATTGTTTCACTTCAGGAGGTCTTTATTCACCCCAGGAGCTGTGTGGGACACTTTTATATAATGGATGGATGCGCTTTATTGGACTTCTTTTGGACTGTTAATAACACCCATTCACTGCCATAATGCTTGGATTTTTAATATAACTTTGATTGAATTTGTCTGAAAGAAGAAAGTCATATATACCTAGGATGCCTTGAGGGTGAGTAAATCATGGGGTAATTTATATTTTCGGGTGAACTATCCCTTTAAGTACAAAAAAAAAACCGGGTAATTTTCTCTTGCAATTTAATCAGTGAGTGAATCATTAGACTGATTCAAACCAATGAGTTTGGGATGCTTTTTTCTCCAGTTTGTCTCCAGACGGGAAACCGTTGTAACTGCATGCAGTGTTTCCTGTACATACTATAGTACTAATGAAGCAGGGTTATCACTAACTATAAAACTAAAATTAAAATCTATTTTTTTGTTATTTAATATAAAATAAACATTAACTAAAATTAAATATAATAAAATATAAATAAAACTTTATTTCAGCAAGTTTCTCATTTTAATTTAGAAATGTATTTTTATTTATTAATTTGATTTCAGCTATATATTTTAGTTACAAACTGCTAATAATGAAAAATGTCTAAAACAAAATGTCTACAACTTTAATTAAAAACTTTCAAAATATTAATAAACTATAATAGCATCTCAATGATAAAATAACACTGTGATGAAGTACATTCAATGAAAAATGTATTTTAAAAGTCATTTTATGGACTATATTTGAATGGATCTCTGTCTACGCAGCTTGGACGAGCATTATTGCAAATTTCTGATTTGATCCTGACTCTCAGTAATTGACATTGTAGACGAAAATCACTGAATTTAACTGTTAAAATTATCACACTGGAAACACAGTTCGTCATTCATCAGGAGTTGCAGGTGGTAACATCCTCAGCATTGAGTTTTTTTTAGAAAATGATTACTCTACACCTGACATTTACTCCTTCGCAGGATGGGGTTTCAGAGGATGCAGCACAGGAAGAGATTATCTTATTTGACCACAAATGACTCTGACTGCAGCTATTGAAAGGGCAAAACTGTGTACTCTGTTAAGCACAGCATAGCACCCATATCAACAGTTTCCAGCAAATATTTCAAATAAGCAGTTTGCTTAGGCCCTTTATCACACTGCCCTGCAAAAAAGAATTTTTTAAATTATTACTGGAGAAAAAATTACAAAGTGTCTCTTTTAGGGGCCCTGCTCAGAGCTGCCAGAGGAAGGGCTCTGATGTCGAAATTAGGGGACTTCCAGCTCATTTTGGTTGGCAGAAAACGGCAGAGATTATATATTTTCCCTGAGAAGCAGTGTGAAGTGAGCGCATGACTTTTAAGTGCTGTTTGTGGGATAGAAATGAATGCTATAACGGATTTGGGGAAAATAAAGGACTTGGGGAATGGGCTAGCCAAAGGCAAGATCTATTGACTGAGTCTCTTTTTGTGTTAAAGCACTTCACACAGCAAAGCTTTGAGTACAGAGCACTCATGGACTGCTGTCTCATAATGTCAAACAGCTGGCTTTGCATTTGAAGATTTCTGAAGTGATTCATTCTTAAAAGGGCTGATGGAGTTTAAGAATGCCCTTAATTTAATCTGCTGTTTCAAAGCAGATCAATTCCTAAAGGGGACATGCATTATTATTACTATACACGGTTTTGTAAATTTAAAATTAAACTTGGTTGTCATTTTTCAGTCTGAATTATAATATTCAGCTGCTATACATTTAAAAAAATGTGACTAGGGCAAATAGCTCAAATGTATCATTTTTTTCCCACTTGAAAGCAATTTAAGATCTTATCAAAAAATGTCGATCACAAGCATAAAGAGTAAACTGCATTTACTTCCTACAGCTGCATTGCAATTATGCCTTTTACTTACACTGCATTGCGTTCACACAAATTTGATATATCTCATTTAACTGCCCTTAAATAGGCAGTTAGCATAATCAGCATATATGTTTTTCCCATGACATCTGATGCCCTTGAAACACTTCAGTGTTCTCCTCCTGTGGGAAAACAAGAACTGTGTGCATCAGACATGCCAAGCATTAACGCTGTAAAATAAATGATCTACGAACAGCAACATAAGTGGATCAGACACACTCTGACCTTCTTTTCGTTATGAATGAAGTTCTATTGCAACAGTTTTCCTTCAGGAAAAAATACTGCGTTGAACATGAAAATAACATTTTGGTTGTGTCTGCTGAATGCTTCTCCCTGCGTTCTTATTGATCTAATAAGCCATGCGAGTCAGATATGACTCCATGTGCTTTCAGCTCTCAGAAAGGCACATTATTTCTCCACAGCTGCTCCCTGGCATGTAGGACATAAAGCGTTAGCCTCTGATGCCTGCCGTTAAAAAGCCACCAACTCTAGTTCTCATGCAACTGTCGGGATTTCAGCTACTTCAAGAGAGAAAGTTTTTTTCTCACACCAACAAATTAATCTTCTTTATCTTTTTTTTTCTTTCTCTCAGATGGAATAATCTTCAAAGTGTTGTGATAAGAAAAATCTGACATTCAGATAATGGAAAATACAGCCTGAGGATTTGGACATGAGTGGAGTGACTTAAAGGCACTGGGCAAATGAGCTGTGATTGCTGTCGTTAGCAGTGTACAGTCAGTGTTGCATACATTTGGTCACATATTTCATTCTTTTCTTTATTTATAGTTGTTTGATTTCATTCAGGAATCGGACTTCATGGTTGCATTTTGTTGTATGTGATTCAGTAAAAAGAACCGTTCATAAGTGTCAGTCATTTGCAAATCAAACTTTACAGTACAGTGTAACTATTATGTTTATGATTTACTAAAAATAACCAGTCCATAAAAGTTTTAATGCAGAGCACTTCACACAGACTTTTTTTTATTTTGGAAGAATGTGTGTGCAAGAGCTGTCAGTGAAACCGAATGCCATGAAATAATTAATTTACTTTTTCTTGGTTCCTCAATTCTTTGTCCAAAAAATGTTTCTGTAGTAGTCTTATATATATATATATATATATATATATAAGTATATTTAGCCTACACTGTAAAAAGATATCCTGTTGTTTTTACAAAACAAAATAATAATTCTGTAAAAAAATACAGTAAATCTGTAAACAATTTTACAGAACAAACTGTAAATGTTCATTTAAAACTGTTGTAATTAACAAACAGAAAAAAACTGTAAATCCAACCCCCGCTTTTGTTGAGTTATCATAACCACGTTGCTATTAAACTCTATTTTGATCCTTTTACATACAATATACTGACAACCAGCATAATAACACGGTTGTTAAAGAGAATGCCAGAGTTCATCACAAGTACGTTTTCCACAAGCTATAGTAATATATAGAAGGTGCAGTGTCATAGACACAAATACAAACAGCATTATGGTAACACACATCACCAACATAATGCAATACATTTTAAATAAACAACATAAGATGTAACATAAAACCCTAATGCACACAACTGATAAGAAAAAAATCTAAGAAACATTTATTTCAATGAAAAACCATCAAATGTGAAGTGTCACAGGGAATTCTGGGAACATCAATGCACATTTTTTCACTGTCAATTATGATTTGCTTTCAAAAACGACATTATTTATTTTTACTGGA
Organism: Sinocyclocheilus grahami; assembly: GCF_001515645.1. NCBI lineage: Eukaryota > Metazoa > Chordata > Actinopteri > Cypriniformes > Cyprinidae > Sinocyclocheilus > Sinocyclocheilus grahami. The sequence continues at coordinate 704,365 of NW_015505288.1, read as the reverse complement.
AAAATTACAATAAATGTCCTGAAATATCTATTACAGTTTTTCACCATATATAGTAATGAAACGTACTGTTAACCAATTAAGATGTTTTTACTGTATTTACAATATATATATTTTTATTGTACACATTTTTTTATTTACAAAAAGTTTTTATGTAGTTAGCTACATTTTTATTATCTATTAGTGGCTAATTAGCTGGATTGCTGTTTAACTGCTTTAAATTATGAGTAGCTTGTTGCTTAACAGTTTCAGTGTTGCTTATAAAATACAAGCGTGCACATAATGACATAGTTTCTTTGTACTAAGTGTATTTAGTACAGTGCCATATTCAATTTTATATAAAGGACATGTCCATCCATATTGGACTGATGTTAAAAGCAGACCTGAATACCACTTTTGTTACATTTTGTGTTTTGTCACTTGAGCACATTTTATTCATTGGTGACTGGTGTTTTTGTAATATTGCTGAGGGCTTTGTGCAGATCTTTATGTGGTCCTGCTCACTGAATTTCATTCCATTCTATTAATATAAAGTGCCTGTGTTGAGTCACTGTCAACAGCTCATCAAATTAGCTGATGCTCCGTGGTGGCTTTGATTGAGAACTGCTCAGTGTTCCCACAATGCACTGCACTGTATGCAGGGGGAGTGTTGTTCAGAGCCACTATTGTTAGCCAAGTCTGCCGTTAGCCATAACATAAAGAGCTCTCACAAGTATGTCATATTTCCATACAGGCCAAACAGACCGTGTTCAATTGATAGTGATAAAGGATGACTAAAGCAGTGATGTGGGTGGCTCAGTTTAGACATGCACAGTGAAATTATCCAAGGCCTGCGTTTTTTCCCCCCCCAAAGAACTGCAGTTTTCCATTCAGCTACAGTCGAGGTATTAGCAATGGCTTTGACTTTGAAGTTTCAAGGAGCCTAAAAAGCCTTTTCAGAAGTAATATGATGATTTTATGTAATAAGAATCTAAATCATTGAAGGTCATATAAGACATCTGCTGTGTGAGCAGTCAACCCTTGCATGTTTACATTCTAGACAAATTAAAGTTGTGTGCTTAATTAGATTATTTGATTATTCATGCAATTTTAAAGCCGTCATGCCATATTAGGCCCACTGTGTGGAATAAACCCTGTTTTACAGAGAAACCACCCATGAACTTCAAGCAACATCCTAATGAAGCCAGTGTGATTAGTTCTGAAAAGGCAGTACATGATTTCAAAAGGATTGTTCACCAAAGAATAAAAAGTCTGTCATGATATACTCACCCTCATGTTGTTTCAAACCCATCTGACCTTTTTTTTCTTATTCCGTATAATGAAAATAAATGAGGGATTATCCAATATGGAAAAATACCCATTATAAAATGTTATAAGTATTACATATATATATATAGTCTGTTGAAGCCATACAATAGTTTCAAAATGTTATTTATCTGTATATGTCTTCAGAACACATAGAATGTGTACACATCATATGTACAATTTTCTGCTGTGATTATATTGTGCTTTTTGGTAATTTTGGAACTTAATCTCCGTTCACTTTTACTATAAAGAAAAAACTGTCCAGATATTCTTCCAAAATTAACTTCCACAGAGAGTCACATTGGTTTGGAAAAACAACATCTCAGCATGAGTACACTTTTAAAAAATAAGGGTTCAAAAAGAGAGTTTTGCATGCCATAGAAGAACCATATTTGCTGCCTCAAAAAAACTTTCAGTGAACAGTTCTTAAAATAACTATTTTTTCTTAGTGCAAAGAACATTGTAATAATCTAGAAATGTATTTTCATCTAAATAGAACCTTCTGTGAAATGGAAAGTTTCCATGGCTCTTAAAGGTTCTTCATGAAACCATAGATGCCAATTTATTTGTGTAAAAGATGAAACTTTAATTTTAAGGTGAACTAGCCATTTAATATGCAAAATATATGGCTCAGATGCCTGAATCAGTAACTGAATTGATTTTGAGAGACAATATCTTGGAATGACAGAAAATTTCACAAGTTCATTCAGCTCAGGTTGAAAAATTATAATTTTTATCCACTATATTAGAGTTATATTAGCCCTACCCACAAACTTTCACTATCATCCAGAAACACTGGTTTATATTTATATTGAGCTAAATTAGATCCAAAATTGAGCTCGAGTCAGAGAACAGCTCTTCTGACATTGTCAGTGCCAGTAGGTCTGTCTGCCTTTATCTGAAATCTGTCCCTACGTTGGAGCCAGCATGTAGGTCCGTTTCATTTTTTGGTAATAAGACTCCTCATTGTTGTATTTCATTACATGATGTGAAGGTCCGGAAAAGACCTGCTTTTTGAAGTGTAGACTGAGCTCAATCCACTTCCCGGACTATGTTGGTCTATATCTGTTTCCCAGCCCCTGTACAGTCCATTGTTTGTGATGTACCCAACCTCCACTTCCTAGCCTTGCCCGTCCCTCATCTCTTCTTGTTCAGCCAGTGATTTTTCAGCTGAGAGGCTCAATACTTGTTTATCTTGTTTTATCGGCCCATGCACTGTTCCGCCCCACACGTGGGGACCTAGCGGAGCTCTCCACACCACAGATAAAATCATTGGGACACCGATAGAATGAATTAGCAGCTCAGTCGGGATTGATTTCTAAATGGCCGTATACAAGGCAGCAAAGTGCTGCTCTGAACATCCAGGGGAAACCAGATGCTGCATGGGTGATGGGTCACATTAAAATGCTGCTTTGGTGCATTGGGTTTCAGTTGGAATGTCCCCTCGAATCAATGATGGAGGCTTAATTACTGGGTACTACCAGAAACAATATTGGCGGAACGTCATATTAAGGGATTTGGTTTCAGGTCTGAAAGCCGGTACGAAAACTCAGAAGGTCACTTGTTTGTGCTCAGCCTCTCTTGACGTAGCATCTTCAAACAAAGCTTGCTTCATATTGTCTTTCTCAGTGCTCATTAGTGTTAGATGCTTACTATGCAGGTAATGCAGTTGGACGTGTTTAATTTAAGGGGTGTTATACAGTAAGTGTGGCATACACTTTGATGAATGAAATTGTCTTGAAGATTAAAGAACGAATTAGTCAGTGAGTCTGACAGTGCTCTTCAGCTTTAAACAACTGTTCCCCTTTAATAAATTATTGAGTGTGGGATGAAAAATGTGAAGAGCAGGAAATTGCACCACAGGGCCACAGGGGAAATATGACAAGTCTCCACACATCCCAAAAAATGCCCACCATCTTGAAGGTTAATAAAATGTGTCATGGATTGGAGTCTTTGCTTGAACAATCTCCCCTGATATACAGACATGCTATTGGATTTGACAACACTCTCAGGAACAGTCCTCCAGCGAAAAGTTGGGCCATAAAACTTGCCAGTCCAGTCAATTCACAATGTAGTTTTATACACTAATATATAATCTCTATTTATGCCTTCATGCAATGTTTAACATCTATCAGACTAACCAAAGCTAAATCATTTTCAAGCACATTCCTTTGGGGAAGGAGCTCACTAGTTCAAGAGTTGGAACCACAAGTTGTATCGGAATTAATTGGAATTAATTAAAGGAAGTGGAATTTATTGAGTTACAATTGAAAGGACATTTTTAAAGCTGAATTTTCAGCAAACCTTACTCCAGTCTTCAGTGTCATGATAACCTCAGAAATCATTCTAATTTGCTGATTTGGTGCTCAAGAAACATTATCTATCAATGTTAAAAAGGGTATAAGTGGTAAAAATGTATGTACTGTCACTTTTGAATAATTTAATTTATAATTGCTAAATAAAAGCAAAAACTCTTTTGAAAGGTAACTTTATTCTATTCTAATTTTATTTTTTAGCAATTCTGAGTCCTCTTTGATATCTCAGTTGATGAATGGTCCTGCCATGTTCATTAGAAAATGTACTCAAACTCTTTCAAATATATAAAATGTTTGGGATAATTTTTTTTTTTTACAGTGGTTTAACTTGCAGTGCTATTTCTTGGCATTTAGTACCTAGCTAAACTGGACTGCGGTGATTAGAGAATAATAGAAAAAGAAATGCATGCTTACTTGTCACGTCTCTTTAGGTTTATGTTTGTAGATGTCTTTCATGTCATGTGATTTGCTGTTTCCCTCGTGTGATTCAGTCATGTGTTATATGTTATGTGATCTCTGTTTCTCTCTTGTTCATGTGTTATGTTTTCATTGATTCATTGTCTCATTACCTTGTTATTAATTATGTTCTCTTATTGGTCATTGTCTTCTTTAGAAGTTCCATTTTGTCAGAGGTTGTTTATGTCATGTGATTATCTATAGTGTTGTATTTAAGCCCGTTTGTTTGCCATGTTGCTCTGTTGTGTATTAAAGTTCAAGTCAAATCTTTGTTTTCATGTCAAGATCAGGTGTTTGACATTTTGGATCACTCTAATGAACTGAACTAGGTTCTTTACGTCATTGTCTTCTTCTGCTCCGTATGGCTACATTACCTTGCTTTTCCTACTGAAATATGTACACAGTAGCGTAACCGTTATAACCTAGTTATAAGTTATCCTACTATTTCAAAGGACAAAGGCTATCACATGACTTCAGTGGGTCCCATCATTCAGTTCTACAGCTAGTGCTGTCACTATCAAACATTCCAGCACATCCGTGACAAAAGCTGCAGATCTGATACCTTAAAAATTAGACATTAGTATTAATCATCAGAGCATCGATATGTAATTGATGACTCATGCAATAACCAGACCCTTGTGGGAGAATGTGGTCATGTAAGGGTTGTAGGGCCGGTCGATTATCTCTGACCTGCCACATCGGTACAGAAACCAATTAAGTGTGTAGCAGTGACTGAGGCCCTGAGAGACACACTGAGGACTACATCAGCCATGTCAATCACTCACTAGCAGGCAGACACATGATCGATTGAGAGCCCTCCCTTGGGTTGCGATCTCTTTTACTTAAGTGTAGTGTGCCTGGAATATAAAATGGATGTAGTATGTGAAGAGTGGCACTTTGCGCGAGTTACATCAGTCTAAACCTCAGTGCTAGTTTAAAATATGTGTGTGTGGGCTTTTCAGGCAATATGGGGCTGGGGGCATTTTCGCACCTGGTTCGTTTGGAACGTTTGTTTCTGAACCTTCCCATCCATGGAAACTTTCCATTGCACAGAAGGATTTAATAATGGAAAAAGGTTCTCCAGATGATTGAAATATTCTTCACACTAGGAAAAACAATGTTGTGTGTGTGAAGGTTTATTTGTTAATGTGCATATTGCTATGGGATTTTTGAGTTTGTTTATTCAAAGTTTGACACAATGCAAAATGAGGATGTGCAAAGCTATTATTTAGTATTTAAAGCTGTACCTCTTAAATGATTCTTTATGTGCAGTATTAAGAACCCTGGTCTTATCAAGAACCATATTTTTGCTATAATTTTTTTTTTTTATGCATTTACTGTCTGTACATGATATGTTTTGAAACCATTAGAGGACTAAAGGATAAAAAGATACTGATAAAATGTTAAAAGGACAGACCTGTATGACTTTCTTCTGTGGGGAAAAAACGAAAGAAGATTTTTTTTCTATACAATGACATTTAGTGTCATTTGATGGTTTGGATCTCATTGACTTTCATTTTAAGGACAGAAACTGTTAAAAAGTTCTTCAAAATGTCTTATATGTTCAACAGAAAAAAAGAAGTCACACAGGTTCGGAACGACAAGTCCCTTTTATCCATTTAAAAGGTTCTCCAAAACTTTCAGACTGTAAAACTGTTGGTTCTAATAGGAGCCTTTATATTTAGGAGTATTTGTGTGTATGTTTTTTTGTAGTTGTGTTGCATCATGTAGTAAAAAATCCTCTAAGATGATCGGTAGACCATAGTTTAGTAGCAGCTTAAATGTAAAATAAAAGAAACGAACCAAAAAAAAAATCACTGTGAATCATGTCTGTTTTGCTCATTTGTGGAACTGTGATAATTAAATCATCACCCTCATTAGGAAGGAAGCTGTCATGTGCAGTGCTGGTCTCCTCAGATTTGAGAAGCACTAGTCTAGATGATGACAGTTAGTTTATCCACCTCCTGGAGATGTGAGATATTTCTGTATCTGAACCATAAACAACAGTACTTTATTGCATACAGAGACATTTGTCACTGCTTATGAAGAGAACGGGAATACATATTGTTTTAAAGAAATAGGCTAATTCAGGTTCTGAGGTGTATTTTAGACACATTTTTAGCATTCTTGCTCACTCATATCCATTCAATATGTTGTCAACTGGTTGTTGTTGTTTTTTCACTGAAGTTGAGAACTGCAAAAAAATTGCAAGAATCTACTGTTATTTCAAACACAAGAAAAATTATTTTCCCTTGTTGTGACAGTTATAGATATTTGAGATTGTATTAGGTTGTCTGAGGACATGCATGAGGTTGCATGAGGATATCTGAGTTTCTGAGAGAACAAAGAACAGCCCACCACCCACTGACTACCCTCTGGCGGGACACTGCCTGATAAAGGATAACTTAGATCTCCACTGCTATCACATTCTTTGCTCTTTTACTGTGGAATGGATTTTTTTTTTATTATTCTCCAATATATAGCATTGGAACAGTTACACTAATAACACTCTTCAAAGCTTGAATTATGCTTGAATTAAGTCAGGGCTGTTGTACATTTTCTTCACGTTTTTATAATACTTTTATATTTTACTGTATAAATTGGTCTTTATACATGACAATATTAAGCAGCTCTATGATCCCGTTGTATTTCAGCAACAGCCCAAGTGCAAGGGAGAGATGAAGAGAAACTAGGCCTGGGCGATAAAACAGTATCGAGATTTATCGACGGTACACCTTCGATAACGATAGAAAAAATGTTCGATATAGCGCACGATATAGGCACGTGCTATGAGTGACTCTGGATTAAGCAATGCATAAATACATGATGCTGTTTTGTTCATAATTGTTTATGCAATTTAGTTAATTTAGACGTACTGCACGTTTTTTTATAGAGTTACTTCCTTGCGTTGACAATTTAAATGCGCTGCATTATTTTGCTCGTTGCGCCCTCCAGTGGCCTCGGGAGACAAGACAAAAGTTTCCTTAAAACCTATTTAATCTGCATATAAAACATTAGAAATTAGATATTTAATTTTTATTTTGTGTTTGATTGTTAAAACAAAAAATATTTGTTGTTTGTCTCAATAAATTGGGTTAATTTAAAAATACAGTGGTTAAATTTAAACATTTTTTCTATTGCTCTTTGTTTTAAAAAATTATTATCGATACCAAATGATATGAAACATTATATCGTTGATAATTTTTTTTGCTATATCGCCCAGCCCTAGGAGAAACCTTCCTATTTCTTCACATTTCCTTTTGTTTGCGCCAGGTTTATCTTTAGAAAATATGCCTAAATTAAAATGTGGATTAAGTATTTCTGAAGAATTACTGAAAACGGAACACAAGCAAACTCAATCTGACAGCAAATTACCGGCACAATTTTTTTCAGTCATGCTGGAATTCTTACACATTAGGTCTATTTGTCAGAGTATCTGTTTAATATAATGGATTTTGACAAGAACTCTGAGTGTAACAACAGTGAGTTACTGTTAGCGACCTCATTACTATAATGCAAATTTGCAACTTCGAATTATCAACTTTGACTAAATCGACCAAAATCAGTCAGCTTGTCAAGCACAATAATTCAGATTTTGCATAATTTTCCATGCTTACATCAAAGTGTTAATCACTGAGTCACTGTTATTCAAAACACCTTTTCATCAAAATCAGTAACATTTAAGCATCCATCTTACTGGGTCAGTGAATCATTTCAAAGTAATTATGAATTCAGTTTGATTCTGGTGAGTTATCCTCTCTCTCTCTCTCTCTCTCTCTCTCTCTCTCTCTCTCTGCGTTCCCCGACTGATGTGTTTTAATTGAAACAGTCTGTAGTCTGTTCCTAATTTCAGATCTTGTTAATGCAATTAATAATGTATGGTTAGTCTAATTAAAATGTGCCTGCACTGTTTTACAGTGTAAACACAATTGATCTTTTGTTAATTAAGTTTTAAACATCATTGATGGAATTCAGAATTAATAGTGAATCTAAGACTGTTATCGGTGTCTCCCACAGCAGTCCGAAACATAAAATGATACACTGATTAAGACACATTAAAACAACGCCCACCTTCATCTTTTCCATCGGATAGAAAATTGTTTATTTAAAAAAAGTGCAATAAAAGAACTCTGCCACTTCAGCTGTTTTGTGAAGAGTTTAGACAACCGTGATTACAGCAATGAGACTAAATCACATAATAAAACAGGACTGCAGTATAATGACAGTGATGCAGGTGTAATACTGTGAAAAATATCACTTGTTGACAGCATTTAAATTCATCCTGTGATCTGGGAGAAAGGAAACCGTTGTTTTTTTTTTTTAGTTGAGCGCTCTAAATGAATCATTCAGTAAATCCTAGCAACCTCTGTATGTGCAATACAAAATATATTTTTGCTCTTATGATAGTTTATTACTCTTTAATAGTGTATCTTACTATTTTTACATTAGTTTTCGTTTAATGATTTTTACGATGATATGATGTGTTACATGCCATTATTATTATTTAATTTATGTAATAAAGGAAAGTGATAATGTATTCTGGATCTGTGCAGGACTATATTGAATTTCCATATAGAGATGATTTAAATTGCCATTTTAATTCTGACAAACCACCATTTTTTTTGTTTTGCATTGTGACTATGAGTACAATATGACTATCATATATTTATAATTAGAGAATTGCTTTATTTATGCAGTATGTATGATTAGACACTGTATAATGGCTATTGCTATATTTTCATATAATCTATTTTCACATTTTTTTCTAAGTAAATATATCTACACTGAACAAAATTAAAAACGCAACACTTTTTTTTTGCCCCCATTTTTCATGAGCTGAACTCAAAGATCTAAGACTTTTTCTATGTACACAAAAGGCCTATTTCTCTCAAATATTGTTCACAAATCTGTCTAAATCTGTGTTAGTGAGCACTTCTCCTTTGCCGAGATAATCCATCCACCTCACAGGTGTGGCATTTCAAGATGCTGATTAGACAGCATGATTATTGCACAGGTGTGCCTTAGGCTGCCCACAATAAAAGGCCACTCTAAAATGTGCAGTTTTACTGTATTGGGGTCCAATACATTGGGGTAACCAGTCAGTATCTGGTGTGACCACCATTTGCCTCACGCAGTGCAACACATCTCCTTCGCATAGAGTTGATCAGGTTGTTGATTGTGGCCTGTGGAATATTGGTCCACTCCTCTTCAATGGCTGTGCGAAGTTGCTGGATATTGGCAGGAACTGGAACACGCTGTTGTATACGCCGATCCAGAGCATCCCAAACATGCTCAATGGGTGACATGTCTGGTGAGTATGCTGGCCATGCAAGAACTGGGATGTTTTCAGCTTCCAGGAATTGTGTACAGATCCTTGCAACATGGGGCCGTGCATTATCATGCGGCAACATGAGGTGATGGTCGTGGATGAATGGCACAACAATGGGTCTCAGGATCTCTCAGTAAGGGTAGTATAGGGCCTCAGGATCAATAAAATGCACCTGTGTTCGTTGTCCATAACATATGCCTGCCCATACCATAACCCCACCACCACCATGGGCCACTCGATCCACAACGTTGACATCAGCAAACCGCTCACCCACACGATGCCATACACTCTGTCTGCCATCTACCCTGTACAGTGAAAACCTGGATTCATCCGTGAAGAGAACATCTCTCCAGACGCCATCGAATGTAAGCGTTTGCCCACTCAAGTCGGTTATGACGACAAACTGCAGTCAGGTCGAGACCCCGATGAGGACAACGAGCATGCAGATGAGCTTCCCTGAGACGGTTTCTGACAGTTTGTGCAGAAATTCTTTGGTTATGCAAACCGATTGTTGCAGCAGCTGTCTAGGTGGCTGGTCTCAGACGATCTTGGAGGTGAAAATTCTGGATGTGGAGGTCCTGGGCTGGTGTGGTTACATGTGGTCTGCGGTTGTGAGGCCGGTTGGATGTACTGCCAAATTTTCTGAAACGCCTTTGGAGACGGCTTATGGTAGAGAAATGAACATTGAATTCACGGGCAACAGCTCTGCTGGACATTCCTGCAGTCAGCATGCCAATTGTATGCTCCCTCAAAACTTGCGATATCTGTGGCATTGTGCTGTGTTGATAAAACTGCACATTTTAGAGTGGCCTTTTATTGTGGCCAGCCTAAGGCACACCTGTGCAATAATCATGCTGTCTAATCAGCATCTTGATATGCCACACCTGTGAGGTGGATGGATTATCTCGGCAAAGGAGAAGTGCTCTCTGACACAGATTTAGACAGATTTGTGAACAATATTTGAGAGTAATAGGCCTTTTGTGTACATAGAAAAAGTCTTAGATCTTTGAGTTCACCTCATGAAAAATGGGGGCAAAAACAAAAGTGTTGCGTTTATAATTTTGTTCAGTGTAATAGGGCTGTCAAGCAAATAATTTTTTTTATCTAATTAATCTCAAATTAATTGCACATCAATTTGGAATTAGGTATATTTACACTGACTGTTCAAAGTGGCATGAATGCATTTACACTGCAATTAGAATTGCATAAATAATGAGACTAATGGGTTTTAAATGTTTTCTTAAAGAAAAAAATGAATACTGAAATATGAAATGATTAAAAGAAAATATTCTCTAAATATGAAACTAAACTAATTTGTTTGGGACTATTATCAGTAGCGAAATTGAGCAATATTGTGTATAAAATGTAATGCAATATTAACTTCTAGTTCATTTAACTGTTGTATAAAATCAATATCACATTTGCAATTGTGCAGATATTCTGAGAAAATTAATTCAACAGCTTTAGCTTTACATGTGAAGAAAAGTTATTAAAGGGGTCATATGATGCTGCTAAAAAGAACATTATTTTGTGTATTTGGTGTAATGAAATGTGTTTATGCGGTTTAAAGTTAAAAAAACACATACTGTACATTATTGTTTCTCCTCTATGCCCCGCCTTTTTGAAACGCGTCAATTTTTACAAAGCTCATCGTTCTGAAAAGCGAGGTGTGCTCTGATTGGCCGGCTATCTAGTGCGTTGTGATTGGCCGAATACCTCAAGCGTGTGACGGAAATGTTACGCCCCTCACCATACTGTTGATGCCGTGTCCCGGCCAGAGCGACGAAACAAAAAACATGAAAACCCATTACAAACGAGGCATTTGTTGCATCCAGTGGGGACATAATTACTGATTATAATGACTTATACTGTGTTTTTACGCGTTGCGCTGCATCACGCCTCGTAAACATAAAACCATGTCTGCATTTGTGATTGGAAAAATGACAGCTACTCTACTCTGTCTCTACGCTACTCTACACTGCCCAAAACTCGTGTTTGAATCATCAGTGGCAAATCCTTAAAATGTAAACGTACTTACAGTCTGTGAGTCAGAACTGCTGGCATTGTAGTTTTCAGGATCAGGAAACAGCCCTCCATAAAATGTGCTGCACACAAGTTAATATTTGGGTTGAACTGTTCTGGAACAGTGTTGTAAATGCAACTTAACCACTGATTTGTAGTCGTGTCCTCTTTTGAAAGACCAAACAAAGTAGTTTTGCTTTCACAATGAAACACATGGCGGCCTAGCATGAGCGGAAGCCGCGGCCTAGCGTCAGCTGAGGCCAGGCTAGAGTCAACCACATGTGACGACCCCGGACTGGACTCCGCTTCGTCCATGGTGAAAGCCGATCCGGCGATCCACAGCACTAAGTTGATGTATTCCCTCAGCGACCAGCACAGATCAGCTCTAGGCACGACGAAGCGGATATCGTCCTTTTTTGAAAGACCAAACAAAGTAGTTTCGCTTTCACAACGAAACACACAGCTATTCACGACATGGTGGCGGCAACAATACTACAGCGAGAATAAAGTTACGCCTTCTTTCTTTGCGTGAACATTTGGGCGGCATTATGCAAATCTTCCCACATAGTAACGTAGACATGTGGGGGCGTGTTAGAACGAGCCGTTTTAGGTAGGCGTGGTTAACTCTTAACTTTTATAAAGAATATCTCTTTGGATTTGAGACTTTAGTCTTTGCAACTTTACAGATCTTCTTTATGGAACCAAGCGCTTGTAACACTCCAAAGAAAAAGGAAAAATTGAAATCGCATCATATGACCCCTTTAAGACTTGTCAGAGAATATATTATTTAAAAAGTGTTTTTCCTTGATTTAAGCATAAACTTCACTGCAAACAAGAAAAAAAACTCAATTAATATATATTTTCTGAAAACAAGTCTTAATATCTTGAGCAGTATTACTTTTCAAATAAATTAATATTTTTTAAAGAATGACTAGATATTTTAACTGGAAAACAACACAAAAATACTGATTGAGACTGATTAGGATATACTGTATATAGCATATATATATATATATATATATATATATATATATATATATATATGTGTGTGTGTGTGTGTGTGTGTGTATA
>NW_015505288.1:684124-691670 GCF_001515645.1 Sinocyclocheilus grahami | reverse complement strand
ATATATATATATATATATATATATATATATATATATATATATATATGTGTGTGTGTGTGTGTGTGTGTATATGTGTATATATATATAGTATATTATATATAGTCTTATATATAGTCTTAATTTAACTTAAGTTTGGTACCATATCACTCTGTGCAATCTGTACATAATGCATAACAGAATGACCTCATCTCAGACCCGCACCCTCCCCTCACCCCAGACACACACATAAATAAAGCTAAAGCCCAGACAAAGATTGAAGCCAGAGCCTTGGTGATGACTCCCAGCCTCCCATCTGTCTCCTCTTCTATTAGGACCTGAGATGTTTAAAGGAGTCTAAGGCAGACACCGGCAGACAGGAAGTTTTGCTGTGCTGCCAGGCTTCACCCAGAGAGATTATAGACTCAGATCCCCCCCACCTCCACTGCCATGACTCCAGATGCCCTGTGACCCCTTTAAAACCTTCTCTGCATGCCAAGGCCCAGTGGCACTCTGAGCTCGGGCCACGGGTTCCTCTAGCTGAGAGGGCACCATCTGTCCAGCCCTGCTTGGTATTCGTTTAGGAGCCGCTCCGACACGGCCCCTTCTCATCCAGTCACTTGTTGTGATGGCAGTTCTACTGCCCTGTCTGTGGTGTGAAATGCTTGTGCTGTGGCCAGACCCAATGTAGTGAAAAGGTCTATTGGCTGTGTCAGAATGCTGAAGACAGTCTTTTGTGTGTTCCTCTCCTCCATTCTTGTTCTCTTTTTAACATTAGTGCTTGTATACCTGTTATTCTATTTAGATTATTTTTTGTAATCCTATAATGTATGATTATGTGACAGACATTGCTTCTTTGTTTAGTGAAAAGAGCAGCTGAGGTTAGATTTCTTCACTTTCTTCTAGATCGTTTCACTTTGAATCTTCCTTATTCCAATCATTAAAAATCTTACAATTTCATTTTATTGAAGGATTAGTTAGCTCAAAAGTGAAAAGTTTGTTCTCATCCTCATGCCATTCCATACTTGTATGATGTTCTTCTTTGGAACAAAATAGAAGAAAAAAATCCCATATTTTCCATTCAAAACAGTTTGTACAATGACACTGTCAGTTATTATGATTTTCATCATTCTCTGACCCTCATGTTGTTCCAAACCTGTATGACTGACTGACTTCTGCAGAATACAAAAGAAGATATTTGGTGAACACTGGTAAGGACAAAAAAAAAATTACTGAAATAATCAAAGTATCTTCTTTTAGGTTCAACAGAAGAAAGAAAGTCATACATGAAACAACATGAGGGTGTCTGAGAATACAGTCTATTATTGAAATATGACTTGTCCTGGATTTAATCATAAACGTTTTGATTCTGCTTAAAGGGATAGTTGAAATTTGAAATTTAATTGAATTGAAAATGAATTGAAAATGAAAATTACCCCATGATTTACTCACCCTCAAGCCATCCTAGGTGTATATGACATTCTTCATTCAGGCGAATACAATCAGAGTTATATTAAATTATGTCCAGACTAATCCATGCTTTATAATCAACGTGGAGTGAATGGTAGCCCAAAATTTGAAGTCCAAAAAAATTGCATTTTTGGATGAACTATCCCTTTAAGACAAGAGACAAAAAACTGAAGTCTTAATATGAGGAAGTCTATCCCATTAAGCACTAGAAATAGAAAACAAAAACACATCTGATTTATGAGAAAATCATTCACTCTGTTCATTAATTCTTTCAGACTGAAAAGACAGTTGACAGGTGGGGAAGATTATCAGTGAATATTCCCTTGAATTTCAGTCTTTTCCTCAAGCAGAGTGATCTTATGACTTCAGAAGATTTCAAATATGGCATAAGAGTCATGTGGACTACTTCTGCAATGGTGGTATAGGCGGCATGTGAAATTCACTAGCGGTTTCTGAGTGAAAATTGCTTCTACACCTTTTTTTTTTTTTTAAGTTTTCACCTAAAATAGTTCTTCTATTGCATCGCTGCAAACGCCCCTTTTGGATGCTTTATTTTTAAGAGTCTAGATATATTCATCATTATTACCTCATATTTTGCCTGATTTTTAAGACAGTATTAAATCACATAGAGCACCAAGGATAACTTAACTGTAAACTATTGCTTTCTGGTTTAAACGAACATCAGTATGGTTCAGCTATTTGTGCATCAAATTATAAAGTTAAATAATCAAAGTATTTAGATCCCTTGAGACTGAAATTTACTTCCTATATGAGGGGCTGAATCTCATTTTTACAATGTTCTTTTTTAAATATAATTTTCATGTGTGATATCACCATTGTTTCACAAAATATTATTTTTAGCTTCTGAGAAGCTGTTTGAGAGCATATGCGGATGAAACACAGAGAAAAAGATGGCCTTCTGGTGTTCACTTGTTTTTTTTATGAAATATGAAACGCATCTATAGCCTACAGCTTTCTGTACTGTCATTATTGCATTATGCAGGAACAAAATGATGGTGTTATGATGGCCAGGATTTGCACTGACTTGTCAAACAACTTGACTTGTCAAACAACTGTTGAAAAAAAGTCATTTTAATAATAAATAAAGACAAGCGAGAGAAACAAAGGGGAAAAAAACTTCAGGGACTGCCTTGAATTCATGAGGTGGTGATGATTTTATGAAGGTATTACAGATAGTCTGGAGTTCCTCTGTGTGATGTCTTCACAGTCTCTCTGTAGTGTTTGCTTCAGTCACATTCAAATCAAAGCAGTGCATTACGGTCAAAGCTAAGAAACATTTGATAGAAGTGTGGGATGAATGAATGAAAACGCTTCTCCTCCCTCACCAAGGACTAAGAACTGCAGTGATAAAAGCAAAAAGGTCACATATTAGACAAGGTATGACAGGCCTGATGGACCCGAGCCAGTGTTGAAGAGTTTTGGGCAGTTATATATATATATTTTATTTTTTATTTTTTATGGCAGACCACAATGCAAGTACAAATCCAAACTATTAGCCCATCAAACTGACAATAATATTTTCTTCAGTCATAAAGCAAAGCTTTTTTAAATATTATAGCAGCACAAGATAATTGTTTAGTCCTACAGCAGTACAAGGTCATGAGGAGAAATTCCAGTAAATAATCGTCTCTCATTCTTGCTGTCTCATTCTCTCTTTGCTGTTCTAACCTTGAGGTGTATAACCAGGTGCAGTTAGCTCTATGCATTACCGCTGTGTGCTGAATTAAGTAATAGAGGGCACATTGACAGTTTTAATGTATTTTTAGCCCTTAGTTTCATGCTGGGTTTCAATTAATAGTCATACTATGAGGCACCTCTCCCGACTGGGCGCAGCCACCAAAACAAATGACCTGATTATTACCCTCTTAATTTGAATGATAATTAGTGTGTCATTCTTTTTTTCCTTTAATTGTCCTCCCATAAGGGGGCTGATTGAGATTTACACCAGGGGACATGTACCTTTCTCACTGCAAAGGTTATGCAAATCAAATACATTAGAGAAGGAAAATATTGTTGTGAACTGTGAAAAATACATTTTTGATTCTAAATCACAGGCTTTCACTGATTGGAAATTTGGTGACATTTTGAGGCTAAGCCATTTTTAAAAGACAAATGTATTCTGTTACGTCCTCTGGACAGAAGTGCTTTTATTGTTCATCCTGATTGTTCAATGTGCAGAGATGTTCTGTGTATGGTGCCATTTCCTGTCTCTCTTTCTCGCTCTCTCTCTCTCTCTCTTTTCCCTTTTTCCCTGCGCAGTGTTGATTGGACGCAGCTGCAGCTGATTATGTGGATTAAAAGTTGCAGCGAGAGTGGTTAAAAGTTGAGATGGAAGAGCACTAAGCAGCGGTTGAGTCCCGCCGTGTTGGTCGTTGCCGTTACTGCCCTCCGCCTCCTGCCCCAGTCATCAACGCATCCGTGGTATTGTGGTGGCTGACGGGTTGTTGTCATTCTAAATGAGAGTTCTTTTGTGCCGGCGTTATTAATTTGTTTAAGAAGCCGTAGGGAGGAGGTTGCCATTTACTTTATGATCCCTTGTTATCTCCTGTTTATTGACAGCTAGGGAGTAAGGGGAGAGTATTGTATTTTGTTTGGGTTTTGATTTGTTAGGTAAGTTACTGTTTAATGTTTTAGTTAGTTCTTCTTGTTTGTTATTTTGGCCTTGACCCCTCCTGAAGATTCACGCTTCTTGTTATGTTACTTTGTGAATTAAAAACATATTATTGAATATATTCTCGCTCCGTTGTGTTTCTGTGTGTGAGCTGGGACAGGAGAGGGGCGGGTATCATTGCTTAATCATCTTTATTGTTAATGATTTGTTCGGTATCCCCAACCCTAGACTGGGGAGAACGTAACAATTGGGGGCTCGTCCAGTCATTTGGTACTCGGAACGTAACAATTGTCCGATCGTGACACCTGGCTTGTGACAAATTGGAAGATTCGTCTGCTTGTTCGATTCGTCCATGCGTGATAATTTGAATTGGTCTGCTCATGGTAATTGTGGGTTCGTTTGTCGAGTCTGATGGAGAGGAGTTAACTAGCGAAGTTTATTCGGTAAGTGGTAAAGGTTCTCAGTTCGATCAAACGGTAACTGTTCGTTTGAAAGAGCTAGATCTTGAGTTTAAGAAACAAGAATATGAAACGCAACTGCTTCGTCTGAAAGAGCTGGAGATAACCGCTGATCGAGATGTTAAGCTGCGTAGATTGGACCTAGAAGCTCAAAAGTGTAAAAGTCCAGTTCCATTACCACGCACCAGGCCGACTTCTGGTAGTTCGGAGATGGGTCAACCCGACTTCGACGTTAGTAAGTATGTCAAACTCGTACCTCCATTCCGCGAGACTGAGGTTGATTCTTACTTTGTGGCCTTCGAACGAGTTGCGGTTAAATTGAAATGGCCTAGGGATATGTGGGCATTGTTATTGCAGTGTAATCCCGTTGGCAAAGCCCAAGAGGTTGTGGCGGCTTTGCCAATTGAAGATTGACTGAGTTACGATGTCGTGAAATCGGCTGTATTGCGCACTTATGAATTGGTACCAGAGGCATACCAACAAAAATTTAGGGCGTGTTCAAAAGCAGCCAAGCAGACGTTCGTTGAATTTGCGCGTGAGAAAAGAACACTATTTGAGAAATGGTGCATTTCCACAAAAATTGTGACTCTTGAGGAATTGCAAGAGCTAATTTTACTTGAAGATTTTAAGAGCTGTTTGCCTGAAAGTATCGTGGTACATTTAAATGAGCAGAGAGTATCAAAATGGTCTGATGCAGCGACGCATGCTGACGAATTCGTGCTTACTCACTCATAAGACTGTATTTCCAGTTATGCGCGCTCCTAAAATATCCGTCGTTACGGATGTAGGGAAAGATAAAAGGATGTTAGGCGATAATTCTGTTAGGGCTGACAGTGAAGTAAGAATGCCAAGACGTCCTGATAGGAAGAGAGTCTGTTTTTATTGCCTTGATCCTGGTAATCTTATCTCAAATTGTAAGGTCTGGCAGCAGAAAGCTGGCAGCAAGCCCAAAGGGGTGGCGTTTATTCCAGTCTCTGGTCAGCACCTTAGCTCAAACTGTAAGGTCTGGCAGCAGAAAGCTGGCAGCAAGCCCAAAGGGGTGGCGTTTATTCTGGTCTCTGGTCAGTCACCACAGTCTAATTTGAATGTGTTTGGGTCATTTCTACAGACTTGCTTAGTTTCACTTTCAGATGATTCTGAGGCAAAGCCGATAGTCATGCTGCGAGATACAGGGTCGGCAAAAGTCATGTTGCGAGACACAGGGTCGGCACAGTCACTGATTTTAGAGAATGCATTGCTGTTTTCAAGTGGGTCATATACGGGCAATGATGTGTTCATTCGAGGGATTGAACCGGGCTGTACTTATGTACCGTTACATACAGTCCTTCTAAAATCTGACCTTATTTCAGGCCCTGTTAGCATTGGTGTGTATTCCCAGTTACCTGTAGAGGGCGTGAGCATGAGCTTGGGTAATGATTTGGCTGGAGTTAAAGTTTTCCCGTATCCGATCGTGTCAGCAAAGCCTGATATTAGTAATCCGGTACCTGCCTTATTGCAATTTCCCACGTTTTTTTCGGCATGTGTTGTAATGCGTGCACAAAAGAAATTTGAAGATGTGGTGGAGCTGTCAAATTCTTTTCTAGCTGTACCGTCTGAGGTTGCAGAGTGCAAACTGCTTGTTAAACCCCAACTGTTGTCGGGTGATCAGCACGGTAGCGCCGACGAAATTTCCTTAAAGGTGGGTAGGGAACAATTAATAGTTGCGCAGAAATCTGATCGAACCTTGAGTAAATGTATTAGTGCGGCCGTAAGTAGTACACAAGTGTCGGATGCTCGAGTGGGCTATTTTTGGGACGATGGTGTGTTGATGCGTTGGTGGAAGCCATCGAGTCCTAAAAGTGACGATGTGTACCAGATTGTTCTTCCTACAGAGTATCGATCTCAGATTATGAAGTTGGCTCACGAACATATTTGTTCAGGACACCTTGGTGTTACTAAAACGTATGACCGCCTTTCTAGACATTTCTTTTGGCCGAGTTTGAAATCATCCGTGTCTGAGTTTGTTCGGGTGTGTCATGTTTGTCAACTTGTTGGCAAACCTAACCAAACGATTCCGCAAGCGCCACTCAAACCTATTCCGGTTGTAGGGGAACCGTTTGAGAGGCTTATTTTGGATTGTGTTGGTCCTTTACCGAAGTCTAAGTCTGGTCATCAGTTTATATCTTGGTAAACTGGTCGGACAAGGCCAGGTTAGACCAGTCCAGGCTAAAATTGAAGCCGTTATGCAATTCCCGGTACCCACGAATAAACGCGAACTGCGGCGTTTTCTGGGAATGGCTGGTTATTACCGAGGTTTTTGTTGTAATTTTGCCTCTGTAGTTGCACCTCTCACTGATCTGTTGAGCACTGAACGACAATTTATGTGGAACGAAGTTTTTGATTTTGCCTTTTTGTTCTGCTACGGATCTATTGTGCAATGCTCCAGTTCGCCAAGCTCCGAATTTTGCTGCTGCTTTCATTCTGCAGGTGGATGCGAGTGCCAATGGTGCTGATGAGGCTGGTATTGAACATCCAGTGAGTTACTTCTCAAAGAAGTTCAATAAATGTCAGAAGAACTATAGTACCATCGAGAAGGGAGCTCTAGCTTTATTGTTGGCTATTCAGCACTTCGAGGTATATTTGAGTTCTGGTGATCGCATCGTGGTGCACACTGATCATAACCCTCTGGTATTTCTTGCCCGTATGTCTAACACTAATCAACGCCTCATGAAATGGGCACTCTTTTTACAAGAGTTCAACTTAGACATCCGGTATAAGAAGGGTACAGATAACATTGTAGCCGATGCACTGTCAAGGGTTCATGCTGATGAGGACCAAAATGCCTGTTGAAATGTGTATGTGGGTTGTATGAATGTATTCTGTTTTTTTTTTTAATTATTATTATCTTTACTACAAATCGGGTTTTGTAGTTAAGGGTGGGGGTGTTACGTCCTCTGGACAGAAGTGCTTTTATTGTTCATCCTGATTGTTCAATGTGCAGAGATGTTCTGTGTATGGTGCCATTTCCTGT
>NW_015505288.1:682852-683894 GCF_001515645.1 Sinocyclocheilus grahami | reverse complement strand
TAGGGAGGAGGTTGCCATTTACTTTATGATCCCTTGTTATCTCCTGTTTATTGACAGCTAGGGAGTAAGGGGAGAGTATTGTATTTTGTTTGGGTTTTGATTTGTTAGGTAAGTTACTGTTTAATGTTTTAGTTAGTTCTTCTTTTGTTTGTTATTTTGGCCTTGACCCCTCCTGAAGATTCACGCTTCTTGTTATGTTACTTTGTGAATTAAAAACGTATTATTGAATATACTCTCGCTCCGTCTCGCTCCGCTGTGTGAGCTGGGACAGGAGAGGGGCGGGTATCGTTGCTTAATCATCTTTATTGTTAATGATTTGTTCGTTTGTTCGGACCCTAGATTGGGGAGAATGTAACAATTGGGGGCTCGGCTAGTCATTTGGTAGTCGGAACGTAACAATTGTCCGATCGTGACACCTGGCTTGTGACAAATTGGAAGATTCGTCTGCTTGTTCGATTCGTCCGTGCGTGATAATTGGAATTGGTCTGCTCATGGTAATTGTGGGTTTGTTTGTTTATGACAATTGGACCGTTTGTTTGTTTAAATCGTTATTCATCTTTCAAAACTTTTTGCTTGGCTGTTTTGAACCTTTGATGGGGGAGGAAGGTTATAGGGTTTTAGGATGGATTTTGATTTAGTTAAGTTCACTCTTTCGCCTACGCTGAGAGAATTTGAACGGTGTAGGAAAGTAGACCTGATACAGATAGCGGATTTCTTTAATATAACTGTTTCTAAAGGGGAGAGAAAGCAGGTTATTAAAGATGAGTTGTACGATAGGCTAGTAGAGACTGGTATTTTGACTGAACATACCGTAACTAAAAGTCCTGATGCAGAGTCTGATGGAGAGGAGTTAACTAGCGAAGTTTATTCGGTAAGTGGTAAAAAAGATTCTCAGTTCGATCCAACGGTAACTGTTCGTTTGAAAGAGCTAGATCTTGAACTTAAGAAACAAGAATATGAAACGCAACTGCTTCGTCTGAAAGAGCTGGAGATAACCGCTGATCGAGATGTTAAGCTGCGTAGATTGGACCTAGAAGCTCAA
>NW_015505288.1:681265-682562 GCF_001515645.1 Sinocyclocheilus grahami | reverse complement strand
TGAGCGAGAGTGGTTAAAAGCTGAGAAGGAAGAGGAAAATGGAAGAGCACTAAGCAGCGCGTTGAGTCCCGCCGTGTTGGTCATTGCCGTTACTGCCCTCCGCCTCCTGCCCCAGTCATCAACGCATCCGTGGTATTGTGGTGGCTGATGGGTTGTTGTCATTCTGAATGAGAGTTCTTTTGTGCCGGCATTATTAATTTTAAGAAGCCGTAGGGAGGAGGTTGCCATTTACTTTATGATCCCTTGTTGAATGTTGATCCAGGATCAACAAAAGATGTTGATCCAAGAACATGGCGACCATACACATGTCCAGTGCTCTCTAGCCTCTGCTGAGTTAAGTGGAATTTATGTTAAGTCTTGGTAAGTCGATTTCCAAGATTATGTCTGGTTATTAAGTCTTGTGCTGTGTCTAATCTATGGCCTGTTTCAGTGAAGACCCATAACTAATGTTATACAGATGTTTAGCTATGCCAACTTTCTTTATCTTGATTTTCTTTAGATGGCAATTAGAGAAAAAGCTATGTTTTTTTTACATGCCAAGTCTCGAAAGATAATCTTAAAAGTAAATGGTGATAGTGCTGTACCTTTGTCTATTTCAGATGTTCAAACACATTCAGCTTGAAACAAAGCTTAACCTGTAATGTTGCAGTTTGACTCAAATGCAAATAAACTTTGCTATAAGTGGTCAGTTCATTTAGTGAATTTCATTATTTTTATGTAAATCCTGATTAAAACCTACTGAGAGTAACAAAGGGTTTGATTTTCCACCTATACTAACATATTCACTGTGTTAGGATGTGAAAATAACTCATCCACACTCTACAGTTACAGTCCAGCAGAGATGTGGTTACTTATATCCATTCCTTTCCCAGATACAGAAATTCACTGTGGTAGTGATGTGATGCAGGTTCACTCACACTTCACGAACAGCTTGAAGGGTCATCGTCTCGTCCCCGTAGCTTCCATCTTCCTCTTGATTAATAAACCTGATTGTGCTGGAGTGTGCTACAGTAATCAGCAGTGACACACTGCAAACCACGAGACACTCCAGACACTTTGACTTCATTCATCTCTCTCTTTTAAATCTGCCCAGAACCTTTCATGCAGTTCCTGGGTTCAGCTTTCATTCTCGATTATTGGGAAGTATGCCAGACCTGTTTGGTAATGCTCTACTAGATGTATACTAGATAAAATGGGCTTGGGCTGTGCCTTTGAGAGGTTAGTGAGAAGATTTGTCCCTCTGTGAAAATATAAAAAAAAGAAAAACATGCATATGAAAATTCCCCATTAATAGCAA
>NW_015505288.1:678038-681255 GCF_001515645.1 Sinocyclocheilus grahami | reverse complement strand
TTGAGCACTGAACGACAATTTATGTGGAACGAAGTTTGTGATTTTTGCCTTTTTGTTCTGCTACGGATCTATTGTGCAATGTTCCAGTTCGCCAAGCTCCGAATTTTGCTGCTGCTTTCATTCTGCAGGTGGATGCGAGTGCCAATGGTGCTGATGAGGCTGGTATTGAACATCCAGTGAGTTACTTCTCAAAGAAGTTCAATAGATGTCAGAAGAACTATAGTACCATCGAGAAGGAAGCTCTAGCTTTATTGTTGGCTATTCAGCACTTCGAGGTATATTTGAGTTCTGGTGATCGCATCGTGGTGCACACTGATCATAACCCTCTGGTATTTCTTGCCCGTATGTCTAACACTAATCAACGCCTCATGAGATGGGCACTCTTTTTACAAGAGTTTAACTTAGACATCCGGTATAAGAAGGGTACGGATAACATTGTAGCCGATGCACTGTCAAGGGTTCATGCTGATGAGGACCAAAATGCCTGTTGAAAAGTGTGTGGGTTGTATGAATGTGTTTTGTTTTGTTTTTTTTATTATTATCTTTACTACAAATCGGGTTTTGTAGTTAAGGGTGGGGGTGTTACGTCCTCTGGACAGAAGTGCTTTTATTGTTCATCCTGATTGTTCAATGTGCAGAGATGTTCTGTGTATGGTGCCATTTCCTGTCTCTCTTTCTCTCTCTCTCTCTCTTTCTTTTCCCTTTTTCCCTGCGCAGTGTTGATTGGACGCAGCTGATTATGTGGATGAGCGAGAGTGGTTAAAAGTTGAGATGGAAGAGCACTAAGCAGCGCGTTGAGTCCCGCCATGTTGGTCGTTGCCGTCACTGCCCTCCGCCTCCTGCCCCAGTCATCAACGCATCCGTGGTATTGTGGTGGCTGATGGGTTGTTGTCATTCTGAATGAGAGTTCTTTTGTGCCGGCATTATTAATTTTAAGAAGCCGTAGGGAGGAGGTTGCCATTTACTTTATGATCCCTTGTTATCTCCTGTTTATTGACAGCTAGGGAGTAAGGGGAGTATTGTATTTTGTTTTGATTTGTTAGGTAAGTTACTGTTTAATGTTTTAGTTAGTTCTTCTTTTGTTTGTTATTTTGGCCTTGACCCCTCCTGAAGATTCACGCTTCTTGTTATGTTACTTTGTGAATTAAAAATGTATTATTGAATATATTCTCGCTCCGTTGTGTTTCTGTGTGAGCTGGGACAGGAGAGGGGCGGGTATCGTTGCTTAATCATCTTTATTGTTAATGATTTGTTCGGTATCCCCAACCCTAGACTGGGGAGAACGTAACAATTCTAAAAGTTTTTTTTTTTATGTTTAACTATCCTGATCGGAGTTCAAACTGTGAACCTCCTCACCAGCAGGAAGCGCTACTGATGTATAAACATACATACACACACATTCCAATTAACCTATCAGAATTGAGGGATAAGTTTTCAAGAAATGTCAGTTTTAGGCAGTCCGGGTTAGATTCTTCTACACCCTTCTTATTTGCCTATCATTTCCCTCTGATTTTAGGAATAAATTATGGGTAGGGTTACGTTTAGGGGTAGGGATTGGGTTAGGTCTATATTTTTGGACCGTAATGTTGATCCAGGATCAACAAAAGATGTTGATCCAAGAACATGGCGACCATACACATGTCCAGTGCTCTCTAGCCTCTGCTGAGTTAAGTGGAATTTATGTTAAGTCTTGGTAAGTCGATTTCCAAGATTATGTCTTGTGCTGTGTCTAATCTATGGCCTGTTTCAGCGAAGACCCTTAACTAATGTTATACAGATGTTTAGCTATGCCAACTTTCTTTATCTTGATTTTCTTTAGATGGCAATTAGAGAAAAAGCTATGTTTTTTTACATGCCAAGTCTCGAAAGATAATCTTAAAAGTAAATGGTGATCGTGCTGTACCTTTTGTCTATTTCAGATGTTCAAACACATTCAGCTTGAAACAAAGCTTAACCTGTAATGTTGCAGTTTGACTCAAATGCAAATAAACTTTGTTATAAGTGGTCAGTTCATTTAGTGAATTTCATTATTTTTTTTATGTAAATCCTGATTAAAACCTACTGAGAGTAACAAAGGGTTTGATTTTCCACCTATACTAACATATTCACTGTGTTAGCATGTGAAAATAACTCATCCACACTCTACAGTTACAGTCCAGCAGAGATGTGGTTACTTATAGCCATTCCTTTCCCAGATACAGAAATTCACTGTGGTAGTGATGTGATGCAGGTTCACTCACACTTCACGAACAGCTTGAAGGGTCATCGTCTCGTCCCCGTAGCTTCCATCTTCCTCTTGATTAATAAACCTGATTGTGCTGGAGTGTGCTACAGTAATCAGCAGTGACACACTGCAAACCACGAGACACTCCAGACACTTTGACTTCATTCATCTCTCTCTTTTAAATCTGCCCAGAACCTTTCATGCAGTTCCTGGGTTCAGCTTTCATTCTCGATATTGGGAAGTATGCCAGACCTGTTTGGTAATGCTCTACTAGATAAAATGGGCTTGGGCTGTGCCTTTGAGAGGTTAGTGAGAAGATTTGTCCCTCTGTGAAAATATAGACACTTTGACTTCATTCATCTCTCTCTTTTAAATCTGCCCAGAACCTTTCATGCAGTTCCTGGGTTCAGCTTTCATTCTCGATATTGGGAAGTATGCCAGACCTGTTTGGTAATGCTCTACTAGATAAAATGGGCTTGGGCTGTGCCTTTGAGAGGTTAGTGAGAAGATTTGTCCCTCTGTGAAAATATAAAAAAAAGAAAAACATGCATATGAAAATTCCCCATTAATAGCAAAGGGAAACTATTTATTCCATTTATTTATTTTTGTCTTTGACAGTATGGTCAATAAAAATATGATGGGCAATGGGGAGAAGGCAGAGGGTAAGGGGTCAAGGTCTGGCTGGTTTATATATATATATATATTTCAGTAAATATATTTTTATCATTTTCGAACAATTAGTTTTGTCTTATTTTCCAGTTAAAACAGCCTTTAAAAGTAAATCTCCTTGAAACCAGATATATTCACTTTTGCTTACTTCTAAAATGATTTCTGAGCAAAGAATGCACATTTTAAATGGCTTCTTCACTATAAAAAATGACTTAAGTTTTTCACATTTGATGGATTTTCATTGCAGCATTTCTGCCTTTCAAATCACAGCTTAGAATATGTTTGGGACTATTTGCTTCCTTGTGGTACTATCGGTCAGTTAGT
>NW_015505288.1:674399-678007 GCF_001515645.1 Sinocyclocheilus grahami | reverse complement strand
ATTAAAGACAGAATTTATGAGCTAATATCCCTGCCCAAACCACAGAACTTTTTAAGAGCATAAAACAACTGAACCATAGTAAATGCCATGCTATTTGACAACATCATGATTGTTTTTTGCTGATGAAATGCCGGGAGAGTTGAAATATTATATAACAAAGAAGAGCCACACAGTGCATCCATTAGATTTCCATTGTCAAGTACAGTGAAGTCTGGTCACGGCACATTTCCCCTCCCACAGCTGTGTGTGTGTCTGTCACAGACTCACAGCCGCTCTCTGTGCCCTAAGATATAACCTGGGAAGACACACACATGCCTAGTAATTGCCTACCAGACGGTGTGGTGTTCAGCCCAGCGTCCCATGTGCTCATTTCCTGCATATGCGGCAGGCTTTGCCCTCTCGTTCCATTGTCATTCCTCTTCGCACTATCCATCCATGCATTCTTTTCCCTTCACATCCATGTATCCATCCATCCATGAATCCATACACCTCAAACCACCACCCGCTTCCCAAACCCCTCTCAACCCCGAGTGCCCTCACATGTCTGTGGAGCTGACTCCCATTGGGTGATGCTGTCATCTGTAACGACAGTCAGCTCTGGAGCTGCACCGCTTATGTGTTTGTGTGGAGAAAAACAGCTTGCATAAAGATTTTTTTTCCAGCACATAACCTGCTGTACAAACAGGCTCTTTGGCTAGATGAACCATCTGCACTTTTCGAACGTGCTGAGTGCTTGAAATGTGCGAGGTTTTCTTTGTGGTCGGGAGAGATCTTTGAAGGGATCAGGGCTTCTGTGTTTGGAAAGCGTCATCACACAAATGCAATTTCAGTGCGGTGGGAAACTAGTTTATTTAGCATTGACTGATAGTCCACCATTAAATATACTGCTGCTTTGTAGCGACAAAAAAGTTTGATGAATATACAGTACATTATCTTAGCTAGCAGGTGGTTTAGGATTATTGTTACGAATGCAAATGCCATTTGTTTTCTTAATAAATTGATAGTTCACACAGAAATGGAAATCGTCATAATTTCCTCACCCTTATGTTGTTTCAAACCCATATGAATTACTTTCTTCCTTTTTTTAAATGATGTATTCCATATATTTACAAAAAATGCATGGTCAACATGCACTTATGTGCATATTATGTAATATCACTGTCAGCAAACAGAAGGGAACAACATGGGTAAGTGACAGTCTCACAGAGCTTTTTTAAAGGTTTCAGGAGGAGGAGCAAGTGATGATTCCAGGTGAGATAATGAGCTGATAATCTTGAGAAGAGACTTAGCTGAACAGTCACTGTGACTTTCCTTTGCAGGTTGCGTCTGATCCGGTGTGCTGAGCTGAAGACAGAAGATGATTGCTGATGACTGGAATGGGTCTGATGAACAGGTAAAGAGCCAGGTAAGTTGATACATGTAGGTAAACAACAAGACCACAAGACACTGAGGTGGTGATGGGAAGGTGGCTTTATACTGTGACTTGACTGGTGCTGACAGATGCAGTGCATCAGAATTCTGGTGATTATGAACGAATGGGTGGAGCTGAAGGATCTGGCATTGCTGGTGACTCTGTGACAATAACATATATACAGTACACAACATAAGTTATGTGTGTATGGTAACACTTTAAAATAACTTTCATAAATAATATTCTACAAATGATTTTAACAGCACTTTATAATAAATCATTAACAAACATATAATGTTTAACATATAATTCATATATTAAAATAGCTACAGATATGAGACAATGTGCTTGTAAATTTTTACTAATGAATTTAAAGAATCAGTGAAAATAACTTTTTTGCCCATTTCTCACATTAAGTTATTGTATGGCTTCAGGAGACCTGTAATATAACCTGCATATGGACTACTAATTGTGGTGCTTCGGTTTTTACGTATTTATTGTAATTGCATGGGAAATCCATACATTATTTTAAATGTCTAATTTTTAAACCAAATTCATATGGGTTTGATATGATGTGAGTAAATTGTAACAATGATTGTTTTGGGTTATCTAATATCCTTTAAGATCTTAAGAAAACCTCTGTAAGTGTGGAACAGTATAGAGCAGATACTGAGGCTTCTGTTAGTACAATATATATATATATATATATAAAACAATTTAAAAATGCAATTTAAAATGTCACTGCATGACTTTTCGCTTCAGAACTTAAGGATCACATTCAATTTTTTTTTTCAATGTACTGTAGTCTAATTTGATCTTTATAGTCTTACAGGGTTAGACAAAAAGCAAAGTTAGCAAAGGGGATAAATATGCCCAGAGAGCCCTGCATACTAACATCTTCCCCAAAAATAACACACAAGAGAGTTTTACATTAAGTAACATTTTACATAATAACTGTGAAGTACCGATGCACCTATAACTGTTTCAATATTGTGTTATATATTTAAAATGACAGACTGTGTTCCAAACAACTTCTCCTCTTCGACCCCTGATTTTTAAACTTTATTGCAATTGTTATGAATCTCTCTGTGAGTGCTGGGCCATTACTATGTGAGGGGAATCAAAATCTCTGCTCCGAAACTTCAACTGCCTAAATAACTTTTTTAGGCATCCCAGGCACGCTCCTGACACAAACAGTGGGCAGCAAAAAGCTTTAAAGCTTTCTTGTTTTAGCCAAAATCACCATCACAACCCAGAAGGCATTACGACAAGCTTAGTGAAACCTTTCATCCAAGATAGTCAAGGTAAAGACTGATTGTAATATATATAACTACATAATTAAAATATAATTAAAATTGCTTTCCACCCAGTTTTAGTGTTGTGAGTTTTTATGTTGTGTTGCATCATTCTAATGTCAGAGTGTAGCCTACTGGAAATGGCCTGATTTTTCTTTCGCAAACCAGTTCAGCGCAAACCCCGCTTCAACCAATTCTGAAGATTTCATTGGTCAATCACAGTGCTTATAGCCCACATAACGCTGAAACAATTACTGACCTTAACATCAGTAATGCTAATAGATGGTAATGCCAATAAATAGCATTGCTGATTAAGATCGGATCCATTCATTATTCTTCTCAACTCTGAATCACGCACTAGAATCAACTGTAAACATTAGTCAATTCTCTTGTGAGAACTGTATGGCAATTGATAGACCGTTAATAGTGTTGTTACCTTTCAAGAGTGTTTCAAATAAGATGTTAAATTTTGGATTGTGCCTTAGAAGGTACTCTGAATAAAGTAGACACTGAGGCAGCTCACAAGGTTTTGAGACAGAGCCAAAATGTCGGTACAATTCCTCATTTCATTCCACATCTTCAGCTCGTTTCTTTCATCCATTCTCTCTCTCTCTATTTTTCTGGTGTTATCTTTAATCCTCTCAGTAGAGGCCCTCTGATGATGAGGCTAGTATATGGAAATGAGGAGGGTTGGCGGCATGCTGGTAACCGGGCCCCGCTGTAATAAGGATGAAGAATGACAATTTGAATTTGGAGATTAATGGATTATCTGGACAGGGCTTGTCATAGTGCCACAGCCAATGACCTTTTCAGATTGATGGATGACTCTATTTTACCTGAACGAATTCTCCGGTCCAAGGGGCAGTGTGGCCACTCTTTCTTCCCTTGTTGATATGAGATTG
>NW_015505288.1:670833-671482 GCF_001515645.1 Sinocyclocheilus grahami | reverse complement strand
TGCCAATGCAAAAAGTAGTGGAGGCAGAGGGACATCCCTGTCTGGTTCCCCTTGATAAATGAAAGTGCGAAGATAAATCAGAGTTAGTACGGACGGTTGCCGATGGACTTCTATACAACATTCGAATCATATCAATAAATTTGGGACCGAAATTCATTTTATGCAAAATAGCTATCAAATAAGGCCATTCTACTCGGTTGAATGCTTTTTCTGCATCTAAAGAAAGAGCAATCACCGGAGAATCCATTTGTTTTTCCGAGTAAATAATGTTCATTAACCTCCGTATATTATCGAAAGAGGATCTATTTGTAATAAATCCAGTTTGATCCATATGAATGAAACTAGGCAAAACCCCCTCTAAACGTAATGCAATCATTTTAGTAAGAATTTTATAATCAGAATTAAGTAGTGAGATCGGCCGATATGAGGTACATAGATTAGGGTCTTTGCCAGGTTTCAGCAGGACTGTAATTAAAGCCTGATTTAAAGTCTCTGGTCATTATTTTTTTATAAATTGCCTCCTCATACATTGAAAGCAATGGGTCAGCTAATTTAGAAAAAAGTTTTATAAAAATCCATCGAAAAACCGTCCAAACCAGGTCTTTTATCCCCGGCTAGTGCAGCAACTGCAGACTGAATCTTTTCTTTC
>NW_015505288.1:633977-667709 GCF_001515645.1 Sinocyclocheilus grahami | reverse complement strand
TTAAGGCTTTGGCAACCTGAGTTAATGGTGACACTTTAGTGGACGATCTGTCTAATACTGGGTCTAAGACTACATTAAAGTCTCCTCCAATTATTAGCTCTGCAATAGGGCATGAACATTTGAAGAATATATTATGAATAAAATCAGCACCCTCCATTTCAGGACGGTATACATTTACTAAGGTTATTCTTTGCATCACAATCGTTCCTCTTAAAATAATATATCTGCCGGATTTGTCTTTATCAACAGATTCCATTTGAAAGGGTATATTTTTATCAATAAGTATAACCACCCCTCTGGATTGTGATGTAAAAGAAGAAAAGAAAACCTGTCCAGGCCACTGTTTTTTAAGATTTTGATGTTCAGAATCAGTCACGTGTGTTTCTTATAGCAAAGCAATTCCAATGCTATGTTTTCTGAGGTATAGAATTACCTTTTTCCTTTTAAGTCTTTGATTTAACCCATTGACATTCCAAGTAACATACTTATATTTCAGTGTACTTGACATTAACTATATTTTTTGTTCTGTTTCCATCTTAGGGCACTTTAAGAACTTAACTCCAACCAACCCAAAAACCTAATTAATTAAACATGTGTTCTGTCCAACCCCCCTACCCTTCCCACCACTTCCCCAAACGAAGTGTGAAACTTTAAATCCCCAAGACTGATTATGCACCGCAAAATGCAGTCGAACTTGACTTCCTCCACCTTATCCTAACTAACTCCCGTACAAGTTCTGTCAATCCCAACAAATATTTATATTATGTACTTTCAAACAAACGTATTATTTACTTCGAACAATCCTAGTAACATATCCAAAAATCACACCTTTTCGTAAACAATTCCACAAACATAAAATCACATTCTTCTCACATTGGATTTTAGGTATAGAGTCCACCCTTGACATAACTGTTAAGTCAGTAATGTTCATCCAAGAGAAAAAAACACTCACCCCTCTTACTTCAATGCAGTAATTCTTGCATACTATACAGGTGATTGCTTTAGTAGAGTTTACTGTAGATCCCCGGAATTTGTTGATATGCCATTTCTTAGCATCTTAAACGGCAATCAAGTGCAGATGATGTTGTCGAAGATAAGTCTCTGCCGATGCTTTTGAGTTGAAGGATCTTTGTCCCTCCGGTAGCTGAATCCTCAGCGTCGCAGGATGAAGCATTGCACAAGACACGTCGTTATTGTGTAGCTGTCTTTTGAGTGCGCTGAATTCTTGTCGCTTTCTAAACAAGGTCGATGACATGTCACAAAATATCATGATAGTAGAATTGCCATAGGTGAGCTTGCCCCTTTCTCTGGCCACATTGAGGATCTTAAGTGTGTCTCCATATCGAAGTAGATGAATCAGAATGGCCCGTGGTTTGCCGTTTTCCGCTGGTCGTCGTTGCAAAGTGCGATGAGCTCTTTCAATTTCGTAGATCTCGTCCTCCTGTCCCAGAATCTTAGGCAGCCATTCCTTTAAAAAACCCATGGCGTTTCTGCCTTCCACTCCCTCTGGGAAACCAAAAAGACGTAAATTCTGACAGCGAGATTGATTCTCAAGTTCATCAATTTTGTCTTTCAGCTGTTTAATTTCGTCGTCAACAGCCAATTTGAAATTCCCGACATCTTTGTGAAGGCCCATTACCGCTTCTTCCTTCTCCAACTGCTTGGTTTCTACATCCACCATTCTCAGATTTATTGACTGTAATTCGTTACCCATTTTCTCCAAGGATTCTGAGAATTTACTCAGGCATCCATCGATTAACTCCTGAATTCTGAGAAAACCTTTTTCCATTTCTGCATGGAACCATGGCGGTCGGACAGTGGCATTCTCGTTTCCTGAGTTTCTTTTTTTTTTTATGTCCGTTTTCTTTGGATTCGGCATATTTATCCGAATATTCAAAGTTATTATTTTAGATAAAGTACTTTCGTCGTAATAAATGTCTTTAGGGAGGGTTATTTAGATAGAATTATTCGGGCGCTCTAAACACTGCGTCTCACTCTAGCGCCGCCATAACCGGAAGTCCCGATCAACATTACTGTCCAAAAATATAGACTAAACCCAATCCCTACCTCTAAACCTAAACTGACCCATAATTTATTCCTAAAATCAGTGTGAAATTATAGCTCATTTACAAGGGTGTAGAAGCACCTAACCCTGATCATAAGCCTAAAACAGATATTTCCTGAAAAGTTATCCCTCAATTCTGATTGGTTAATTGGAATGTTGTTCCAGGATCAACAAGGATGTTGATCCAGGAACATGTTGTACTTGGTGAAATCACGGTCACATTACCATGACTGTAAGAAGAGAAAGAGGAAGAGACAGACAGAAATAGGATGCTCCTTGTGGCAACTGTAGTGGTTTAAGTTGTTGGATTTCTTGTTTACTCTCTAGCATGCATTGGAAATACAATTAAAAATACTATTTTATTTTTATTTTTTTGCATGGTTTAAGCTGAAGAAGCTGTAATAACCACAAATTATTTGTCAAGATTGTTTCGGCCACCAAGTGATCTTAACGGGTCTTTGCAATAAGTCATACAGATTTATAAAAAAGAGAATTGAAATCATATTAATCTGGGATTAAATATCAACAGTATTTATATTTATGCATGCACAGTTAATAGCTGCAAGTCCTCAACATGAAGTGGCTCTACATCTTATTTCATTTAATAAGACACTCTGACAATCTAATGGCTTAATTCCTTACAAAACAAGCGCCTAAACGTTAAACTTACACGAAACAACTGAATATCTGTCACACAAGGGACATTATGCATAAATATGCATAAGTGGAGGTCTTGATACATACCACAGCTGATATCATTTCAATGAGGTATTCAGATGTGCCTGCTATTCATGCAATGTCTATTTACATATTTTTCCAGAGGTGCTACATTTTAATCACGGCCTATGGCCTCGTGTTTGGTGTGCAATCAAAAATGAAAAATGGTAAGAGGTGAATGCTGAGGAGAGTGATACATGTTTTCTGAGGTATCATTCTTTGAAAAGGCTTGAGAGTTACTGTAGTCTCTCTGTAGCTGTTTTTCAAGGTTTCTAGCCACTTAAACATCAAATGATGCTGAAAGCTGTTTGAGATTTGCATGCTATATGTGTTATGTGTGTGTGACTGAGAAAGAGCGAGAGCTTAAGACTGAGATATTTATGTATTCTTTAAAAGCATTTTTTAGACTAGTCCAAAGACTAGTTAGGTGTGCAGGAGATAAACCATTTAGGGCCTTAAAAGTAAGTGGTAATAGTTTGTAACTGATACGGAACTTAATAGGTCAGTGCAGAGAATGTAAAATTAGGGTAATATGATCATATTTTCTTGACCTGGTAAGGACTCTAGTCGCTGCATTTTGCACTACCTGTGGCTTGTTTATTGAAGATGCAGGACAACCAGCAAGCAGTGCATTGCAATAGTCCAGTCTAGAGGTCATGAATGCATGAACCAGCTTTTCTGCATCCGAAAGAGAACATGTTCCGTAACTTGGCAATGTTTCTAAGATGGAAGAATGCTGTTTTTTTAACATGGGAAATATGATTTTCAAAAGACAAGTTGCTGTCTAATATAACACCCAGATTTCTGACTGTAGAGGAAGTAACAGTGCATCCGTCTCGATGCAAATTTTATTCTACGAGATTCTGTGTACTGTTTTTGGGTCCAATAAGTAATATCTCTGTCTTATCTGAATTTAATGGGATAAAATTATTGGTCATCCAATCTTTTACATTTTTAACACACTCTGTTAGCTTAGATAATTTAGAAGTTTCATCTGGTCTTGTTGAAGTATGTAGTTGAGTATCATCAGCATAACAATGGAAACTAATTCCGGAATGGAATCAAATGATTACCATAAATACATCAGATATTAATGTTGTAACGCAATAACTACTGGTGTCATATCATTTTTATTTCATTTTATTCATGCTAAACATTGATTCTGACTCATACATGTACCTGCACACATTGGGCTCCAGTTATAACCAGAACTTTGTTGCCCGAGTGATTCTATAATTGTTCTTTAACAAGCCGGGTCATTGGGCATTTATAGCAGCAGTCAGGGCTGGACTGGGACAAAAAAAAATCGGCCCTGGCATTTTTTGGTCCAGGCGGCCCATCACCACTTCGATTACTATTTAAAATAACTGTTTCTATTTGAATATATTTCTAAATGTAATTTATTCCTGCGATTTCAAAGCTGAATTTTCAGCATCATTACTCCTGTCACATGATCCTTCAGAAATCATTCAAATATTCTGATTTGCTGCTCAAAAAACATTTATTATTATTATTATTGTTATGCTGAAAACAGCTGAGTAGAATTTTTCAGGTTTCTTTGATTAATAGAAAGTTCGGAAGAACAGCATTTATCTGAAATATAATTTTTTTGGTAACATTATAAATGTATTTTTCGTCACTTTTGATCAATTTAAAGCATCTTTGCTAAATAAAAGTATTAATTTCTATCATCCCAATGGTATATGTATAGTTACAAAAGCTTTTTATTTAATATGAATGCTGATCTTTGGATCTTTCTATTGGATCTTTCTTACTGTTAAAAAAAATTGTGACTGGTAGTGTATGCATGTAGCCTATGTATCACACTCATATCACATCTTGTTTTGGATAAGAATAAAACGTCAGGTCCGACAATATCGTGTCTTTTTTTATTTAAATCTAGCTTTATTCACATTGACCCATAAACCTCTATGAACACACTTGACTTGACTTGGCTAAAAAATCGCGGGGGACGAATTTACGTTTTATTAAAAAGTGTTTACACATACACTCATGGCACGCAGCCGCGCACACACATTAGGATAGGTTAGATGCCTGCCTCCGCTGCAAGTCCCTATCAAGCACTTTACCAATTCAACTACTCTCTTCTTCTCCTCCTGCCTTGCTCTTTGGCCCGCATCACTTACCGCAGAGCAAGCCTGTTCTTGATAAATCTCCTGTGAAAATGTGGGAAAAGCCGATGAGGAAGAAGTTGGGGTGATGCGATCTTTATATAGGCGGAGCAAAATACATATACTATAGCGTATTGTGATTGGATGTTTACGCTGTCAATACAGGAGACAAACCAATGGGCCACTGGCTGCTCGCTGTCCCTGCGTGATGGTTTTTGGCAAAAAAAACATTCTGTCGGCCCCTTAAGTGCGTCGGCCCACCGGTAAAATGCCCGGTATGCCCGATTACCAATCCAGCCCTGGCAGCAGTTAATGCAGACAGGTCTTATGTTTTAATGGTTGTGGACTGTGAAGCAGAAGATGAGATGAATCACACTGAGGCTGTAAATGCCACTCACTTTCTCACAGACTCCTGCGGCCTCGATGGTTAACGTGTATGCTAATTAAAAATGCAGTATGACAGTGTTCAATGTGGTGCCTGAATTCATTGTACGAGTGTGAATTCCTTTAGTTAGCTGTCTCTTGGCTGTAATGGATAAACTTGACATGGTGTTTAAAAACGAATCCAGTAGGTTTCTCTCTAAATTATGGGTATCTATTGCGTATTATAATTTGTGGTGTCACTCTATTCAGATATGATGCAGGCTGTAGCACATCTCACGTGGTGCTGTCGTAGCAACACACAAACACATTAGCTACGTTCCCACCTTAAATGTCTCGTAAAGGTCATTTTTAACATTTGAGTAAGCCATCAAGCCCAGCACAGCTGTAATAAGGGCAAGTCTGGATTATTTTGGCTGGAAGGAAATCACACCTATGAAACCAATTTCAAGTTACTCGCTCAGCACTAATAACCAGGAAGAGATTTTTCTAAAACTTTAAAGGAATATGTAAATTATTTGGTATTTTTGATTGATTGATTTTTTTTTTTGTTTCAAAATGCAGTAAAAACTGCTATTGTGAAATATTTAAATCATTTTACCGTTTTCTATTTTAACATATTTAAAAATGTAATTTATTCCTGTGATGTATACTGAATTTTCAGTATTCAATACTCCAGTCTTCAGTGTCACATGATCCTTCAGAAATCATGCTAATATGCTGATCTGTTGCTTAAGAAAAAATTCTCATTATCAAAGTTGAAAACAGTTTAATATTTTTGTGGAAACCTGGTGATACATTTCCCCAATTTATACAGCATTTATTTTGCAATATAGCTCTTTTATAACATTATACATTGTTTAGTCATTTTTGATTAATGTGTCCTTGCTGAACAAGAGTATTATTATTATTATTATTTTAAAATCTCACTTTGTATGGTAGTTTATATTAGTATTTTTGTCTTGTTTTTAGTTAGGCCTATAAATATCTAAACAAATAAAAATACACTTAGGAAGATTCTTAAGATATTAAAACCACTAATTTGTATCCTTTTGAAACATAAAATGTTCAATATTTAGTGATGTTCATGCATAAAACAAGAAAAAATGCTACTGATGTACAAACTCTAATTCAGAAGATATATTCTCTGAAAATATTTTACCATGCATTTATGCTTTTAATTATTTGTTTTTTTAGATGTTATTTTGTTTTAGATATTTGTGTCTATTCAAATGCTGAATGTTACAAAGACTCAGTCTGTGCCATGTGTGTATACTCCTTATTTGAGCAGTTCTGTTTAATGCACAGATATTTAGCATACTGATTCAAACAAGCCCGAGTTTCCCCACAGATATAGAGTCAATCAGGGCTAAAGACATTGTGAATTGCACTGTTTGCACTTCTACAATGCAGTGTTTAAATTCCTGCCCACCTCTTTTGGAAAGCAATCTATGTAACTGCAATACTTTAAGAGGCTTCTTGGATCAGTGTGTTCTAGGTGCAGCTTTCAGGAGGTGTGGACTGTGAAATTAGAGCTGGAATCTGAAGGTGTGAGGAACTATGGGAAGGAAGGATGGTGATCCCAAACTCCAGAAAACAACTAAAGCCTCTTAGGTTGTGCTGTGGGACAGATGTAAGCCCATGCCCGGCCTGCATCTTCACTCCTGCATTGTTTCACTGTCCCTGGAGAAAAATTAGATTATCCATTAGAGGGCAAGCGCTAGGATTGATCCGAGATCCGTTAGACACTGGGTGTGCACTCACGAAACATGCAGAGAAGCAGTGAATTTTAATTCTCTGTTTTTTTTTCTCATGTTGTGGAAATATTTTCATATATAATCCTATATGTAAGCAACTGCTGTAAATCTATATTTGCGAGAAAAATTAGATTATCCATTAGAGGGCAAGCGCTAGGATTGATCCGAGATCCGTTAGACACTGGGTTTGCACTCACGAAACATGCAGAGAAGCAGTGAATTTTAATTCTCTGTTTTTTTTTCTCATGTTGTGGAAATATTTTCATATATAATCCTATATGTAAGCAACTGCTGTAAATCTATATTTGTAGTGAGTCTTTCTTGTATGTGAATACTGATGAATCCCTGGTCTGCTGTCAGCATCGGTTTAATGATGTATGTCACTGCCTCATCAATTAATCTAATGAGAGTGAATTAGCTTTTCAACATAATTTATTATCATCTGTAGAGAAACTAGAGTAATCATATCTGTAACATATTTGAGACACAAGTTTCTACGGTCTCCAAATTATCAACATGATCAAAATTTTACTGAAAAGCTGTTGTACATATTCTGCTACGTGCCTTTTGTTGTGTGATTGATAGTTTATTTTTAGAAAGGCCTTTTAGTATAAATTAGTTTAATTGTGCTGTGCAATTTCCTGCTTTTTCTTATTGTGTAAGAATAACTTTTATGTCATCTTAACACATTACTGGAAAATATAGAGTGACAGCTGATATTTATATTCATTTTATATCTGCTATACTGTTATAAAGGTCTTATTGATTTACATTACAAGATATCAGAATTTCATATTACATTTTGGACATTTAGGCCTCTGAATAAATTTGAGTCATACTGTATGAGTCATAAAAGTTTGATGTATCATTTCATTGGTCAGTCTTTACAGGGTTAAATGTTTATGAACATCTCTAAAAGAACTGTTAATTGATTGCCCCATGCCACTTTAAGATTTAGCATCTTGACATTTGCAACATGAACTTCGCAGCTGGTGGATGCACTGCCAAATAACACAATTAACCAAATTACAGGTTGCATGCAGTAAGACTGATTAGTTTTGAGTGTAACCTGAAGTGAACCTGATTAAAATGTCCAGCATTATGGGCTTCTGAAGGAGGGATATTTCTGGTGGAGTGGAGATCTCTCCCTCCCAACCGAACTCCGATTCATCATGAGGAAGTCAAATTAAGGTTGACTGATATTATAGGCAGCTCAGATATTTGAGTATTCAAACAGTTATTCCCAATTACAGGCCCTCCCTCAGATACAAACAAAAAAGAGGAGCATTTTAACAAGCAGTTGCAGTTAGAGTAAAGATCATGCTGTTTTTGGAGACTTAATTGCGACAAAAGACGTTGCATCTTTATATCATATATGATATATGATATTTATTTCTTGATGTTGGGATTTGTCATGTTCACCTGGTTTAAGAAATGCAGAGCCTCTCTGATGGTGGAAAGGAAGCTTTTGCCACTTTGCCACAAATGTGCAGAATTTGTTTGTTTTGTGTGATCCTTTTCTCTCTCTGCCTACCTTTCTCCAGCTCTTGCTCCCTCACTGTCTCTGTCTTGCTTTCTCTTTGATTTCCCATGAGCCTGAGAAACAGACTCGAAGTGACAGTCTGTTGCAGACTTTTCAACTGTCTCAGCAGGGATTACCTGGGGATATGGATGCATGCAACATTTTAAAATATTTGTTTTATGCAGTGCTCTCAGTGTCCTTAAATTTCCGGGGTATTTACAGAATTGTATTTCGCAATACAGCGTTAATTGTGGTAAACACAGTTACTGTGAGAAAGATTTTAAAAGAGTTATTAAAGAAATAGAAGAGTGAAAAGGTTGTGGCACATCTTTTTGGTGTAAGTGGTGAAAGCAATGGGCAGAATTTAGATCCCTGAGAACAACATTGAACATAAAGGCAGTATATGCACTCAAAGAATATTTTTTACTTAGGTTTACCAGTTATAATAAATTCAGAGATCCAGCTGTTTCTAAAGCAGGTAAAGGCACATTAAAGTGCTGACGGAGTGCGTGACGAGCTCCTCTGCTGAATTATTCTTGACTGCCACACGAAGGACAAGATTCTCACTCATGAAGCGGCATCACGGCCCTTCTCTGACAATTTGTTCTCCACACTCCCATTTACAGGTGCAGAACAGCAGTGGTTCAATCTTTATTATGGTTCAGAAGTGCATAGCAATGCCAGTCTGTTGCACCTCTACAGGTCTCCACATTCATCAGAGAGCGCAGGCATGGCCACCTGCTCACACTAACTTCAGCCATTACTGATGAAGTATCTCTACAATTAACAACGCTAGTTTTGCGATTGTTCATAATTTATGACCATAATAAGCCTGGAATATGGCTTGCGCGGCTTTTATGGGAATATTCCAGGTATTCGAATTCTAGCTGTAACATTTAAACACACAACACTAGTGACAGAATGTGTGGCAGAAGTTTAATCCTTTCAACTCATGGCCATGTAAACCTGGTAAACCTTGTGCATGATATTTAAAAAACTGTGTACTTGAGCAATGTTTACACGAGTACTCAATATGTGCAATGTATTTTATGCTTATTATTAATAGTGTGTTGTTAGGTTAGCAACATTCTAACATCAATTGTTAGTCAAGTCATAAAAGTTGCAGCATGCCGAGTGTTGTAGATCTGTCAGTTACAAGATTCCACGTTATAATCCTGTTCACATCAAGAACAATAACTTACTAACAATAACTATAACAAACTATATTAGCGTCCACACTAACAGACATGTTCTGTTTGTAATAAGCACACGTTGCAATTTGAGCTGCATTTTATTTTCTTAAACTATTCCTTTAAGAAATATGTAAACTTCAATCTCTGCTACAAGAAGCAAAGAATCCAACAAAAAAATGTTAATGTCAACTAGTGCAGTGCTTTTGCTAATTTCAGACCTTCCATTATAGCATTGACTTTTCTTACCTCCACCTTCTTCATGAAAGAGAAAGACAGGGTTAAAGAGAGAGACAGAGGGAGAAAGTAAGGGAGCCCCAGATGGTCCATACACCTCACAGAAGGTTTAATACCATTGTGATCTCTTAACTTTAGAAGTAAAATCAATCCCTACTGCTTCTGCACTTATCAATGTTCTTTTCAACGTAGCAATTGAAAAATAAATCCAATACTCTTTCTTTAATTGAGCTATTAATACACAGTTGGATATCTCAATGGCAGTGACTACACCCGTTAAGATGTAATAGATGGCTGAGGTCATTCTCATTTTAGTGCAATACCACCTTCTAGCCTGCATCCAATCAAGGGCCGAAGAAATGTGTTCCATCACATTCTCTTTTCATTGTCCTCCTCGTTTTGTCTTTCTTATAGTCTTTTCTTTCTTTCTTTCATTCTTTCTTTCTTTCTAAAATGATTGTCCGCTCACCTCAGCATTTTATGTAATATTTGGCATTTCCCTTCATTCTAACCCTTTATCCTTCAGTTAAATGTCATTAATCAATTTAGCAGTAAATGTCAGGAGTTTCATGGGATGCTTGGCACGGGCCACTTAGGTACATTTTCATGAAAAGATCTTCTATGTAATCTTTGTTGTCTGTTTCCTCATGAATATGTGGGATATTGCCGGATATTAAAATCTATCTGGGTTCCCTCTTCCTTCTTGATTTCTTTCTCTTTTATTTCTCTGAACTCACAACCCCAACCCCCCTTTCTTATCCTCATTAGCATACCTCTTGGTTTATTAATTTTAATACCTGCTTATTTTTTTGTCCTTAATAAAGGTTGAGGTAAGCAGAAGATGAACGGCACATCTAAACTCCTTTCCCTGAATCATGAAATGGCTTTTAGTGTTCCAGTCCATTTCTGAGGTCTTAAAACTGATTCCTCACAGTTCATCTAGCTTTTCTGGAATTACTTTTTTTTTTGGAATGACTGTTATCAGTTAGAATAAACACTGATTATTGCCAGTACAGTAGAGAACAAATTATAATTCTGAGCAGTAATGGTGTGACAGCATATCATTACTGTTCAAAAGTTTGGAAAAAATAACAGTAATGATGTATTACCCCCCCCCACAATCTGTATTGTTAAAAGCGCTATATAAATAAAGGTGACTTGACTTGACTTGACATGTATGATAATATGATAACAATATATATATATATATATATATATATATGTCATTTATGATGCCGTTAATCCAGTCTTTAGTGTCATATTATACTTAAGAAATCATTATTATATGCTTATTTGGTGCTCAAGAAATTATCTTAATGTTATCACTTATTTCTTATCACAGTTGAAAACAGGTGTGCTGTTTAATATTCTTGTCTATAGCCGCTTTTCCACCGAAATTACCTGGAACAATTTGTCCCAGGAACTTTTTTCCCCCAGACCTGTTGCTGTCTGCGTTTCCATCGCAGTCTAAAGTACCATGAAGATTAGGCAAATAGTCTGGTGACGTAGGTCTGCTGCTGTTTCTCAATAACAAGTACGCAAATTTCGGACTTGCATCCGCGGTAGTTCGGACTTCGCGAGTTCGACTTGGTAGTGTGAACTCCCGTGGACGGGACGACGTAAGTCCAGTAATTCTGCAAACAGCAGCGTACTTGATAATGTCAGTCAGCTCGCCTTGGCTACTACAATTTTCCTCACTGTATTTACAATAAGACGAAATATGATATCAAACGCCACCGCCTCCTTTCGTTTTCATTTAAACATATTAAAAGCTGCATAAATGTATAGCTTAGGGAATGTATATAGTCTACATTACAATGAAACGAAATATATCAAACAGTATTGCCTCTTTTTCATTTTAACATATTAATAGATTATAGATTAATAGAATAAAGACCAAAGATTACCTGTTAGATTTACCCAAAACGAATTATATCTTATGTTTAACCACTAAAGAGACATCAGAGCCAGCTGTAAATGTCAGAAGGACTAGCCGAGTTGAGGCTGTTCTCATCGGGAAACATGAGCACTGAGCGTCCGCTGATCGCTTAGAGCTCATGTCTCCGAAATCAGCGAAGCACATTTTTAAATAGGCACTGTCTATATAAATAAACCGCAGATTTGAGTTTTAAACAACTACATTGTTGCCTGAAATACTTTTAAAACTACATTTCATGACACAATAACAGTAATATTTTGAAAATGATCCGAATAAAGGGTGGTTGAAATACAATGCTGCGTGAACTCAACCAATCAGCATGTTTAACGCCCAAGTCCCACCCCCAAAAGTTCCGGACCTTTGAAAAAGTACTACCTCGCGAGCAGGGACTTTCTGAGGGGCACATTTTTACCCGGAACTTTATTTCGATCCTGGTTCCTGCGGTGGAAACAAGTCCCTAGTTCCAGGGTAAAATTCCTGCGGTGGAAACAAGTCCCTAGTTCCAGGGTAAAATTCCTGCGGTGGAAACAAGTCCCTAGTTCCAGGGTAAAATTCCTGCGGTGGAAACGGGGCTTATGTTTCTATTCATTGATGAATAGAAAGTTCAAAAGAACAGCATTTATTTGAACGGTAATCTTTTTTTTTTTCCATCCGCTTTATGCATCCTTGCTGAAAAAAAATATTTTAAAAACAACAACAACAAAATCTTACTCACCCAAATTTCGAGCCAGTGTTTGTTTAGTATTGTTGTTTGATATATAGTTAAGGCTAATTATTGGATTGCTTTCACGCTGCCTCTAAAAATTTGCAAGAATCATTTATTATGAAATTATTTCACAAATGCTTAATTTGAATTTGAATTAAATTTGTAGCTCATCATGTTGTGTGACATGTAATTTAAAAGACTTATATAATTTCATAAATTATAAAGCATCCTTTGGAATCACGTGCCTTTGAAGGCACAATATGTACGTTTTCGCCTCTAGATTTCACAGCGTATTGATGATGTAAGTACACAAGTCAGCAAAATATATAACACTGTTCTACTGTTCATTTTAATAAAAAAATCTTACATATCGTGCCTTTAAGGGAACGCAAGTAAAGTAAGTTTAGGATTAAGTGGTGATTTGTTTTTGTCCCTTGTCAATATTTTGTCAGTGTTGTGACTTTTAAGCTTTTAAACAGAGAGGCATCCAGAAGTGGGACAGGCCATCAGTTTGTCGACAAAACATGTCAGTCTGGTCAATATGCGGCGAGTTGAAATGAAGGTCAAGGTTACTGAAATGTTTTTCCCAGACTGCATTTGGCCTGACTGAAATCACATTCCCTTCAGTGCGAGCATGTGTAATGAAGCAGTCTCTCATGCATCAGCAAACGCATTCTCACACACATGGATTCCAGACAAACACTGTGGTTTTAACAGGTGTGCAGAGACACACACTTAAACACACACATGCTAAACATCATAAGACAGGAGCCAGAGGATTTTCTTCACCGCACAAATGTGTTGCCAGTATGCCAGATGGCCCCTGTATGTGCAGAAAGCAGGTTCCCCCTCCCTAAAAAGAACCAACGGCCATCAATCACCAACCCATAGTACGATCTCCTAAACTCATCTGCTTTGTCCCCCAATCATGTTATTTTCATTTCATCTTCTGTAGATGAACAAAGGCTATTGGTTGTTTTTTTGAAGCTCAGTCAAAATTAGTTGATCCTCTCAAATCAAATACTCTCGTATCATCGTCAGCAGAGCTTGTTCTTAAACTGATGGAGGAACATTTGATCCCACTCAGACTGCTGAATTCACTCGCTGCCGTTGCATCGCAAACAACAAACATAACCGTAGCTGTTCCCCCTTTGATGTGTCTGCATTTGAAAGCAGAGGCGTTTGAGCAAGACGTAGGACCGGCGTGAATGTGCTGGTGCGTATGTCTTCTAGCGTATCCTGACTGCGTGTGATAAACCTGCCTTTAAAAGGCTTGGTGTCAGCTTGCCTTTCTTTTATCCAATTAGAGTTGTGATTACCCTTAGAAGATGGAGGCTTTCTTGCCTGTGTGGGGTCTCTGCAGAAATTTTAAGGATATGAAGTGCTCAGAGACATTACACACACACACACACACACACACACTCTTGTATGGAAATGTAAGCCTCCAGAGCAACCCTCCCCCTCAAAATAACTATGATATCATGTGTTTGACAGATTGTGCAAGGCATAATAACCGCCTGTTAGCTCATGTCGCAAAAGGAGCCTTTGTGTGAATATAACAATCATGCTTCTTGTATTAGCCAGAGGAAATCATATGCAAACTGTGATCGTAAACCTGATCTCTTTTTTTATATTAATGTGGTCTATATATCTATCGTATTTTTATGATGGATTTTCATATTTAAATATTGAAGGTCTGGGATAAAGACAAAACTTATAGGTAATTAGAATTTGATGTAAGTGATGAAGGTATGCTTAAAACCTTCTTATTACAAAGAGAAAAAGTTGAAAAATGGGACATACAAGTGAGTGTTTTAAAGTCTCTTATGCTTAACAAGGCTGTGTTTATTTGATCAAAAATACAGCAAAGCATTGAGATTGTGAAATATTATTACATTTTAAATAGCCATTTATATATAACTACATCTAAAATGCTGCTTTTGTTTTCCAGGATCATTTCTTATTAATATCAATGTTGAAAATAGTTGTGCTGCTGAATATTTTTGTGGAAACCTTGACACATTTTTTTGTGTATAGAAAATGTAGAAAGTTCAGAATAACAGCTTTTATTTGAAATATTTTTATTTTATCCTTTCATGAATATTTCCATCACGCCTCACATTATATATATTGTGTTTTATGAAATTCTGTGCTGGAAATGATGGTGATAGAAATTAATTAAAAAAAAAATTCAAATACCATGGCAGACTCTTGCTAATGCTAATTTTATAAATAATATTTTATCTGTGCTAATTACACAAATAATATTTTCACACTTTTTTTTGCATAATTTGTCAGAATTAGCATTTTATAAAAAATGGCACACAATAAAATGTTATTTTTTTCCTTTGAACATCACATATTTCTGTCGTCATCTTTGTAACCAAGTACTCTAAACTGTGAAATATTATTACATTTTAAATAACCATTTTATATTTTTA
Source organism: Sinocyclocheilus grahami (assembly GCF_001515645.1). Taxonomy (NCBI): domain Eukaryota; kingdom Metazoa; phylum Chordata; class Actinopteri; order Cypriniformes; family Cyprinidae; genus Sinocyclocheilus; species Sinocyclocheilus grahami. Next base: position 652,622 of record NW_015505288.1, on the reverse strand, counting down.
TTTAAAAAGCTGCTTTGGTTTCAAGAAACCCTGGCACATTTCCCCCCCAAGATGTACAGTAAGTTCAGAACAACAGCATTTATTTGAAATAGTTTTCCTTTATCCCTGCTGAATAAAATAATTATTTTCTTTCCGAAAAAAATAAATAAAATAAATTTGAATAAAATAAAACTTACTGGCCCCAAACTTATGAATGATACTGTATATATATATATTACAAATTTCCTTAAACTCTTTCCTGCAGTTATTAATACGTATGCATATCAAGGAGATTTGTTTCATTTCAAGATGCAATACAGGTAATGGTAGTTGCCTTGGAGACGTCATGTCTTCTTAAGTTAATTTTCACTGTGTTGTTATTTGTGTAATTATATTGTTATGCTGTTTTATAATGTCTATATATATAATGTCTATATCACCTCCCTCTATTCCACAATTTTGCACAGAAATCTTTCATCTTTTCATCTTTACCTTTATTTCCTGATTGTGTGTTGAATTCACTAGACCATTAGAGCATTCAAGCTTTTCTGACAGCTGATGGACGTCGTACAAATGAGATCTGCTGAAGGCACATGAAATAGCACAGATAGATTTCAAAGGAAGTTCTCTGTGAATGACAGCATACATAGTTTTTATCAATAAACCAGATTCATCATACGATGGCTACCTTTTGTATTCTGATGTTATTATATTGTGAACAAAAGCTGCAAATAAGAATAATATGCACACAAAAAAATATTACTACCAAATTGTCAGGAAACAGTGGGGTAGTAATATGACTGGAGCCTCATGTTATTAACTTTTTATATATTTTTAAAAGTACTGTGCCTTATTTTGTGTAAACTGTTTCAATAGAAAAACTGCCTGAAGGTGAAATATATCATTTGTGTAATGCCTTTAGCACCATCAAACAATATTTGAAACTTAAATATATTATATATATTTTTCCAAACAGTGTCCATACATAGCTGTGCATTGTGACAAAATAAGTTTATACCAAGCAACATATAAATCACAAATCTTTCATTGTATTATAGTTTATGTTTTGGATGGTCAAATATTGTAATAGGCTCAAAACCATCCGTGCACATAAGCAAAAATGGCCAGCTCAGCCACTGCCACTGAATGGATAGCTAATAGATAGATTTCAACAGGTGTTATAGACCTCCTTGGTCATAACGCTAAAAAAAACAAAACAAGGTATTGCTTGCAAAGTACCACAGACTCAGTGTCTACACTCTTGGGGAATTCAACCAATGTTCTTTATTCTTTATATGTAGCTACATTGAATTATGGCCAGAAAAACCTGCTTGCTGGCTGGCTGGCTGGCTGGCTGGCTGGCAGGCAGGCAGGCATGCATGCATGCATGCATGCATGCATGCATGAATGAATGAATGCATGAATGCATGAATGAATGAATGAATGAATGAATGAATGAATGAATGAATGAATGAATGAAAGCTTAACTGAAATGCTGTAACAACAGCACTGCAGGTTTTTTTTTTTTGAGAAAATTGATCTACTAACAATGTCCAACAGCAGAATTCTGACATTTTTGTCGTCTTTCATGACTATTTCCATCACACTTAACATTAGGTATATTGTGTTGAATAAAATTCTGTGGTGGAAATGATGGTGATAGAAATAATTTTTTTAAAAATTTTTCAAATACCATGGCAGACTCTTGTTAAGGCGAATTCATAACTAATAGTTTATGTGCAATATTTAATAGTGCAATTAGTGTGTTCACACTGAAAATTCCAACAAGAAAAAGTGCACTTTAAATACCCAGAAGATGCACTTATTTAACCAAAAACAAAGTGTGGAATGTTGGACACTTTATGCACTCAACCGTTGCAATTTTTATTATGTGGTGGAAGAAGAAGGGCTATCAGACACCAAATGATGACTAAATAAAACTCATACAGTAGACAGGAGAGTGCATAGTTTAAGTGCATAGTGTGTACTGTAGTGATACCAAGGAGGTCTATAATACTTTGAGAAAGCTGTCTATTAGGATTCACATTCATCTCAATGGTAATAACAAGTGCCGGAGGCTCTTTTTTAGAGGTTTTTTTTATTTGATTCAATTTATTTATTTAAATAACCATGTAATGTTGGAATAGCACAGTCCAGGTTTTGTCTCTTTAATGAGTTAGCACTTCCTACTCCAGGTTAAAAGGTACTTGCTGATTCAGTCACTCCACTCATAACTAATTGGCCACCCATACGAAGTGGACATGTGGCCAGATTTTAAGGAAAGCTCTAATGAGTAAAGGTTAAATACATGCCCACTCTTTTTCTGGGTTGTGAAAACATGCATTATCACAGGGCTTCTCTCTTACTGTCTTTCGTTCCAGTAGGTGTCATGGTGCCGGGCAGTTAAAAGTGCTCTGTTCATATGAAAACGAGACAAAGATGTTTATATAACCCTGTTAACCTGCCTGAGTTGAGACCTTTTTAATGTGTGCTTCAGGAAGCTGTAATGCAGGTCTGTTACATAGTAGGTTTGAAGGAGACAAAAACCGGGATCCTTTGTCAAGGTGACAGAACTCACCAAACCTGAATACAATCTAGATTTGATAGGACAAGAGTTTTTCAATTAACCTTTTGTAGGGATTAGTTCAACCTAAAATGAGCATTCTGTCATCTTTAGAAACATGATTACTTTTTTACTTACTTTCTTTTTAATATGAAAGAGAATGGATTCTGTCAAGCTCCAAAATGTCAAAATGGGTACTCTTATTATGTTTTTTTGGTCATTTTTGGAGCTCAACAGCCCCATCCCCTCATTATGCAAAATTTGCAATGTAACAGTAGCAATAGATCTTTCCTTCTGTATTGTAACGTTTATTATTATCAAAAAAGAAAAGGATGCAAGGTGGGGCATTGACTCTATCCACACTTATTTAACCAAAAACAAAGTGTGGAATGTTGGACACTTTATGCACTCAACCGTTGCAATTTTTATTATGTAGTGGAAGAAGAAGGGCTATCAGACACCAAATGATGACTAAATAAAACTCATACAGTAGACAGGAGAGTGCATAGTTTAAGTGCATAGTGTGTACTGTAGTGATACCAAGGAGGTCTATAATACTTTGAGAAAGCTGTCTATTAGGATTCACGTTCATCTCAATGGTAATAACAAGTGCCGGAGGCTCTTTTTTAGAGGTTTTTTTTTATTTGATTCAATTTATTTATTTAAATAACCATGTAATGTTGGAATAGCACAGTCCAGGTTTTGTCTCTTTAATGAGTTAGCACTTCCTACTCCAGGTTAAAAGGTACTTGCTGATTCAGTCACTCCACTCATAACTAATTGGCCACCCATACGAAGTGGACATGTGGCCAGATTTTAAGGAAAGCTCTAATGAGTAAAGGTTAAATACATGCCCACTCTTTTTCTGGGTTGTGAAAACATGCATTATCACAGGGCTTCTCTCTTACTGTCTTTCGTTCCAGTAGGTGTCATGGTGCCGGGCAGTTAAAAGTGCTCTGTTCATATGAAAACGAGACAAAGATGTTTATATAACCCTGTTAACCTGCCTGAGTTGAGACCTTTTTAATGTGTGCTTCAGGAAGCTGTAATGCAGGTCTGTTACATAGTAGGTTTGAAGGAGACAAAAACCGGGATCCTTTGTCAAGGTGACAGAACTCACCAAACCTGAATACAATCTAGATTTGATAGGACAAGAGTTTTTCAATTAACCTTTTGTAGGGATTAGTTCAACCTAAAATGAGCATTCTGTCATCTTTAGAAACATGATTACTTTTTTACTTACTTTCTTTTTAATATGAAAGAGAATGGATTCTGTCAAGCTCCAAAATGTCAAAATGGGTACTCTTATTATGTTTTTTTGGTCATTTTTGGAGCTCAACAGCCCCATCCCCTCATTATGCTAAATTTGCAATGTAACAGTAGCAATAGATCTTTCCTTCTGTATTGTAACGTTTATTATTATCAAAAAAGAAAAGGATGCAAGGTGGGGCATTGACTCTATCCATGTCACGGGTTGCTACTGTGAGGAGCACGGAGCGAGGAGACCAGGAGTACAAAACAAAGGAGTTTGATTCTATTTTTCAGGGACTCACACGTAGCACAAGGAGTTGACAAACACAATTCCAGACAAAGAAACTCAGAACAGGCTTGAACTAAATAGGGCAGATAACGAGGTGCAGACAGGTGAGGAGGATAACTAATAATGAGACACACCTGGAACTAATCAAACTACATTGGAACAGGAACAGGAAGGATCGTTTAGATATGGACTAAACGGGAACATACACGTGACAGATCGCCCCCCTCCCGGACAGGGCGGATCAGGGAGCCATGGCAGAGCAGGGGACTAAGGAGACCATGGCGGATCCTCCGTGGCCTTACATTTCTTGGGGAAATCTAGGAATCCTGGGGGGCACTCTGGAGGAGCGGGCACTAGATGGCGCTCTAGAAAGAGCTTACGAGGAGCGGTCACTGCAGCGAGCTCTGGGGCTGGAGCCGACACTGGAGCGATATCTGGGGCTGGAGCCCTCCCTGGGCTTAACTGGGGAACAGGAGCCCTCCCTGGGCTTAACTGGGGAAACAGGAGCCCTCCCTGGGCTTAACGGGGAAACAGGAGCCCTCCCTAGGCTATACTCGGGAACAGGAGCCCTTCCTGGGCTTAACTCAGGATCAGGAGCCCTCTGTGGGCTATACTCGGGAACAGGAGCCCATCCTGGGCTGAACTGGGGATCAGGAGCCCTCCGTGGGCTATACTCGGGAACAGGTGCCCTCCCTGGGCTTAACGGAGAATCAGGAGCCCTCCGTGGGCTTAACGGAGAGTCAGGAGCCCTCCCTGGGCTTAACGGAGAATCAGGAGCCCTCCCTAGGCTTAACAAAGAATCAGGAGCCCTCTGTGGGCTTGCCACATTAACGTCGTTTGGGCTTGCCACATTAACTTGCCACATTGATTGTCTCAAACAGCCTTCTTAATTAGCTTAACCAGCATTAACGTAGCATCAAGTACTTAGGTCAACCAGCTTCAACAGAAAGATAATCCAATTTTCTCCCTTAACTACAGCTACAGTAAGTAAAACACTCTAACTCCTTAATGCCCCTCAAGATAAACAAATCCAAGTGTTGTGTGGTTAAGTGTAAAATATGGGTAGTTCTGTGCTTCAGAATGTGTGTGGCTTAGAAGATAGACTCTCACGGAGAAGTGGTGAAATATGTGAGTCTGACAGCCAGTAGCTCAGACTTGAACTGGGCCCTGCAGCCCAGCTCTGATTCACGATTGAAACATAAATAAAAGCCACTGGCTATTATTTAGAGAGAAGGTGTTTTTGAAAAAAGTCTCACCCTGGGACATGAGATGGAGGGAGGGAGGAAGAGACAATGCTGTGAGGGAATCTTCAATAAAGAAAGGGGGAATGAAATCTTGTGTTGTACAGCAGATCGTCTCACATTTGAATTTGGTTTTCTCCTCAGGACACAGAAGGTCAGTGACCTTGGATTGTTTGGTGTAATGGGCCTCCTGATTGCCTCGTGTGAATGTTTGTGTAGCAGGCACAATGGAATTAGTCACAGTCGCTCTCTGTCTCTCTCTTTCTCTCTTTTTCTCTGCACAAGCAGCCTTTAGTAGGCTTGATTCCAGCAAAAGGCATAATTCATCATGGACATGACAAATTACAAAAGACTACTTACTGGGAGAAGAGATCGGGTGTGCGTATGAGCTAAAACTGAGGGTGTAATATTGGTATATCTGAGGCTGGCAAATCTTGATTTTCGAAAGAGAAAAATGAACCAAGCAGAGGTGCAGGGTAATGGGAAGAGATCCCCTTAGGTGTGTGTGCACAGATGAAACTATTTAGATTCTTGGCTTGAAGTGCACAGCTCGCCCCTCGAAATGCTGAGGGCTACCCAAGAGCAGGGCAGTATCGTCATTGCAGAACTATTCTCCTTTACCTAAGCAGCCTGCTTAAGTAGAAATCTATGACAGAGTACTTTCCTTTGCTCTCAAAGCAAGCAGTCTAATAAAATAATCTGCCTGTATAAATGCTTAAAAGTGCATTTCTGGAGATATAACAAGACATTGATACAAAATGCGCTCATCTGTGTTCCCTTATACATAGGAATTACAGTAGGGAGGTGTATGTCGCATAGCAACCAGCATAAAAGGTTTCCACAAGTGGGGCAAGGCTTACTAAAGACTGAGTGATGGTGTAAGTCACACTGACAAAGTTGCCAGCAGGTAGAGAAAATAACAGTCAGATGAGACAGATACCATGTGAAAGCTTCAGTTTAAAAGGCTTGAGCAGTAGTTTATGATCCTCCTGCATGTTTTAGACACTGACAATTTCATTTGAAAACTATCAGTCTTAACTGTCAATCTCTGTCAGTATTTATCAAAGTCCTTTTATAGGAAGTCAGTCCACTCTGCGGCCATCACAGTAATGCCCCTGGGCAGCTTGCCAGTCATGCAAGCACAGCTACTATGTGCTCAAATAGGAAAGACCCACATGATCAAAATGGGTTGCTAGGTGTACACTTCAAGAACATGTCAAATCATCAACAAAATTAGATTTTAAAAAATCCTTCTCTAGCATAATTATGGTGAAACTACTGATTTCATTTCAGCATTTTAATTTCTTACACACCTACATTTTGTTCACACTGTTTTTTTATCTACTGCGGAATTTAACTGGCATGTATAAGTATAGACTAATGTGTGTAGCTATATGTTAATGTTGAATATTCAAATTAATGTAGAAACAACATATAGACAGTATTTTAAACATTTGCCTGCCAAAATGCTGATTCCGGAATGAAACAAGTGTGTGGCTGCATCAGAAATCGTAAACAATCGCATCCCTTCTACAGTATAGTAGGCAAAAAGAGTATGTGACAAAAGAAATACTCATAAAAGGGTAGGCAAAATGTACCCGGATAACCTACTACTTCCTGCGAGATTCTGAAGTGTGCATACGTTGGACACTTTACTATACCATGAGGCCAAGACAGCATGCAATTTCAGATGCCGCCTGTCACAGAATCATTCAACTGATTCGTTTAAAACAGTGATTCATTCTGCACAAAAAGAGTCACTGACACATTCACACCCTAGCTCCCTCCATAAAAATCCAGTAGGATGTTTCCATTGGCTTTTGGATTATTGTAGAAAATAGGCTCTAAACAACAAATGTTTATGACTCTTGCATGCTATCATAATAATATTCACAAAGAACACAACGTTTATCTGCTTGCATGATGACGTGATCCCTGACAAACTCTGTAGTCCCATTTATACACTTGCTTTTCCAAGACAAGTAAACACTAAAAAAATCACAAGGGGTACTTATGTATATTATGTAGTAGAATAAAACATGAAAATATATTGAGCTTGTGTTAACCACAGAACTTATTTCAAGCATTTAACCAAAAACCCACTGATTTCAGGACAATCAAACCAGAAGTGCTAAAATGCTAATTTGTTTCTGGGTTTTGGCCTATAAAAATGTCATCCTTGCAGCGCTCTATAATATGTTTCCACCAAGATTTCAAGGACCGTGTGATGTTGTAAAATAACAGCTTTAACCAAGTGATTGAAGTGAACCGTTCAAAAGAACCAATTCAGAATCACTATGTGATTTAGCTGATGAACAGTCAAAGGTGTGCATATATCAGCTATTTAACGGCTTTGAGCATAGCTCATCCAATCAGATTTCAGTGCCATAACTATAATATTATAATAAAGAGTTTCTCATAGTGTAATTCTCTGTGGTGTTAAAGACTCTTGAGCGGGTGCCAGACATGCTCTTTTGCTTTAGTAAACTGACTGAAACAGCAGGTGCAGGGTAATGGGAAGAGATCCCCTTAGGTGTGTGTGCACAGATGAAACTATTTAGATTCTTGGCTTGAAGTGCACAGCTCGCCCCTCGAAATGCTGAGGGCTACCCAAGAGCAGGGCAGTATCGTCATTGCAGAACTATTCTCCTTTACCTAAGCAGCCTGCTTAAGTAGAAATCTATGACAGAGTACTTTCCTTTGCTCTCAAAGCAAGCAGTCTAATAAAATAATCTGCCTGTATAAATGCTTAAAAGTGCATTTCTGGAGATATAACAAGACATTGATACAAAATGCGCTCATCTGTGTTCCCTTATACATAGGAATTACAGTAGGGAGGTGTATGTCGCATAGCAACCAGCATAAAAGGTTTCCACAAGTGGGGCAAGGCTTACGAGTGATGGTGTGATGGTGTAAGTCACACTGACAAAGTTGCCAGCAGGTAGAGAAAATAACAGTCAGATGAGACAGATACAGCTTCAGTTCTTCAGTTTAAAAGGCTTGAGCAGTAGTTTATGATCCTCCTGCATGTTTTAGACACTGACAATTTCATTTGAAAACTATCAGTCTTAACTGTCAATCTCTGTCAGTATTTATCAAAGTCCTTTTATAGGAAGTCAGTCCACTCTGCGGCCATCACAGTAATGCCCCTGGGCAGCTTGCCAGTCATGCAAGCACAGCTACTATGTGCTCAAATAGGAAAGACCCACATGATCAAAATGGGTTGCTAGGTGTACACTTCAAGAACATGTCAAATCATCAACAAAATTAGATTTTAAAAAATCCTTCTCTAGCATAATTATGGTGAAACTACTGATTTCATTTCAGCATTTTAATTTCTTACACACCTACATTTTGTTCACACTGTTTTTTTATCTACTGCGGAATTTAACTGGCATGTATAAGTATAGACTAATCTGTGTAGCTATATGTTAATGTTGAATATTCAAATTAATGTAGAAACAACATATAGACAGTATTTTAAACATTTGCCTGCCAAAATGCTGATTCAGGAATGAAACAAGTGTGTGGCTGCATCAGAAATCGTAAACAATCGCATCCCTTCTACAGTATAGTAGGCAAAAAGAGTATGTGACAAAAGAAATACTCATAAAAGGGTAGGCAAAATGTACCCAGATAAGTCTCGGGTTACTTATGTAACCATGGTTCCCTGAGTAGGGAACGAGACACTGCGTCCTCTAGGGGTCGCTATGGGGAACGCCTCGTCGTGACTCGTATCTGAAGCATACATTGAAAAAACACCAGCTCGTTGGCCGGCGACAGCCATGACGTCACTACCGGTGCGACTACAGTATAAATCGGTGCCGGGAGCTACACATCGTTCACTTCTTCGTCTGAAGCTTGCGTCCGCAGCATGGCAAGAAACCTAGAGGACGCAGTGTCTATAACTTTGGTGTTGCTAGCACCATGGTCTACTTTTTGAGCTACAAGTCTCAAAAAGGGCTGTATTATAATTATTTAACTATAATAAACATTTCTTCTGCCAAGAAGTTTTTTTTAGCCTTATGGTAGAATGTTTTTATGGTTGCCTATAGCAAAGTAGCAACTAACACAGTCCAAGTCAGACGTTTTCAATGAAACTCTTCAATAAACAAATGATTTATTCACTAATTAGGCGGAATCAGTCACTGACGGTTTAGATATGGGTTAATGAGTGAAAAGTTTTTTGGAACGTTTTAGAGCATTTAGGGTGCTGCAGAGATTGTATCTGCAGCATCACCCTAGCTCCCTCCATAAAAATCCAGTAGGATGTTTCCATTGGCTTTTGGATTATTGTAGAAAATAGGCTCTAAACAACAAATGTTTATGACTCTTGCATGCTATCATAATAATATTCACAAAGAACACAACGTTTATCTGCTTGCATGATGACGTGATCCCTGACAAACTCTGTAGTCCCATTTATACACTTGCTTTTCCAAGACAAGTAAACACTAAAAAAATCACAAGGGGTACTTATGTATATTATGTAGTAGAATAAAACATGAAAATATATTGAGCTTGTGTTAACCACAGAACTTATTTCAAGCATTTAACCAAAAACCCACTGATTTCAGGACAATCAAACCAGAAGTGCTAAAATGCTAATTTGTTTCTGGGTTTTGGCCTATAAAAATGTCATCCTTGCAGCGCTCTATAATATGTTTCCACCAAGATTTCAAGGACCGTGTGATGTTGTAAAATAACAGCTTTAACCAAGTGATTGAAGTGAACCGTTCAAAAGAACCAATTCAGAATCACTATGTGATTTAGCTGATGAACAGTCAAAGGTGTGCATATATCAGCTATTTAACGGCTTTGAGCATAGCTCATCCAATCAGATTTCAGTGCCATAACTATAATATTATAATAAAGAGTTTCTCATAGTGTAATTCTCTGTGGTGTTAAAGACTCTTGAGCGGGTGCCAGACATGCTCTTTTGCTTTAGTAAACTGACTGAAACAGCAGGTGCAGGGTAATGGGAAGAGATCCCCTTAGGTGTGTGTGCACAGATGAAACTATTTAGATTCTTGGCTTGAAGTGCACAGCTCGCCCCTCGAAATGCTGAGGGCTACCCAAGAGCAGGGCAGTATCGTCATTGCAGAACTATTCTCCTTTACCTAAGCAGCCTGCTTAAGTAGAAATCTATGACAGAGTACTTTCCTTTGCTCTCAAAGCAAGCAGTCTAATAAAATAATCTGCCTGTATAAATGCTTAAAAGTGCATTTCTGGAGATATAACAAGACATTGATACAAAATGCGCTCATCTGTGTTCCCTTATACATAGGAATTACAGTAGGGAGGTGTATGTCGCATAGCAACCAGCATAAAAGGTTTCCACAAGTGGGGCAAGGCTTACTAAAGACTGAGTGATGGTGTAAGTCACACTGACAAAGTTGCCAGCAGGTAGAGAAAATAACAGTCAGATGAGACAGATACCATGTGAAAGCTTCAGTTTAAAAGGCTTGAGCAGTAGTTTATGATCCTCCTGCATGTTTTAGACACTGACAATTTCATTTGAAAACTATCAGTCTTAACTGTCAATCTCTGTCAGTATTTATCAAAGTCCTTTTATAGGAAGTCAGTCCACTCTGCGGCCATCACAGTAATGCCCCTGGGCAGCTTGCCAGTCATGCAAGCACAGCTACTATGTGCTCAAATAGGAAAGACCCACATGATCAAAATGGGTTGCTAGGTGTACACTTCAAGAACATGTCAAATCATCAACAAAATTAGATTTTAAAAAATCCTTCTCTAGCATAATTATGGTGAAACTACTGATTTCATTTCAGCATTTTAATTTCTTACACACCTACATTTTGTTCACACTGTTTTTTTATCTACTGCGGAATTTAACTGGCATGTATAAGTATAGACTAATGTGTGTAGCTATATGTTAATGTTGAATATTCAAATTAATGTAGAAACAACATATAGACAGTATTTTAAACATTTGCCTGCCAAAATGCTGATTCAGGAATGAAACAAGTGTGTGGCTGCATCAGAAATCGTAAACAATCGCATCCCTTCTACAGTATAGTAGGCAAAAAGAGTATGTGACAAAAGAAATACTCATAAAAGGGTAGGCAAAATGTACCCGGATAACCTACTACTTCCTGCGAGATTCTGAAGTGTGCATACGTTGGACACTTTACTATACCATGAGGCCAAGACAGCATGCAATTTCAGATGCCGCCTGTCACAGAATCATTCAACTGATTCGTTTAAAACAGTGATTCATTCTGCACAAAAAGAGTCACTGACACATTCAATTGATTTGTTCAAAATGGTGAATTGTTCAAAACGATGATTCATTCAGAATGAAAACAGGAAACACAACTACTGTGTGTTGATCAGAGAAGCGGTTTGCAAATGTTTCTACTGTGGCTATGTTTGGAAACTATACTTTTGTTCATGGAGCATAACAAGTGAAGTTGCTGGCAATACTTGTTCTATAATGTAAGTTACTCGATATTAACTTCTTGTATATTGAACTGTTATATAAAAGCAATATCATGGTGGCAATCGTGCTGTTTTTAATATCAGTTCGCAAATATGTGACCCTGGACCACAAAACCAGTCATAAGGGTACATTTTTTGAAACTGAGATTTATACGTCATATGAAAGCTGAGTAAAAAAGCTTTCCATTCCAATAAGCTTTACATGGTTTGTTAGGATAGGACAATATTTGGCAGAGATACAACTATTTGAAAATCTGGAATCTGAGGGTACAAAAAAAACTTAAAATATTGACAAAATCGCCTTTAAAGTTGTCCAAATGAAGTTCTTAGCAATGCATATTACTAATCAAAAATTAAGTTTTAATATATATATATACAGTAGGAAATTTACAGAATATCTTCATGGAACATGATCTTTACTTAATATCCTAATGATTTTTGGCATAAAAGAAAAATCGATAATTTTGACCCATACAATGTATTTTTGGCTATTGCTACAAATATACCCCAGCGACTTAAGACTGCTTTATGGCCCAGGGTCACATATATGTCTGCGCCATTCACAGTCTTGCAGATATTTCGGAACAACAGCACCCTTGCATGTCATATACTTCTTGAATTATATACATAGCCTACTGTACACATACACATTGTACGCTGTGGGTGGTGATAGCTGTGATATGGCCCAGTCACGGCCTGTCTCTGTCTTTAACCTTGTCCCAACAACAAACAATATGAGACGCAAAGGCCCTTAAACTAAGTTTGACCTGTCAGTCAGGTTTCTTCCCTGCGCTCTCGCTATCTCTCTCTCTGTTAATTATACACCTTCCTGCCAGCTAATCACACCTCTGTCACCTCCTCTGGAACTAAAATCTTTCTCCTTGATCATGTCAGACATTAAGGACACCCAGAAAAGAGCTACGCTCTGGCGTCACAGTGTCTGGAACACAGGGATATACAACCCAGGCTCTTCCGGCATCCAGAGCTCACCCTCTGAATTATTTAAGTCCAGATCCCTCCGCATAGAGGACTCCTTTCTACATGTTTGCTTTTGGCCCAGCTGAGCTGGCAGCTCACTGCTTGTTGTGGCAGCTTATCAGGTGCTGACTTGTGGTGCGCGGCATTGTGATTGCTTGTGCAGCAGATGTAATCAGTTCTGGTATGTTTTCCCCATGAATGTGTGTTTACATTTTTTATTTAGCTTACTTCAGCAGCGTGGAAGATTTTAAGGGCAAGTGGGTGTAGCTGAGCTGTGTTTTTTGCCAGTAAGGATAGAGAGTTGTTTAACACCGTTGCCAATGTTTTAAAATAATACATCTCTTTAGCAGGGTAAATAACTGAGCATGTGATTCAGATGATATTGATTCTGGCAGCAGCTTCAGTTCCTTTGCTTTCAGTTTCATTCATGCATTCTGTCGTTCAATGTCCCCCTGACGACTGCCCTGCATTCAAGTTAAAAGTGAATTTGTGAGATATACTAGCAAGCAGTCATTTAGCAGACTTTTCTATCCAGAATGACTTGCAGTACACTTGTACCACAACATTCCTCCTGGAGCAAACTGAAGTTAAGTGCTTTGCTCAAGGACACTTTCTCTTTCTTCACCGACAGGGGCTTTTGCAAATAACTCGTGCTACAGTAAGTATTATATTTAGGTGCAAAGCTTGTCATAATGAAAAAAAATGGTTGCAAGCATAAACTTCATATAGCCTACATATTAGCCAGATTTTATACTGTAAATGCCAGTGTTTCCTGCACCGCTATTATTCAACTTTCTGTTGTGTTCTAATTCATGAAAAAATGACTCGTGAACTGGTTCTTTTTAACGAGTCATTTAAAAACATTCATGAAATACTTGAGTGAGCAGTTTGAATCCAGTCAATGAATTATTCAGAACCCACTCCATCACTGAACCACAAGCCTTTTTCTTAGTTATGTCTTCATTACAGCACATAGAAGTGACTTGTTAAAAGCTACAATAAGAAGCTTATTTATAGAGCAGTTCTGTAATTTGGAGACTAAAAGGGGAATTTGGGTCCTAAATGTTTAATTTGCCAATGGAGACAGCAGCAAACCCTGTGAGGAAAGGTATGCTTAATAAGAGTCATAACCTTAACACAACAAAGATTTTTAGTGCAGGAAACACTGGTATGTAAGTGGAGTGCTAGATTTTAAATTATTTGGTAACACTTTAATTCGATAGTCCACTTTAGATATTCTACTAACAGTAAGTAACTTCACAACTACATGTCAACTAGCAGTCATTAGAGTATTAGTAGACTATCTGCTTAATATCTTCTAACAATTTATTTTGATGGGTCCACAACATACAACATACTGACTATCAGAAACTTTGCAAGTATATGTCAACTTATTCTACGAACCCTAAACCTACCCTAACAGTTTACTCTGAGAGTTAGTAGACATGTAGTTGCAAATTAATGAGAATTAGTTGACATGTAGTTACAAAGTTACTTATAGTTAGTAGAATGTCTAAAGCGGACTATCGAAATAAAGTGTAACCAATTATTCTCACAAAATTATTTTTGTCAGAATGAAGTTGTCACGGGTGCACTGCTGAGAGGAGTCAGGAACGGAGAGAGACGAGAAGTACATCAATCCAAAGGGGTTTAATTAACACCAAGGAACACAGAACACTCACGGTGTACATGAAGACATGAACATTCACATGCACATACAATACCGGACGCTGGCGCACACACAGGGAACACTATTTATACACACAGGAGGAGGGGCTGACGAGACACACCTAGGAGCAATGAAACATCAAGGGAAACACCTGGGACAAATGAACTTAACTAATCAGGACAGGAACAGGAAACTAACCAAATAAGGGCATAGGAAGGCACATGGGGAGCAAGACACACACAAAACATGGAACAGAGTCTGACAGAAGTAGGGTTAACATAGTTAACCAAAAAAAACAACTACTTTTTAAAGTTAAAACTTTTTTTTTTACTTGAAGAACTAAAACTAAACCGGAGGTAAAAGTAATAAGAACTGTTCATTTTCAAAAAAACTAATAAATATGATTAAAACTGAAAAAATACTAGAACTTTAAAATTAAAATGACAACATAAAATTTAAATTAATTACAATTATTAAGAAAAACTATAACAGCATATTAATAATACTAAAATAACACTTACTGTATATGACAGGATCAGTGATGAGGAAAGTTACTTTTAAAAGCAATGCTTTACAATATTGCATTCCTAAAAAAAGCAACTAATTGCAGCAAGTTTGTGCCATATTCTGAGTTTGCATTTCACTGTTTTTATTCATTTTGAGGAACACTGAATCTGTAAATGCATGTTCACATTTAGGCTCGAACTACATTAAGCATCATGTTTACACAGAAATATTTTCTTCTAAATTAAAAAGTAATGCGTTACTTTACTAGTTACTTGAAAAAAGTAATCTGATTACGTAACCCCCAACACTGGACAGGATTGCCAAGATGTCTTAAAGGGGTCATATCATGCGATTTCAATTTTTCCTTTCTCTTTGGAGTGTTACAAGCTCTTGGTGCATAAAGAAGATCTGTAAAGTTGCAAAGACAAAAGTCTCAAATCCAAAGAGTTATTCTTTATAAAAGCTAAGACTTGTCCACGCCCTCCTAAAACGCCTCGTTTAAACACACCCCCACATGTCTACGTCACTGTGTGGGAAGATTTGCACAACACTGCCCAAATGTTCACGCAAAGAAAAAAGGCGTAACTTTTATTCTCGCTCTAGTATTGTTGTTGCCGCCGCCGCCATGTTGTGGAGATGCTGTGTGTTTCATTGTGAAAGCAAAGTTACTTTGCTTGGCCTTCCAAAAGAGCAGTGTGTGATGCTGTGTAACGCATTTTATGGAGGACTGTTTCCTGAACCTGCAGAGTAGCCTACAATGGGTCTGTGCTCAAAGGCTGTTCTATAAAGTGGGGTAGTTCCAACTTTGCAAGGACAGTCTGGCGCTTCTGACTCACAACTCACAACCTCACAAGTAAATTTTTTATATTTAAAGAATTTGCCACTGAGAAGTACATCAATCCAAAGGGGTTTAATTAACACCAAGGAACACAGAACACTCACGGTGTACATGAAGACATGAACATTCACATGCACATACAATACCGGACGCTGGCGCACACACAGGGAACACTATTTATACACACAGGAGGAGGGGCTGACGAGACACACCTAGGAGCAATGAAACATCAAGGGAAACACCTGGGACAAATGAACTTAACTAATCAGGACAGGAACAGGAAACTAACCAAATAAGGGCATAGGAAGGCACATGGGGAGCAAGACACACACAAAACATGGAACAGAGTCTGACAGAAGTAGGGTTAACATAGTTAACCAAAAAAAACAACTACTTTTTAAAGTTAAAACTTTTTTTTTTACTTGAAGAACTAAAACTAAACCGGAGGTAAAAGTAATAAGAACTGTTCATTTTCAAAAAAACTAATAAATATGATTAAAACTGAAAAAATACTAGAACTTTAAAATTAAAATGACAACATAAAATTTAAATTAATTACAATTATTAAGAAAAACTATAACAGCATATTAATAATACTAAAATAACACTTACTGTATATGACAGGATCAGTGATGAGGAAAGTTACTTTTAAAAGCAATGCTTTACAATATTGCATTCCTAAAAAAAGCAACTAATTGCAGCAAGTTTGTGCCATATTCTGAGTTTGCATTTCACTGTTTTTATTCATTTTGAGGAACACTGAATCTGTAAATGCATGTTCACATTTAGGCTCGAACTACATTAAGCATCATGTTTACACAGAAATATTTTCTTCTAAATTAAAAAGTAATGCGTTACTTTACTAGTTACTTGAAAAAAGTAATCTGATTACGTAACCCCCAACACTGGACAGGATTGCCAAGATGTCTTAAAGGGGTCATATCATGCGATTTCAATTTTTCCTTTCTCTTTGGAGTGTTACAAGCTCTTGGTGCATAAAGAAGATCTGTAAAGTTGCAAAGACAAAAGTCTCAAATCCAGAGTTATTCTTTATAAAAGTTAAGACTTGTCCACGCCCTCCTAAAACGCCTCGTTTAAACACACCCCCACATGTCTACGTCACTGTGTGGGAAGATTTGCACAACACTGCCCAAATGTTCACGCAAAGAAAAAAGGCGTAACTTTTATTCTCGCTCTAGTATTGTTGTTGCCGCCGCCGCCATGTTGTGGAGATGCTGTGTGTTTCATTGTGAAAGCAAAGTTACTTTGCTTGGCCTTCCAAAAGAGCAGTGTGTGATGCTGTGTAACGCATTTTATGGAGGACTGTTTCCTGAACCTGCAGAGTAGCCTACAATGGGTCTGTGCTCAAAGGCTGTTCTATAAAGTGGGGTAGTTCCAACTTTGCAAGGACAGTCTGGCGCTTCTGACTCACAACTCACAACCTCACAAGTAAATTTTTTATATTTAAAGAATTTGCCACTGATGATTCAAACGCGAGTTTTGAGCAGTGTAGAGTAGCGCTTGTTGTTTGTCGTTTCTCCGATCACAAATGCAGACATGATTTTATGTTTACGCGGCGGGTACGCAACGGAACACGTAAAAACACAGTATAAGTCATTATAATCAGTAATTATGTCCCCCACTGGATGCAACAAATGCCTCGTTTGTAATGGGTTTTATTGGTTTTGTCTCGTCGTGCCGGGAGACGGCATCACAGACAATATGTTAAGGGGTGTACCATTTCCGTCACACGCTTGAGGTATTCAGCCAATCACAACGCACTGGATAGCCGGCCAATTAGCGTACACCTTGATTTTCAGAACGATGAGCTTTGTAAAAATCGGTGCGTTTCAGAAAGGTGGGGCATAGAGGAACAACAATAATGTACATTATGTGGAAAATAATGTTTTTTTAACCTTAAACCGCATAAACGCATTACATTACACCAAATACACAAAATAATGTTTTTTTTTGCAACATCATATGACCCCTTTAACAAGATGCACATTTGCATATACAATGACAAGCTACATGCCAAAATATAATACTCAGAAGAAGGAGGGTTTTGCACTTTTTATAAGCAACCAGACATGTTTTTTGTTCTTTTTGTTGGTTCCCCCTTGTTTTCAATTGCATTATTAAATTGTTTACTCGTTTACTTAATATGAATTATAACATTTCATTTTGTTGTGTGATTTCTGCTGCCAGCTCGTTTCCAAGAATAGGCCTACATAATGTTAAACAAGACTTCACTTTAAACCTTAAAATAAACTTTACTTGTCATGTAATGTTTACTTCGTTTGCCATGGGCCACAAAAGGCGTTTTCTCCGACATGCAGTGAACTATAAAATACACCAAAAACGCAACATAATTACGAAATGAAACAATTTTATTTGTGCACTGTAATCCAAATCTTCCGAATCCATACGACTGCGAGGAACAGACCCAAATCCAAGCCTTTATTCGGCGATCTTCATTTCCATCCCGAGCAGCGAGTCCAGCGACCGTAAACAGCAAAGCCCACGCTGACTGACGTGCTCTTTACAAAGTCAAATGTTGCCGCTTCAAACGTTTTAATGGCAGGATAATCGAACGCTCATTGGCTCTCGGCTGCATTCGTCACAGATTGCTACATGCCGTGTTTCTGATGAGGTGTGTTTGAATGATGCGCGCGTGCCCTCACGACTTCGCAGAGTGGATCGGGAAAATAATCACACAAACCTACTGTATTCCGCCAGAGAGGACTGCGACTGCAATGCATCGTCATTTTAATTACTTTTGTTACTGCTTTTGACATTTTTGCAATAAATAAATGATTGTAATTGCATTTATCTGTCTGTCATGTTTTTCTTATACTGTACAGAAAT